>NC_060121.1:433876566-434224264 GCF_021461395.2 Schistocerca americana | reverse complement strand
GATTTGTGGCACATCTTTGTGCCTTTGCTTGTAATCAGTCTTAGTTTTGTTTTTAATTTCTTTTTTCAACATATCTGGATATGATAAATTGTTATGTCAGCTTCTCCGCAGAGTCTGTGCTTTGGGTCTTCTACTTATTTCTTAACTGCGGCTCTGATGGTCTTAGTTCTGATGGCATATTCCTGTGCAGCAAAAAAGATCTATTATTGATCTATTTTGCCTTCAATTGTCTCCAAAAAAACTGCCGTGCAATGCTTCATTGTGCAGGCTCTCAATCTGGCATTAGTGTGCAGTAATCTGGTATTGTTTCTTGCTTTGCTATACCTTGAGAAGCTTTCCATTGGTGACTGCAGCCAGAACTGATTCTGAAAGCATCATCTACTGCCTGTTTCTCTGAGCAAGTACAGCTTGCCGGTGTCACTGCAGGGGTAGAATGCACGAGGATTTGTCATGAGTTTCCTTGTCCATATTATCCAGCTTTACTTCCATCCAGTTCACAATACCTGCAGTGTATCTGATGATTTGTATGGCCCAGGCATTGAGTGCCTTGAAGCCCTAGTGTAGCAGCAGCAATGGAGAATCTGGCGCATCACATAAGACACCTCAAGTGTCGTTCATTTTGCCCATGGGCGTCGCTACTGAGGCATCTTACAGAGTACCCAACGAGGGGGATTTGCCCTCACCACAGAGTGAGTGGCGGGTTGTAAACCGTTCGTGTCACTCGAGGTGGTAAGTCAATATGGGACTGACTATGTGCCCTCATCTGTTCATCCTGAGAGTGGGCAGGTGACCATTCCTTCAGCAGGGTCCAAGAGGGCATACAGGAGGAGGGGTTTATGGTTACTGGGAGTTCCAATGTTTGGCATGTTATGGAACCCCCAAGGAAAATAACATCCAGGGCTGGAAAGGAACCAATGTGCACATGGAATGTATGCCATGGAATCTGCTACGTGATGTTGAGGTGGCCTTACCTGCAGTTTTTGAGGGGACAGGGTGTGGTCCTCTGTGGCTTTTGGCTGATGTCAGCGCCAGTGATGCCTACTGCCATCCCCAGTTCGTATGGGCAAATGGCTGAAGGGACGAAAGCTGCTGGCCTTGCTTGCAGGGTGCAAGCAGTGCCCATGATTTCCAGAGTGTATCCAGATTGATTGGGGTCCTCCAGTTTGGAGCCGAGTGAAGGGTATTGACCAAAGGCTCCACTGATTCTGTGACTGTCTTGGCTGCAGGTTTCTTGGCAAGAACTACTTGGTAGCAGACTGCTTGGAGAGTGCACACGGTTTTTGTTTGTTTAGGCGAGGTGATAATTTGAGGTCCTCTAATTAACACACATCACTTAATACCCAGAGAGTGAAATTTAATCACTTACATAGTAAAGTCACTTTGGCTGTAAGAATATTAACAGTAAATTGTCAAAATATTCATAACAAAGTTCGTGAGTGTACTATCACGCAGAAAAGCTAGGCACTCAAATTTTTTGCAGAACTGAGAGCTGGATGAAACTGAAAGTTGAAAGCTCCAAACTATTTATAGAGTTACGGAACATACCTCAGAATGACAGGTTAGATACTGTGGGAGGGGAGGTGGCCATTACAGTTGACAGAAACAATCTCTCTCTTGAGGTTGAAACTGAATCTTAACTGTGGAGTTACGTGGACACGAGTAACCAGCCTAGGTAAACTCAAGTTAATCATCAGATATTTTTTAACGCCACCTAATTTCCTTGTAACAGCTGTAGAATCATTCAAAGAAAGTCTACATGTAGTAGTGCGGAGATAATCTGATCTCTTGGTATTAGTTGGAGGTGACTTGAACTTAATTATTGACGGGGGGGGGGGGGGGGGGGCGGCTATGGATTCATTGCAGGTAGTCAGTCAGTAAGAAAAGAAAGTTGTGGACTAGTTAACATTAAGAGGGCATTTTCTAAGGAGACCTGTTCCCTCCATTGTTGTTCATCATCGCTTTAATTTAACTGTCAGCCATCTTACAAAGATGGGTCATCAAACAGAGAGAAAATCTCCGAAAATTTTCTACCTGCTACATATACATGGATGACCTGAAACTGTATGCAGACATTGAAATTAAAATCCACTCTTTGACAAATACAGTACAGAATTGGCATTGATGTCAGTATAGAATTTGGCTTAGACAAGTGTGTCACAATGGCACTCAATGAGAGCAAAATCTCTCAGTGAAGACAT
Organism: Schistocerca americana; assembly: GCF_021461395.2. NCBI lineage: Eukaryota > Metazoa > Arthropoda > Insecta > Orthoptera > Acrididae > Schistocerca > Schistocerca americana. The sequence goes on along the minus strand of NC_060121.1, from coordinate 434,222,066 downwards.
TGAAATACCACCTGGGCAAATCATCAGTGGCCACCAGCTGGAGTACTACAAATACCGAGACATTTTGCAATTGGACAATATGGGCATGTGAAAAAATGGCCAGCAAGGAGTACATCCAAAATGTCACAAATTTTGAGAAGCAAAGTAAATAGCAGCTATACATCCACATCTGCATGCACACTCTGCAAGTGTGTGGGGCAGAGGGTACCATGTGCCACTACCAGTCATTTCCTTTCCTGCTGTCTATATGCCTCTGTAGGAGCCCTAATTTTTTGACGGTCCTTACGCGAACTGTACGTCGATGGCAATACAATAGTTCCGCAGCCAGCTGCAAATGCTTGTTGTTTAAATATCTTCAGTATTGTTTAGCAAAAAGAATGTCATCTTCTATCCAGGGATCCCCATCTGACTTCACTGAGCAGTTCTGGTAACAAATCTAACAACACACCTATGAATTGCTTTATGTCTTCCTTTTAATTTGAGCTGATGGGGATCCCAAAACACTTGAGCAGTACTCAAGAATGGGTTGCACAAGTGTTCTATATGCAATCTCCTTTGTAGTTGAGCTGCACTGTCCTAAAACTCTCTCAGTAAATAGAATTTGGCCATTCGCCTTCATTATTATGTACTTACACGCTCACTCCATTTCTTATTGCTTTGTATCATTATGCCTAGATATTTAATTAACATTACTGCATGAAACAACACATCACTAATACTGTATTTTAACATTATAGGTCTGTTTTTCCTACTCATTTGCATTAACTTACATTTTTCTACATTTAGTGCAAGCTGCCATTCATCACACCAACTAGAAACTCTATCCAAGGCATCCTGTACCCTTCAATAGTCACTCTGCAATGATATTTTCCTGTGTGCTACTGCATCATCAGTAAAGAGTTGCAGATTTCTGCTCCCCGTATCTGTCAGACAATTTATGTATATATTGGCTACGAGTGTGGCCCCAATTACACTTCCCTGGAGCACTCCTGACAATACTGTTGTCTCTAATAAACACTCGCCATAGCGGACAATGTACTGTGTTCTATTACTTAAGAAGTCTTTTAGCCAATAACGTATAAATCTAAGAATGTGGGATTAGGCCTGTTTCCCTTCATCCATGGTTTGCAAGGATATTGTGTGAGAAGAGGTCAAAATGAGTTTTGCACAAGCAACAATTTCTAAATCACTGGTTATTTATGAACAGAAGCTTTTATGTCTAAAGGAACTTTATTATAGTAAACTCAAAATATGTTAAAGAATTCTGCAGCATACGCTTGTTAAGGATATGGATCTACAATTTTGAGTATCCATTCTTTTAGCCTCCTTATACGCAGGAGCCACTTGTGCTATTTTCCAGTCACTTGGGACTTCGTACTGGTCAAGAAATTTGTAACAAATGCAAGATAAGTGAGGAGCCATTGTTGTAGTGTACTCTTTGTAAAACGAAATTGAGATTTCATGTGGACCTGGCAGTTTATCTGTTTTCAAGTCTTTTAGTTGCTTCATAACTCCAGAGATGGCAATTAATGTGTCTTCCATTCGGGAGTGTATGACAGTCAAACGATAGAATTTCGATACGATCCTCTTGTGTGAATGATTTTTAAAAGCAAAATTTAAAACTTCAACTTTCTTTTTGTTGTCTTCTGTTGCTACAACAGACTGGTTAATGAGTGACTATGTAGAAACATTGGCCACTTAGAGATTTTATGTAGGACCAGAATTTTCTTGATTTATCAGCAAGATTCTTTACTAAGATATAATGGTGGAAGTTGTATGCTTCATGCATCAATCTTGTTTCACTAACATTTCCATGTCCTTTTTTGACCTGAGAAATAATCTGTGCTGCTCATCATTTTATGAATTTTGGTAATAAACCACAATGGGTCTTTTCTGTCCTTAACACACACACACTTGGTACTTACTTCTCCAGAGTGCAATTTATAATCAGTTTAAACTCTGTCCCTAATTCCTCTACATCCATCATACTGGAACTAATTTATGTCCATTCATTGACTAATTGGAAGCTAAAAACTGCTTCTCTGGTCTTCCCAACATAAATAGTCTCCTAGCCTTCATGATGGGATTATTAACTTTAGCAACCATTGTCGTTATCATATTGTGATCATTAATACTTGCCTGAATACTGACTGTGTCAGTAAGATCTGGTCTGTTTGTAGTTACCATGTCTAAAAATTTTCCATTGTTCGCAGGTTGCTGAATTAGCTGCGCAAGACAATTTTCTGAAAACACATTAAAAACTACTAATTTTACCTGAGTCTTTCTGCATTAAATACAGTTTTCCAGTTGTTAGCCATTTACTGACATTTCTGTATCTAGCATTGCAGTAAACATTTAGGCCATTTTCACATGCAGGCTGGTAAGGTATATCAGCCAGAAGCCGAACTGTTGATCATTGATAAGTGGCTGCGGATTGTTTTTGACTTTATTCACTCTTTTCTCAATTATTTTAGATGTTGTCTCCATCTGTTGCATTCTGTTAATAGAAAGTTTATTTTCAAAATCCTTTACCCACCCACTACCTCTATTGTAGTCTTTTTGTCACTTTCCCAAATATCTTTTCAGAACTATGTTGTTACCTCTTTCGCTTCTTTCAGCTTACTTATATCAGTGCTTGTTGAATTGGAAGCTTTGATTTTCCTTGTACTGGATGATCTTGGTATCATCTTTTTATTTTTCTGGCTGTTGCAGCTGTGCTTTACAGTTTCCTAAAGCTTCTTAGATTTTCCTCATATTCAGCTAGTACTTTGTACTAGGTACCCTTTGATCTACTAATTATTCAGTTTATGTTCTTTTGTGTTCTTAGAGTTGGTTGCATCACATTTCAGACTTTCGATTTTCAGTTCCAGACAAACTTTTGGCTTTGATTTCTCGGTCGATTTTCTGGAAGGCTCTGATTGTCCTAACCCCAGTTCTACTGTTACTGCTATACTGTAGGTGTAGTTATTTGGACAGCTGCAAGGACAGATTAATGTCCTTCATCAGTATTGCCAGTTGTTTTCAGATCATAGTTTTCGAAGTCAAAGGCCACATCCTTTCTGCTTTAGATGACACACAACCCAGATTTAAGTTCTTGTTGTCTTTGAGTCCGTGTGCTTGGCGTCTTCATGTTTTTGTTCTTCTTCATTCCACATTACTTATGATTATTATTATTGTTATTATTACTATTATTATTATTATTATTATTAGTAGTAGTAGTAGTAGTAGTAGTAGTAGTACTTGTTGTTGTTGTTGTTGTTGTTGTTGTTTCATTAGGTGCTATAGGACCATACAAAGCCTTAAGATTCGATTTTTCTGACTGTTCATGCAACTATTACTTTTCACCAGAAATATTCTTTCTTTCATTAGTCCATTTTGTTGCTACTTTCATTGCACTACTAATAAGCCCGTTTCTTTGATAGTAAGAGTTTATGTATGAAACTACTGAGGAATTTATCTGGGCTCTTTCCGTATCTTGTTCCACTTACTGAATCTAGGGTATAGTTTCTAATCATTCTATATATTTAAAAATTTTGTGGATATATCTTGCTGGTGGTAGTCTGTGGATGTGCTCACAAATTTTTATAATCTTTATCTACGAATGTTTGCCATGAAGTTGGTTAAATTTTCTATTGTTTACTGTGATTTTAGTCTGTAGCCATCTTCCATTCTATTTAGGCCCAGAACCTGTCATAATTTTCCATTTCTCTCACAGAATATTTTCCATGTGAGCTTTTACGTGAAGTGAGAGAGTTCTGTTGTGACACAACCCTTCCTTCCATCCTCTCTCTCTCTCTCTCTCTCTCTCTCTCTCTCTCTGTCTCTCTGTTTTTGTGTGTGTGGGTGGGGGGGGGGGGGGGGGGGGGAGGAGGAGTTTTGAGCACGTGAATGAAGGAAATTTGTAAACTAACTTTTTCAGTACATTGTTGAGGGGTTGTAACTACTTGGTATTATTATTATTATTATTATTATTATTATTATTTTGCACAACAGAGATTACATTGCTGAATATAGTCAAGTCTTCTCCTGATTAAATCAAACGATGGAAACTCCACGTAGGAATATCAACAATGTACGAAAAGATAGATTGCTGCTTAGCGTAAAGATGACAAGTTAAATTGCAGACAGGCACAATTAAGACACAGTGTCTTTTTGCCACAGCTTTCATCAACAAAAGAGAAACACACACCATTCATACACGCAAGCAAGGGCACTTAATGTACACATTACCGCCAACTCCAGCAGTTTGGGGCCAGTTTACTTTCATCTTTGTGTGGAAAAGGTTTAAGTACTTTTATAATAATACTTTATGCAGGATGTGGACAGTCTCAAACAGTACAAATCTTGTATTTCATTATGTACACTACATTTTCAGGACATAGACAAAGCACTCCATAGGTTTTGCCGTATTGATTCCAGGGCACCACTGATGACTGGGATGAAATTAGTTTTAACATTCCACATTTGACTGCCTTCAGTGCCCAGATCCTTACATTTTAATTTCATCTGAATCACCTTGACATTAAAGCTCCATTTACACATGGCCGACATAGTTAAGAGGCGTAATCTGTTTTCTTGCTGTCATACACCAGTATCAGGCTTCTTAGTCTCAGCCATTTCAGTAGGCAGGTAGTTCTTGGTTGTACTTGATAGTGGTACAGGCAGTTGTCATGAACACTTCGGGTATGTGGTCCTACCTTTTGTTAGAGAGATTTGGTACTTCTATGCTCTGCATATTTGCCGCTGAAGGTATACACACACCTTATTGGGTCTTTTGAGGTATTCATTTTTTTCCAAGATAGGACAGACTAAAATAATGTGCTACTGAGTTTCCATTTTAATGGTAGTGTGCAGAAATGAGTCAGTACCAGTACCTTCTGCAATCATTTGGAACTTCCTTACAACCTTCTTAGTCTGGTGGGCAGTAATTCTTCTGTTCCCATTTGCCATCTGACTGTATTATTTGACACATTAGTGGATGATTCACTTGCTGGGATACACATCTGCCTAATCCAACTGAGGCATTGATACACTGCCTCTACTTCTCTCAGACTTTGCCCCCCCCCCCCTCCTCTGTGTGTTACATATAGTCTGTCATTTTCAGCTATAGGGTGCACTCCACTATATACATATGGTAAGAAACTTCAGTGTCCTATGATCCGCAGATAAAATGTCTTGTTGGTCTTCCAGTCAGAAGCTGTTTTCAATTACAGGAACTGCTGGTAGTCATCTAGCTATTATTATTATATCTCAGAATGTTTCCAAAATGTAATTAATGAGAAGTATCTTTCATTAATGTGTTGGTGGTGATTATGTGTCTTGATTTAAGCTTCATTTGTAGTCCCAATTACAGTTATAATAGAATTCACTAAGTGAGGCAACACTAAATGATCAGACTGAATCTTGTGACAGTTTCATTCAGCATGGAAGGAGAATTCGAAAACAATAAAAATGCCAATAAAATTTAAGAAGCAAATAGAAAGAAATGCCACAACATAAGAAAATCATTTTTGAATCTTTTAAATAAAACACCTTAAAGCATTCAATCAGATAGTTGTCTATGTTAAATACGGAAGACAATGTGACTGGAAGACCTTTCATGATTTGTTTAACAGAGAAAACAATTCTTTGTGGGGATGAAATTGTACGAATAGAATACAAATAATTATTAAGAGATCAGTTGGTGTCTCACTGTTAAAGTTCAGTACGGGTAGACTGTTGATGGTTAGGTTTCCAGAATGTCAATATTTAGTGAAAGAAGATTAAACATAAATGTCACTGAATTTGTAGTTGTGCTGGTCACCTCTCTCTCTCTCTCTCTCTCTCTCTCTCTCTCTCTCTCTCTCTCTCTCTCTCTCTCTCTCTCACTGAGGATTGAGTGTTTGATTGCCTAGCCAGCAGCAGGACTTTTTCTGTGCCTGTCTGCCACACAGAAAGTTTCTTTCAAAGTGAGTTGTGGACAATCATCTTTCATTATTTATGTAACATCAAGATAATGTAGACAGGGTGAAAACCATTAATCACTTTATGTTTCTTTTTTAAGGTTGCGACTCTCCATGTTAAATGAGCAGATGAGGACCTCAGAAATGGGATCTACAGGGGATGACACATTCAATGATGTTGTCAGAGACTTTTCACAACTAGCTTGTTCTCATCCTGAGCGTCTGTTTCGCACAAAGGGTAGCCCAGGCTCAGGACAAGGCCCCAGTAGTCTCGGGCCTGAGTGACGACGCGCGCCATCTGGCGCAGTGCGTAAGTTATCAAGATTGTTGTTATTGCATCGCAGAAGAAAAGGACGCACTGAATAAATATTTTCCAGATCTGTGTTCCTGCATCATGATGCTTTTGCCACTCATTTGGTAAATGATCTCAGACAAATGATGATAGAGCTGATCTGTAATCACAGGGTAGGATTGATACTGTTCCCTAACAATTGTTTGATATTACATATAAAGAATCTCGGAAAACTATGGCTGAAGAAGGTTACTGAAGTGTCAATGTATGGTCAATTTTGGTACATATTCTTGTAACTGTAATTATTTCAGTAACAGAATATTCTCATGCAAACTGTGTGGATAGCGGTAAACTGGTACAAATTACGGTACTGTGTTACCTACTTCTGCTTCCATTGGATGGGACTTCCAGTGTGTCTGACTTCCACTATGTGTGTGTGTGTGTGTGTGTGTGTGTGTGTGTGTGTGTGTGTGTGTAAAAGTCTATTTCTCATCATTAGTCCTCCAGGACTGAACTGTATCCCTCAGTATTCAGTATTTTTTCTGCTTCTAGTTGAGGGCTACTGTTCATAAAGTGATTGCTCAATGAAAGTGGTCTGAATAGCTTTACTCAAATTGCCAAAATACTTATACTATTTTTCTTTTATAAGGAAATTATATTCTTTATTATATGAATTTAAAATTGTTGATGTGTCATATTTATTAGGTGTAATTTTGTTAACTGCATCATATTTGCTATATTTGATTGTGTTAGCTGCACTCTTCCAATAATATTACAAAATATTCAAGAATTGTGTTACCATTGCATCACTTATTTTTTTTCATCTTATTGCCACATGTAATTTGCATAAATTGATGAACACAAGTTTTTAATAAGTAAACATTTTATTTAGTTTAGTGTATTAATTAAATGCTGCACAGTTCTAGAATGCCAATCAAAATTGAAACTAACTGGTTTGCGTATAGACTGTGCTTGTGAATTTTATATGGAGGTTAATTTATACTCTACATGAGCCTAAGAAACAGTTTTGCCTTAAGACTTGAATTGTTGGATAAGCCACATTTTCTTGTGACACATACCAATCAGCAAAAGGGTTTAAAATAATCTCTGTAACACCCTTGTAGTATAACTTTACTGATCATATATTTTTTATAGATGTCAGTGCTCTTGTTTCTAAAAGACAGTTACTCTAGTTTTGAGATTTCCTTGTTCCACCAGTATATGCATAATTGTTGATAACACTGTATGTGTATAAATATTTTATACAGTAGTTATAGTATCAACTGTTTGACTGATATATTCTTTGAAAAATATTACAATATATCGAAGTACTCACTTCTTACTGTTGCCAGACATTGTCAGCATGTATAACAGTTTTAACAACAGCTCTAAAATAATAAAGGATGCTGTTGTTAACATACGTATAAAATATATAAATTTGAGTGTCAAATCCAACTACTAGCTAAATGCTGCATTAATTACATAAATAGTATGAAGTTATATTATGTTGATGATTAAGTTTGGTTTGATTATAATGATACACAAAGAGGAAGTGAGATTGAACTAACTCTCTTTCAAAGAAAATATACCATTTCATTGTTTTATACTGGTGTAGTGGTTGGTGTCCACTCTCGGATTCACCAAACAGTTGTTATTAGTTTTATATTTCTGTGAATTTTTTCAGCTATACAGACATTCATTTTGTTTTCTGTGTTGTCACATTTTTCTCTGTCTTGTTACACTTGTTTCTTCCTTGTTGTGCGAGTAATTTTTAGGTAACTTACATGTGGACACTATTGCAGCATTGACATAAACTGCTGCTCGTAAAGAACATACTGTAAACCATACAGGATGCTTCATTTTGTGTAGATACTACTTACTATATTTTACTTTGAGGTGCTCTTTGGAAGCTTTCTGTATAGCAGTAATTGCGTATATTGAATCATTCACTAAGCATTAATGCAAACTGTACAAAAGGTGCTTTGTAGTGTAACTGCTTTATAAAATACTCGTGTGTAGTATTGTTCTGTATTTTGTCATTGATCGTGGTATCAAATTGTGATTGAATAGAAATGTAAAAGAAAAAAAAATGCCTTCCTGTGTTTATGTAGATGAATAAGAAAATGGCTGTGCATACTATTGCATCTTTTATGAGTTCCAGCAGTGTCTTTTCTGCTAGAATAATTGATTGCCTAGTAACAACGAAGTGTTGAGACTGAATTGGTGTTATATAATTGTGTGGCTGATGCTATATGTTTGTGACTGTAATGCAACAGACTACCTTAATAGTGGCCTATTTGAATAATTGCTTCGAGATATGTTTGGTTCAGCAAACAAATAGCAATATGTGTTACCTCAGAACAGTAATTTTTTGTGTTTGAAGAAAACTCTGCGAGTGGAATACCTGCACACTTATAAATAAATTTATCATCAATGTATCTGTATCTTCACTCTGAGGTTATGTCGTGTACATCTAAATACTCATTTAACGAGACAGGATAAAGGATGGCTTGTCAGCTCTGATTTTGTAGTTCCAGTATTTTATTGCTTTGTGTGTTGCTGTTAATCTGGTATATCCGACTTTTACTTTCAGCACACTGGCATCAATGTTTTCTAATGGAAGAAAACAGCTCATCAGATACAGACATGCCTTAATAAAAAAAAAAAAAAATTCTGAAATATGAAAGAAATGTGTATTTTGTGTAACTGTTATGCTTCAACAAGTCACATTTTCCAGTGTAACCCGGACGTTTTGATTGGAATGTAAATTTTTGTAAATGACAATCCTATTAAAATATTTCATTCTGATCCAGTCTCGACTAAAATGTTGCCATGAAACTTGCCAAATACATAACTTGCTGCATGATACATATAAAATTATTATTTAGTTAGATCAGTATACACATTTGTGTGTCAACAGACAATTGGTTGAATTCACTCTTCAGACTTCATGTAATTTGTTAATTGTCCATCCATTTGTTACATTTAAAGACTTTTTTTTGCATTATACGTAAATCTGTGGATTGCAATTATATAAAAGAAAACACTGGAAATGCTGTAAACTTGATTGCAGAGATAAAATTCTGTACAAAAGAGCAACATAAGAGTAAAAAAAAAAAAAAAATTCTGTGTTTCTCATTTACGAATGCAGTATTTTGCCTTTCACAAATTCCACATGAAAATATTTCTGTTAATGCACAATGAAATGGGCATAGTCCCTCCTTGTTATGAACAGTGATCTGTAATTATTAACGAAAAATTGCTCTATCACAAGCGGTTTTACATAGAATAGTGATTATTCGTGGATGGCATTTTGAGCATTTCATTTTGTGGGCTCCCTCTCTCTTTTTTTTTTTTTTCAATTACATTGTGGGAAGTTCTCATTTCTTGTACTTCAAGTTACCTGTTGTTTTTGTTGATATTAGATAATGTTGATTTGAACTGGAAAACACATACCTGCAGCACTATTAATTCGAATGTAGTATCAGCAGTGTGGCTTTATTTAGATAAATTTTTACACTGATAGTCGCCAAGAATTTTTGGAAGAATTGTGCATAGGTCCATATTTAGGCAGGTACAACAAATGCAGCTGCAAAAGGTTCCAAAATTTAGGGGTCAGCAAAATGTTGCCATCAAAAAAAATGTTAAATGTATTTTTAATGTTCATTACATCAGCATTCAGGCACTCAACAATTTACGGGGAAACTGTTGACAAATATTTGTACCTGTCAGTAAACTCTTATTTTACTACTTATCCACCTATACAACGTCTTCCATGTAGGAGTGCATTAAAGCTCTGTCAAACACAGAGCACGTAGATTTGTTCTCACCTTTATGCCTTTTACTGTGTCTTTTAACTCCATTATTTTATAATTGGACTCCCCTGACTGGATGTGTCCACGTTTAGTGGACGCTCTTTCTTCTGTAACTAACTTCAGAATCACAGGACTGATGAGCTCATCATTTGGTCCCATAAACCCTCTCAATCAGTCAGTCAAACAGAGAGCATGCAACCTGTGGGAATATTCACCTTGCTCTCTGTGTTGCACACTATGGAATCATCCCAGTCAAACAGGAAATGAGTGCCAGCATTAGACCTCTCTCGCATGCAGCTGGCAGGTTGTAGTTTTCTACAACGTCCGTGATGGACAAGGGTGCTAAAGATCGCAGCAGAAACAGAGAGACTGGTGGAGTTGGTGCATGAAAGTATATTTTTGTACAATTTAGGATGCTGTGATTACAAAAATGTGACGAAAAAGGTGGCAACAAGGTAGAAAATTGACAAAAGTGCATATCAAACGGGTTTTCTTTGTGTGCAGTTGCACGATGTAGGACCAAATCAATATTGTAATGTACAGTACAGTTCAGCTGAAATAATAATGTGCAATTACAGTACAATTTAAGCTACAAATACGCCACTTCAACAACAGCTTCTGCAGTATAGATTGTACCAGTATGAAATGAGTGTTAAGGTACAAATGTGTCGATAGGGAACATTTGTTGTGAACGAGCCTTAATATTTTTTTTTGATTGGTATGACATCTGTCAAAGATATTCAGTATACATCAAGTCATGGTACAAACATCATATGTTTTCATCGTGTTAACAATGTCGAATTTTGTACCAGAAAGTGATGATTTGCGGAAAGAATTAATTTTTTTGTTTTCATTTGAAAAAAAAAATGCTGCAGAGCCGCATCGAGACATATGGTGATCATGCTCTATCAGAAGCAACATGCAAAAGATGGTTTCAACGGTTCAGAAATAATGATTTTGATGTAAGAAATGAAGAACGTGGAAGACCACCAAAAAAGTTCGAAGATGCCGAATTGCAAGCAATATTGGATGAAGATGATACTTTGAGTCAGAAGCAAATGGCAGCAATGCTAAATGTTGCACAACAAACAATTTCCGACCATTTGAAAGCTATGGGAAAGATCCAAAAGTATGGAAAATGGGTGCCACATGAATTGAATTGAAGACAGATGGAAAACCGAAAAACCATTTGTCAAATTTTACTTTAAAGACATGAAAGAAAATAAATTTTGCATCGAATTGTTACTGGCGATGAAAAATGGATTTATTTTAAGAATCTTAAATGGGGAAAAATCATGGGTTAATATGTGACAACCATCAACATGGACTGCAAAACCAGATCGATTTGGCAAGAAGACAATGCTCTGGTGGGATCAGAAAGGTGTGGTGTATCACGAGCTTCTAAAACCCGGTGAAACTGTGAATAATAATCGCCACAGACAACAAATGATCAATTTGAACTGTGCATTGATCGAAAAAAGACCAGAATGGGCCAGAAGACATGGCAAAGTAATTTTTTTACACGACAATGCGCCTGCACACAAAGCAAAACTGGTTCAAGATACAATCAAAACACTTGGCTGGGAGCTGCTACCCCAGCCGCCGTATTCACCAGACTTGGCCCCTTCTGACTACCATTTGTTTTCATCAATGGAACATGCATTGGCTGAGGAACACTTCAATTCCTATGAAGAAGTCAAAAACTGGGTGTCTGATTGGTTTGCTTCAGAGGACGAACATTTCTATTGGTATGGTGTCCACAAATTGCCAGAAAGGTGGTCAAAATGTATAGAAAGCAATGGTCAGTACTTTGAATAAAATGTTTTTACTTTCAATTCAAAATTAAGTGTTTCATTTCCACAAAAAAAAAGAAAAAAAAAATAACCACACGCTCATTTCATACCGGTACACCTAGTAAGTCTATAGGCCTTAAAAAGACTCATCTCTCTTGGGCAAGCATCTTCCGCCACGTAACGACCTCTCCAAATTTGTTTATTGAAAACTGTTTTGAAGGATCTTCCAAGGCCACTGGTTTGGGGAAAGTATTCTTCAGATATGTTCGTAATTTAAACTCCTCAGCACATGAGGGACAGGCATTTTTGTGTTTGCAAATGGTTTTGGTGGCAGAATAAATTTTCCTTGCATGAATATGCAGGAAAATGCACAGTTTTCAAACCTTGAGATGTTAGTGTCTGCCATAGTTGTCCATGTTCATAATGATGAAGTTTCACTTGTGATCAATAACTGCAAGCAAGACGCTTCACTCTAACTTGCTTCCCATCTATGCTGCCAGTGCAGTTAGGAAATTGCTGCCATCCCATCAATACCACAGTGGTTGTAAAACATTGTACATTCCTTGACACACACATTTGACTAAGTTGGAGACAGTTGTTCTTCCCATGCAGGATTAAAAAGTAACAGCGTGGTGTGAATCCCCAGTGGCCATATCTGGAACAGAATGTGCTACTAGATAGTAATAAATGTGTCATATGAAATAAAATAATTTGCATATGGCTTGATTGACAAATAAGGCTGTTTGAGCAAAACGGAAGAATCTGAGATTCCTATAGCAGATGAGGCACAGGTTCAGCCAAGAAGTATCAGAATTGGCCAGAAGCAGGTCATTTGGATTTTTCTCCTGACACACTGTCACCATGTCATACGTTAACAAATGTTGAAAAATCAGAGGGGCCATTTCCTGACAGTGAGGATCAAGAGGAAGAAGCATAATTGTGTCCATAATGTCCAATGAACCCCCAACCTTGCTATTGGTTTGGAGGCTTGCGTGCCTCAGCGATACAGATAGCCGTACCGTAGGTGCAGCCACAATGGAGGGGTATCTGTTGAGAGGCCAGACAAACGTGTGGTTCCTAAAGAGGGGCAGCAGCCTTTTCAGTAGTTGTAGGGGGCAACAGTCTGGATGATTGACTGATCTGGCCTTGTAACACTAACCAAAACGGCCTTGCTGTGCTGGTACTGTGAACGGCTGAAAGCAAGGGGAAACTATAGCCAAAATTTTTTCCCGAGGGCATGCAGCTTTACTGTATGGTTAAATGATGATAGCGTCCTCTTGGGTAATATATTCCGGTGGTAAAATAGTCCCCCATTCGGATCTCCGGGTGGGGACTACTCAAGAGGACGTCGTTATCAGGAGAAAGAAAACTGGTGTTCTACGGATCGGAGCATGGAATGTCAGATCCCTTAATTGGGCAGGTAGGTTAAAAAAAATACAAAATCAAATAGGGGTAATGCAGGAGTAGGTTTAATAATGAATAAAAACATAGGAGTGCGGGTAAGATACTACCAACAGCATAGTGAACGCATTATTGTGGCCAAGATAGACACGAAGCCCATGCCTACTACAGTAGTACAAGTTTATCTGCCAACTAGCTCTGCAGGTGACGAATAAATTGATGAAATGTATAATGAGATAAAAGAAATTATGCAGATAGTGAAGGGAGACGAAAATTTAATAGTCATGGGTGACTGGAATTCGATAGTAGGAAAGGGAGAGAAGGAAACGTAGTAGGTGAATATGGATTGGACGTAAGAAATGAGAGAGGAAGCCGCCTGGTAGAATTTAGTACAGAGCATAACTTAATCATAACTAACACTTCGTTCAAGAATCGTGAAAGAAGGTTGTATGCATGGAAGAAGCCTGGAGATACTAGAAGGTATCAGATAGATTATATAATGGAAAGACAGAGATTTAGGAACCAAGTTTTAAATTGTAAGACATTTCCAGGGGCAGATGTGGACTCTGACCACAATCTATTGGTCATAAACTGTAGATGAAAACTGAAGAAACTGCAAAAAGGTGGGAATTTAAGGGGATGGGACCTGGATAAACTGACTAAACCAGAGGTTGTACAGAGTTTCAGGGAGAGCATAAGGGAACAATTGACAGGAATGGGGGGGAAATACAGTAGAAGAAGAATGGGTAGCTTTGAGGGCTGAAGTGGTGAAGGTAAATGAAGCAGGCAAAGAGGAATACGAACGTCTCAAAATGAGATCGACAGGAAGTGCAAAATGGCTAAGCAGGCATGGCTAGAGGACAAATGTAAGGATGCAGAGGCTTATCTCACTAGGGGTAAGATAGATACTGCCTACAAGAAAATTAGAGAGACCTTTAGAGAAAAGAGAACCACTTGTATGAATATCAAGAGCTCAGATGGAAACCCAGTTCTAAGCAAAGAAGTGAAAGCAGAAAGGTAGAAAGAGTATACAGAGCATCTATACAAAAGTGATGTACTTCAGGACAATATTATGGAAATGGAAGAGGATGTAGATGAAGATGAAATGGGAGATATGATACTGCATTAAGAGTTTGAAAGAACTAAGTCGAAACAAGGCCCCAGGAGTAGACAACATTCCATTAGAACTACTGACAGCCTTGGGAGAGCCAGTCCTGACAAAACTCTACCATCTGGTGAGCAAGATGTATGAGACAGGCAAAATACCCTCAGACTTCAAGAAGAATATAATAATTCCAATCCCAAACAAAGCAGACGTTGACAGATGTGAAAATTACCGAACTATCAGTTTAATAAGTCACAACTGCAAAATACTAACGCGAATTCTTTACAGACCGAATGGAAAAACTAGTAGAAGCCAACCTCTGGCAAGATCAGTTTGGATTCTGCAGAAATATTGGAACACGTGTTGCAATACTGACCCTACAAGTTATCTTAGAAGATACAGTAAGGAAAGGCAAACATACATTTCTAGCATTTGTAGACTTAGAGAAAGCTTTTGGCAATGTTGACTGGAATACTGTCTTTCAAATTCTGTAGGTCGCAGGGGTAAAATACAGGGACCGAAAGGCTATTTACAATTTGTACAGAAACCAGATGACAGTTATGAGAGTCGAGGGACATGAAAGGGAAGCAGTGGTTGGGAAGGGAGTGAGACAGTGTTGTAGCCTCTCCCCGATGTTATTCAATGTGTATATTGAGCAAGCAGTAAAGGAAACAAAAGAAAAATTTGGAGTAGGTATTAAAATCCATGGAGAAGAAATAAAAACTTTAAGGTTCGCCGATGACATTGTAATTCTGTCAGAGACAGCAAAGGACTTGGAAGAGCAGTTGAACGGGATGGACAATGTCTTGAAAGGAGGGTATAAGATGAACATCAACAAAAGCAAAACGAGGATAACGGAATATAGTCGAATTAAGTCGGGTGATGCTGAGGGAATTAGATTAGGAAATGAGACACTTAAAGTAGTAAAGGAGTTTTGCTATTTGGGGAGCAAAATAACTGACGATGGTCAAACTAGAGAGGACATAAAATGTAGACTGGCAATGGTAAGGAAAGCGTTTCTGAAGAAGAGAAATTTGTTAACATTGAGTATTGATTTAAGTGTTAGAAAGTCGTTTCTGAAAGCATTTGTATGGAGTGTAGCAATGTATGGAAGTGAAACATGGACGATAAATAGTTTAGACAAGAAGAGAATAGAAGCTTTCAAAATGTGGTGTTACAGAAGAATGCTGGAGATTAGAGGGGTAGATCACATAACTAATGAGGAGGTACTGAATAGAATTGGGGAGAAGAGAAATTTGTGGCTCAACTTGACTAGAAGAAGGGATTGGTTCGTAGGACATGTTCTGAGGCATCGAGGGATCACCAATTTAGTATTGGAGGGCAGTGTGGAGGGTAAAAGTTACAGAGGGAGATCAAGAGATGAATACACTAAGCAGATTCAGAAGGATGTAGGTTGCATTAGGTACTGGAGATGAAGCAGCTTGCACAGGATAGAGTAGTGTGGAGAGCTGCATCAAACAAGTCTCAGGACTGAAGACCACAACAACAACAATAATAATAATGTCAGTTCATTGGGTGAAAAAGTCAAACAAAAAGAAATAAATGAAGATGTATCTGCAGTCACAACAGAGACAGTAACAGGAGAGAGAAGTGTGAGCTCAACCATATGGCAACTTATTTTTGAGTTACGTGCACTCATTCAAGACATTCTGAGCTCGAACACAAATTCATTTAAAAATATAATTTGGAGATGTTGAACTGGCAATATTGAACAATGAAACACCACATCATCTACCCCTGCAGTCCTCGTCTTACTCAGCTCAGTTGTGTCACTGAAGTGCTGATACTATACCATAAAATGAAGAGACCATTGCAATTTTGGAACCACGGTAATCTTCCGGTGACTCTCATGGTGCGAGAGAAATGTATGAGAAGGCAAAAGTTTGTTTCAGTGCAGACAGTTGACATGTAGCCCACACTCAGTTATACACAGACAGTATTTTTCAGTTTACATTTTATTTATGTAGTTCCATGTTTTATGATTATCACTATTTCTGAAAATATATATTTACAGTAAATAAGAAAGTAAATGGTTACTGCTATAAATAATCTTCTTGCCTCAAACAAATTGACAAGACTTAACTTTAAACCTGTGGGCTTTATGTACTTCATTTCAGTTTGTGAGATTTGTTAAGTGAGTTAACATAACATTTCCACTTGTTTGAGAGACCTTCGAAAATAACTGAAGAAACTAACAGTCTTCGCAAGTTATTATCTTGTCCCGTAGTGTTTATTTCAAATTTCTTCATTTCATTGAAGTGGGTGCAAATAAAGACAACAGTTGATCGTTGTGACATCTGCTTCTCTTATTTACTGGACAGCAGCTGACTCACTAACAATGAGCGCCATTCAGCAACTGGATTGCTGCGTCCTGCCAATGCCACCTAGATGCTCTCTAGGTGACATTGGTCCGGTGAGCGACAGAGCATTCTGTCCGCAGCTTGTGGTCTAGTGGCTAGCGTTGTTGCCTCTGGATCACGGGGTCGCAGGTTCGATTCCTGGCTAGGTTGGGGACTTTCTCCTCCCAGGGACTGGGTGTTTGTGTTGTCATCATCATTCATGAGAGTGGGAGATTGGACGGAATAAAAATTGTGAATTTGTACGGGTGCTGATAACTGCACAGTTGGGCACTCCACAAACCTGACATCGTCGTCAACAGAGTATTCTGAGCATACAGTCAGCCTGCTCTCTGTCTGGCACAGCCTCACAATCCATGTATGTATCATGTAGCCAATGAGATATTGTGTGTGGTGTGCTCACTTCTTCATCCATTCATAGTTATGATGCCGTCATAAACAAAGCTATGTTTCATGTGGTTCTCAGCTAAAAATTAAGATATGTAATTTGAGTACTGACTGGTCGTGCTGAAGTTGGTTCTGTTGTATTTGATATAACCAAAGTACAGTGAACATTCTATTATCTGGCTCATGACTATATAGCCTCCAGACTCTCCGTTCTAGTTAACCAATATTATTATAATACTTCTCCCTACTAAAATGAGGATAAATTTATGTCCTTTCCTAAATCTTTAGCAAGCAGGTGCTGGCTACAATGCTGTGGCCTTTCAAATTTTTTTTTTAACTTATTGTGTGTATAATGCATCTGGAATCACACTTATAATGTTGAATAAATTATGGGAACTGCTCTTCAAAATATGAAACTTAGAAGTGCTCACAAATAACGATGAACATAGAGAGCAGCTCACTTGGCAGTTCTGTGTTTTTGTTTCTCCTGTTATGTATCAGATGGCCCAAGTGTGTGCATTGTTAAATTATTTTGTGTGGTGCTTTGTGCTTTAATTAAGAGACCGAAATGGATGATAACTGAAAAAAACTAGTAGTGGTTGTGGAAGTCATAAAATGTTAATCAAACTAGGTTTAGATATAAAAAAGGATGTTTTTAAAGGTTACTACTGGAGTCGGAAGATATATTTTATAAAACACTCTGGCATATCCCCCTCTTTTTTTCCTGCCTGATACCTTCTGCCATATTAGAGCAGATAGTTGGGAATCTACTGTGCGCCAAGTTTCCAACACTACATCGGAGATTCCCCCCCCCACCCCCCCACCCCCACCCCTACCCCCCTCCTTTCAGTTGATGTAGCGGTATGGATGGATGCCCTAGGCTAAGTGGTGCTGCCTATCAAAAGAAAGCTTAAGAAGAAAGACAGGGATACTAAACTTGCAGGTAAAAAACTGGACTCATATTTTAGTATTGAAAGTGACCCTTGTGGCTGTGAACATTCAGATGAAGTTGCGGTTCTATACATTAACAATGAACAATGAGGCTGCATAAGTGCAAATGAAATTAGGGTTCTAAACAGTAATAGAAGTTCCAACTTTCGCAGTTCCAGAAGGATGTCAAGAAGCTACACGCTCTAAAGCAGAGGATTTTCCTGTTCCCAGTAATGACCCATTTTATTCAGAAAACAATGACCAGACACTGGATTATTTGCTTGGAAATTGTATTAATCAAAATAAAAATGCTGATTTTTTTTTTTTCAATGTCCTTGCAGTGATGTGCCGATGGATCTCAGCGATTTTGCAGCAAAAACTGTTTCAGAGGGTTTTGGTGAATGGAGAAATTATTGACTGTGAATATGTTGCATATTCTCCTAGCCCAGGATTGTTGTTCAGTGTGTGTTGCAAATTATTCAGTGGTACATCACATTTTGGAACATCTGGTTTCAGTGATGGGAGCCTCGCTGGAGTATGAATAGGTGAAAACGAAAATTCTGCCTCTCACAGAGACTACTTGCTAAAATTGAAAAACGAAACAAACAAGATGAATGGAACTGACAAATGGTTGTTCACACTGCATGAATATGAAGTAGCATACTGGAGAAATGTGCTAAAAAGAGTTGTTTTTGTATTTAAGATGGCAGCTAGCTTCTAGGGGTCTAGCATTTCTTGGAGACAAAAAGGTGTTTGGCTCAACAAAAATTGAATAGTTCATGATGTGAACGGAATTAATTTCAGAGAATGGATTCTTTTTTGGCAGCTATGTAGCAAGGTTTGGTAACCCTGAGATAGGATTTACTTCAGACTTATTACCAGCAACTTACGAAGGAGGTCTATGACCCAAAAATGTATAATGAAGTTACTTCTTTCAAATGTTTTTCAGTCAAAGCAGATTCTACACCAGACACAACCGATAATGATCACTTGAGTATAATAATTAGATAAGATACATAAATGAAGGAGGGCTCTCAGTTTAAAGATTCTCGTGTTTTACTAAAAAAAATAATAATATGCAGGTCACGCTGGAGAGAAGCTTTCTGAAGCAGTTTTGAATTCTTTAGAACTACGTGGGCTGAAATTTGACAGCTATAGAGCTGAGTCGACATGCCTGGTGCACATTCAGGCTTGCAAGCAATGCACAAAGACCAAAAAACACTAGTTTTCCTCATTCCATGTTCACCTCTGCCACAGGATCTAGTTGGCTCAAAAGCTGCTGAATGCTGAGCAGCTGCAGTATGGTTTTTTTGAGTTAATTCAAGTTTTATGCAACTTCTTTGCATATTCTACAGGCAGATGGAACATCGTGGAAACATCTTTTAATTCTGAGAGTACCATATGATACTGAAGTCACAGTCTATTTTATTTATTTATTATTTATTTAGCCATCTGTGTACATTTTAAAATGTATGGATGTTGTCAGTTACGTACATTCATATATTTATACAATTTGTTGTTACATGTAGTTAAACATTGTGACATATAAATTATTTACAATCATTTTTTGCTCCTTATCAAAATATTGTGAAAAAAAGCTATTTACAATCATTTTGTACTAAGGAATTCACTTATAGTGTAAAAGCAGTGTTCCTGCAAAAACAATTAAAGATTTTTGCTAAAGAGGTACATGTTATCTGCTTCTTTTATTTTCTGCGGCAGTTCATTATACAGTTCTACACCTTCATACAAGAAGCTATTTTCAGTCTTATGTTTATTATTCCTGTCTAGGTGAAGACAGTGACTTGTTCTTGTTCTATAGTTATGAAAACTGCTATTTGTGCTATAATTTCTATATTTTTCTTGATGTACACTACGGTTTGGAATATAAATTCACAAGTTCTCTGCAGTGGGCCCACTTATTGCTTTTTGTTATAATTCTTACTGCTCTCTTTTGCATTTTAAATACTGTTTGTAAATTCTGAGCACTGTTTCCCCAAAAAATAATACCATAACTGATCACTGAATGAACATAACTAAAGTATACAGTTCTCAAACATTCACTACTGCGTGCAGATACAAGGACTCAAAGTGCATAACATGTTGTGGATATATTTTTCGAGAGTTTGATAGCATTTTCATTCCACTTCATTTGGCTGTCAATGTGCAACTCTAAGAATTTTGTTGTAGGTAAAACATCTATGGAGATGTTATCTAGTTTTAAATTTAAGGGACTCTGTTTTCTGTTCATTCTAAAGCATATTGTATTTGTTTTCTTTGTGTTGAGAGTTACTTTGTTTTCCTGAGACCATTTGTGAACATCCCTCAGCACTTCAGTAGAATTTTCCAAAAATATATGCTGGTGTCGTACTGGTGATTACTATGTTGCTGTCATCCACAAACAATATCTTCTCTCGATGGCTGATATGTTGCGGGACATCATTTATATACACCAGAAATAATACAGGGCCTAGTACACTTGCTTGAGGGACCCCAATATTGATATATATTGTGGATCAGATATATGTTTCTCAATGTACTTTGATCCACTGGAGACGTGTGATCTCTACTGGCTGTACCCTGTTTTCCAGATATGAATGAAACCATTTGAGAACCACTCCCCTTACTCCTAGTGCATCTAATTTATGCAACAGCTTCTGGTGGTCAACTGTATCAAATGCCTTAGACAGGTCTAGGAAAAGGCCAGTTACATAGCTGTTCTCATCTAGTGCTTCTAAAACTGTTTTTTTAAGTTGTGCTATTGCAGATTCTGTACATTTACCAGGCCTGAAACCATGCTGGTCATTGCAGAGGAGGTTGAATTTACTTAGATAGCTCAAAAGCCTGTTTTTACTTATTGTTTCTATCACTTTGTAAAAGCATGACAATAGGGCTATTGGTCTGTAGTTCTCAACGTTTTCTACATCACCTTTCTTGTGAACTGGCAAAATTTTGGCATGAAGGATTCATTTACGATTTCTGTTAGTGGAGCTTTGATACTGTTTATGCATTTTTTAAGCACACACATTGGGTTTCATCTAAACCTGCCGAGTTTTTGTTCTTTAATTGCCTTATAACATTTCACACTTCCTCCTCAGTAGTTGGAAGCAATATCATTGAGTTTGCTTTATGCTTCTGTATTGGTTGATTAGCACGTTTTGGAAAATTTTTCTGTAAGTTCGTTGCAATGCTGCTAAAGTAGGTATTCACATAATTTGCTAATTTTTTCAGGTTACTTTCTAAGTTCTCCTTGTTCCTAATTTGTGTGTTTGTACCTCTCTGCTTCACAGTTCCTGTTTCTTGTTTCACTACAGCCCATGTAGCTTTACTTTTATTATTGGTTAAATTTATGAACCTATCATTGGCGGATTTTTTTGCAGTGTTGAGTACCTTCCTGTAAATCCTTTTGTGGTTTTGTAGTAGTGCAAAAAAACTTCATCACTATTGTCCTTTTAATGAAGTTTAGGTATTTACAAGTTTGAGCACCTTTTCTAATTCCTTTAGTGATCCATTTATTGTTGGTGGGTATTACAATGCGAATTAACGCTTTGGGAAATGTTTCTTCAAATTTTAATTTAAACTCAGACATAAAATTGGAGAACTTGCTATTCACTTTAGTTTCTATATATACTCCTTCCCAACTTTCATCTGCTAACTTTAAGGAAAACTCTTGCAAAGCTGACGGAGAGTAGACTCTTTTATATACATGCAGTTTTGATTCTTTTTTTACACAAGCTTTTACTTTTACAATCTGACATAGATGGTCAGACAGTCCCAGTCTACTACACGACAGTGAGCATATGAGGATGCTTGTAAGAGTTCGAATGTAAGGAGAGCTTCTGTAAAATTTGGAAGGTAGGAGACGAGGTACTGGCAGAAGTAAGGCTGTGAGGACGGGGCTTGAATAGTGCTTGGGTAGCTCAGAGGGTAATCTGTTTTTTTCTGCATAAAGAACAATTTCAGAAAATGGCAGCAGTTAGCTGTGAACCTGAGGGTCATCTTAGGATGCATGAATGTGAAGTTACATTTTAGAGAAATGCGCTTAAGAGTTCCTCCTGTAGTTAAGGAGCTAGCTTGCTAGTAGTCTAGCATTTCATGGAGACAAAGATGCTCTTAGCTATGTGTGACAAAAATGGAAATACTATCGATGACAGCGCTGCTAAAGCAGAGTTACTAAACACGGCTTTTCGAAATTCTCCACCAAAGAGGACGAAGTAAATATTCCAGAATTCGAAACAAGAACAGCCACCAACATGAGTACTGGTAGCTTAGAAGCGGATAACTTCGGAGTACTGAAGCAATTTAAATCGGTTAATAGAAGCAAGTCTTCCGGTCCAGAATATATACCAATTAGGTACCTTCCAGAATACGCTGATGCAATAGCGCCATACCTAACAATCATATACAACCGCTCGCTTGATGAAAGATCCATATCCAAAAGACTGGAAAATGCACAGATCACACTGATATTCAAGAAGGGCAATAGGATTAATCCACTAAATTACAGCCCCATATCATTAGCGTTGATATGCAGCAGGATTCTGGAACATGTATTGTGTTCGAACATTATGAATTACCATAGTCAACAAGGATTTAGAAAACATCGTTCTTCTGAAACACAACCAGCTCTTTATTCACACCAAGTGTTGATTGCTATCGACAAAGGATTTCACACACCCTATATACAGCCCTGATCATGTAAGTATGTCAACAGTACTCAAATGAACTATTGGTCATAACCTACCATTGCTCAGATGTAATTACTGCTATTTTTATTGAATAAAAAGCTCAAATCTCCAAAAGACTCTAAAATTTGCTCCACTTTCATTATTTAATAATGTGTCCTGTTGGGAGGACTTTCATTAGAGAAGACATTAATCAGTCTGCAATATTCACCACCAGCTGAAAACCAGTAGGATCTCTGTCAATAAGGATGTGAAGATGAATGTAAAGGCAAGGTGCAGGTTGGTATTTTAGGAGACTGTGTCAAAAAGCCTTAGATCCTATCATATCAAAATGATAGAACATCTAGATTTGGTGGCCTGGTACACCACACAATACAAAATTATCTCCATTAAATGTGCCATAGAAACAAAGATCGTTGAATTTAGTTTTTTGCTGCAAGGATGGTGAGAAAAACAAAAGGATTTATTTAAATCATAAATATATATTCCAAAGTAAAGTGATCAGTCACTGTCAACCACGTAACACAGCATAAAAGCAGTGATGGTGAAAAGATCACGAGTGACAGTGACCACAGGTGAATGTCATGCCTAGTCAGTGACAGTCCACTTCAAACTTCACAGAAATTGCTTTGTCAGCTAAAGCAGGTCCTTCTCAATCAGTTTCCAGGTTTGTTATTTAGCTCTAAGAAAGGGAAATGCCCAAAACTTAGTGATGATTTCAACCATGTTTACACACTTGCCAGCTGCTCGGTGCCTCAGATACGCATCAAGGGATTACTTCTACTCCTCTCATTACTTGTATTCTACATAGGACTTCACAGTATTATGTTTGTAGGAAAAGGGAGTCCGATTAAAAAGACACCAGTGCAACAATACCTACATGCAGTATTTCTTGATTTCCGAAAAGCATTTGACTAAGTACTACATCTATGCTTATTACCAAAAGTATGATTGTATGGGGTATTAGTTGAGATTTGTGATTAGACTGAGGATTCTTTTGGTGGGAAGGATGCAGCAATTGTCTTGGATGAGGAGTCAGAGACAGAAGTACGAGTAACTTCGGCTGTGCCCAAGGGAAATGTGTTGGAGGGGCCCTTGCTGTTCATATTGCATGTTAATGACCTTCTGGACATTATTAATAATAACCTCAGACTTTCTGCAGATGATAGAATTATCTATAATGAAATACTGCCTGGAAGGAGCTGTATGAATATTCAGTCAGATCTCGATAAGATTTCAAAATTGTGCAAGGCAGCATGAATGGTTACACATTTGTTTGATCAGTGGGAGAGTGTCACAGAGATGCTGAAGAAACCAAACTGGCAGAATCTTGAAGATAGATGTAAACTACCTCGTGAAGCCAACCTACGAAATTTCAAGAACCGGCTTTAAATGATGACACTAGGAATAAACTACAATCCCCTATGTATTCCTCCCATACAGATGATGAGGACAAAATTAGATTAATTATAGCACACTCAGAGGCATTTAAAGAGACATTTTTCCTGTACTCCATATATCAAAGGAAAAGACCTAATAACTGGTATATCTTTCGCCATACACTTCACAGTGGTTTACAGAGAGTAGATGCAGATATGCACAATCCTCCACTCCCCCCCTCCCCCCCCCATCCACCATTTTCCATGAACTGTAGATCCTGCTGCAGTGGGGTGGCTTAGGTACTTAAACAATGTAGATAATATACTTAGGTATGGCCACATTGTAGAGGTGTCTTTGGTGAAGCCAGACTAACATATGGTTTCTGAAGACGGGCAGCAACACTCAGTGATTCCAGCAAAATAGGATGATTGACTGTATAATGGTACTAACTACAGATTTTCTAGCATCCAAATCTAACCCAGATACGAAACCTCTATCTTCGCAAAATTCACTTTTAAATGTTACATTTCATCCACTAATTTCGACTCCCTGTCCACTGACATTAATCATACTGATCTGTTTCATCACTTAGTTTGAGAAAGCAGCGATCAACACTTAAAAGTAGGGATTCTTTATCTTAATTCTTTTGCAAGTCAGTTGCTGCTGCAGCTGACATATTTTGTCAGCCTTTCATATTCTCATGTCAGTCTGCAATGTTTTTACTTTTGGGTTCCAAGCTGACACCTCATTGTCTGCTTGCCTGTCCAAGATGGTGGCATCCTTCTTGGGCTCCAATTGGCTAACGTGCTGATGAGGATGGCGGCCAATTTCTATTTTTCCCTGGTTGATCATCCAGTTGGTGCTGTCCTTCCATTGTCTTGCATTGTATGCACAACATCAAAATCGACAATTTCTCTTGTACTAATACCACTTCATATATCATTCATCTTTTTTATACCCAGCAAACACTTTGTCACTTGGTCCATTACTTGGCACAGTCACTATTTCTTCATAAACTGTTCCAGTATTCCTGATTTATAATTTTACAATTCCAATTAACTGGAGTCTTCATCAGTCTTAACCTTCTGCACGCCAAGCTAAAAAAAATAACATGGTACACCAAGAGTGATACCAGATTACCCCAAAAGCAAAATGCATTGTTAAGGCCCTTTTACAAGATCGACTTCTCTGTCTCAATTGACTACTCAAGACAAGTGCATCTACTGCAGCGCCTGTGGCATTTTTATTTCTCTATTGAGTTTGTCTGTTTCGAGTGGTTATTTTTGTTAACACATGAGTGTGAAAATTGCTGGTGATACTACAGTCTAACATAATTATTATGTTAGACTGTGTTGATACTCACAGCTGTCTGCTGTGCACTTTGGCATCTGAATGGTGAAAGTGAGGTTGTGAGGGACTATCCTTTCGAAATATAGTGACAAAATGCTGAAACAAGCAATGGCAATAGAGTTTCTTAATGACCAAGGCAGAATTAATATGGCGAAAATTGTTGTCAAAGATCATGTGGTAAATTGTTCATTCTCCTGAGAACTGGAAGAAAAGGAAAATGTATTCCAAACATCTTAGAATATACACGTTTACTTACTTGAGAAAATACACAGTTGGAAACACTTCAGACAATATTAGAACGCAGTAAATAGCGCCTTTTTGCTTTAACCTTTACATCTCGTTTTTTTGCTAAGTGCCAAATAACAACGAAAATTATATTTCTCGTCCAATAATTCTAACTTTTTTACTGGTGAAATAATTTTCATTAAAACACGTTTATTCATTTACATTCTTATTTATCCATAGTGTAGGTTTTTTTCTTTGTAAAAACGTAAATACATTTTGCTTTGAGATATTCGTCTATCTTGTAGGAGAACAGTAATAGGAAAAAATACCAAGACTGTGTGTAACTGTTCAATGTACCACCAAAACGAAGAAAACAACGTAATAAAGATTAAAAAGACACGAAAGCACACAATACATTTCTCTAATAGGAGTGAGCTCAAACATAGAATAACTTCTGATGTTAGCAGACGGCATGACAGTCCCTTGTCAGCGTGCAGCATATTTGGAAATTTAGAACCCCACACTTGGCACAATCTATAGATCATTGACGTCAGAGACACACAAGTGTCATCGTTGGTTGCTGATTTACTAAAGGTGCATGCACTTTGAGTAATCGATTTCGACCGGAAAGTTGCTCATGCAAAACGGGCTTTAGGCATGATACATGTACATGTAAATGTACACATATGTGACACAGTAATGGAGAAAGAATAATCCTTTATAACAACAATGCAATGAAAAAAATTACATCATGTGAGTTGGTAATAAATGATGTGAATAATTAAATGTTTCTTTTTTTCCAAATGTGGTCTGTATTGGTAGTGACCCGCATTTCAGTTTGTATCAGTGCAATTTGTGCACAATTTTTCTGTTTTCATAACTTCATGTTCACTACACAGAAAAGAATAGCGCTTTACACATTTTGTTTTACACTTCCAGTCTTCTTTCCTAGAACACAGTTTGCAACGCCTAGCAGTGGAAGTCCCTTGCAGAAATTCCATTGAATTACATTTCTGTGTCTCTGGGCTTGCATCTTCACGAAACAACAATCCCTTCATTGCTGTTCTCGTGTTTGTGGGCATTCTATTCAGCTTCTGCATTCTTTGTTTCATGTGAGGTTTTATAAATTCTATTAGGGATAAGTATTGTACTAGGATAGCTTTAATTAATTCAAGATGGCGGACACCCCTGCCACTCTTGCACCCCCCCCCCCCCCCACCAGTATAGATGGGGCAATGTCACACTTATGATGTCAGGGGCTTCCCCCCCTCCCCTTCTAGAATATAATTGTCACGAAAAATCGCTCAATCTGTCCTGAGCTGTTGGTGTGGGAGGACATTGAGTAGTATATTTTCTTTATTTTGGGTATCATCCTGTTGGAATTGGTGTGAAACACTCACAATGTGTTCAACTGACAAATGTTGGCGTTGAAATAAGAGGACTTTAGTAACTGTATTGCCTGTAAGCATTCAACTTAGGACTGTGTCCACAGCGCCCTATGTGAGCATTGGAAGCGAAAGATAATGGAGGAGCGTAAGAAAATGAATACTTTTCAGTACATTGAGTGAGGTAGCACAGTGCTTAGCAGCAGGACGACGGTTCAAACATATGTCCAGCCATCCTAATTTAGGTTTTCATGATTTCTCTAAATCGTTTCAGGTGGGTGCTGGGATGGTTCCTTAGAAAGGGCATAGCCAACTCCCTTCCCTAATCCAGTGGGACCAATGACCTTGCTGTTTGTCCCCCTCCCCTAAATCGACCAACCAACCAACTTCTCAGCAGATAACAGTGATGCAGTGGGATGGGTTGAAGATGCATTTCGCAACTCACACAAATAGTTGCTTGTGCTGGAACTGTCTATCTTTTTTGAACTGGTCAGTCAATATGCCTAAGAGATGAATGTGTGTCTTCAACAATCCCAGCCCAACAGACTTCCTTTACTATACTGCCACCAGAGCACACTCGAAATTGTGATGCCATAGGTGAAACAATTGGCGTAAACCAATGGAAACACTGCATCCAGTCACATGATCACGACATCAGGGATGTGAAGTGAGCACAGCAGCTCATCAGCACCCACCAAACGATGTGGTGCAGTGGTTAGCACACTGGCCTCGCATTCAGAGGACGATGGTTCAAACCAAGTCATGCTGATTTAGGTTTTCCGTGACTTCCCTAAATCGCTTCAGACAAATGCTGGGATGGTTCCTGTGAAGGGACATTGCCAGCTTTCCTCCCCATCCTTCCCTAATCTCCCGAATCAACCAACCAACAAATAATCGCCAGCACCAGTCAGTGGAAGGACATTGAAAAATCGACAGCAGCAACAGCTGATTTTGGCCAGTGCCTCCCAGCAGTATAGGAAGAAGCAATAGAGTAAGTAATAATTAAATGTCTTTGCCACTGGAGTTGCTGCTTTGTCCAGCTCCATTTATTTGACCCAGATGTAACATTTCTTCCTCTTTGTTCAACAACTGAGGTAATCTCCTGTGTATTGGGTGTTGCAGAGGTGACCTCCACTGTGTCGGGACCTGCAGTAGGAGCTGGGACATGGGATCCTGTAGTGCATCTGATCAGCATGTTGGGGCAGGACAATGAGCTGCTATTGTCCATGTCACTCATCAACAAGGACACCCAGACTGTTCCCAACTGGAAACGCATGTTGAAATATTGCATTTGACTGTTCTACATGAGAAAGCATATAGAGTACCAAAAAACCAAAGCAGTGTGAAATACAAAACTATTATGAACACTGTAATAGATGTTGAAAATAGCAGTGGTGATGGTATTGGCATTCAGCATCAGAGTGTGATCATTCAGTTCCCACAGTACATATATAAAGAAGATCTCAATGAGCTAATAAATTCGCTATGATTACTCATGGCATCAGCTGCTGCTGTTAATGCAGCTCATTCAAGTGAGGTCATTTCACTATAACTCTCTCTCATTCACACCACTCTCATTGAATGAGTAGTGTGAGTACGGACGAGTTTCAAGTCCCATCCTCACAAATTACCCGTTTATTGTCATGAGGTGGCACACTGATTTTAGATTGCAGCACAGTGTTCTCCTCACATCCTCACAATTGAATACTAATTTGCTGCAGGTGTGATGGACTACCGCGAACACTGCTCTGCAGGCACTGCAAGGAATCTTCAATTGTGAGGGCCCTTGATGTCACATGATGCACACACCTCGCTTGAGTCTGGTTGGCACCTCCCAATGTGCAGTACGCATACATTTTGGGTCTAAGACCCACAAACTCCACAATTAGCAACCCATTTGCCTCATCCTTCATTAGACCGATAACCTTCTTGCTCTGTGGGACAATACTGTAAGCATTATCGACTATGTAGGAAGACATGTAGAAGCACTGGCGTGGCACTGAATTACTTCTTATGGGTCATACCCCTTCACCTAATAGATGAAGCTGTCTGTATCCATATAAAGTAACTTAGGATCAGTGAAACGAATTATCGCAAACTGCTAATGAAATCAGTACATGAGGAGTTTGTGCAGGTCTACTATGCACGTCTCCACATAGACAGGTTTCATGAATTCTACTGCAGTCTTTCCCATCTCCACAGAAGCAAAGTTCTTATTGAAGATGGTGACCCATTTAAAATTTGGTCTGGCAATACGTGTCCTTATGCCCCAACATCCAACCGCTGTGTTCTAATAAGAATTTCACGGTTTTTCTCAAATTTTACATTTTCTTGTCGAAAATTGCGTTATTCACTAATTTAAAAACTCTTTTTGCAAATCATTCTTCATGGAAGCCCTCTTCTCGGTATTTAAATCAATATACTCCTGCAACCACGGTGACTGCTTGAAGGAGACAGTTGGGGTGATTGTAACCAGCTCCATCCTTAAGCTGAGACACTGCTAGAGGTTTCTGTAAAGCATGCTCTGCTCATCCCCCAGCATGCCATCAGTTTGGGGATAGTACTTCCTCATGGAACGAGATACTCTGGACATAGCAGCTTATTGCTTTGCACAACATTCAAACTAATAGGGTATTTGAGATCTGCCTCCGCTACATACCCTACACCAGAATCAGCCACCAGACTATGGATATTTCCACCTAATCCCATGCATTCATCTTAGGACATCCGTCGAAACTCGCCAATTGGCAGTGATTATTGCGTGGCATGCCCGTATAACTTATCCACATCCAGGCACATGATGTAGCTTGAATCAAGGGATACGTTGAGTGTCTCATCCACCTGTGAATTATTTTCCTTGACATATCTATGGATATACTGACAAAGTCCCTCACAGATCCCACTCTCAAAGAAAAGAAGCATGTCAACATCCAACATCAGTCAGTAGTTTGATGTCGACTTCCGTTTTCTTGAGCATAGTGCCACAACAAAACCGAGATGCTGTGTAATAAAAGGCAGAATCCATAGCATATGTTGTCATGCATACACTCTGGAATTTGTCAAAAACATCTGCAAGTAAAGGTACGTCTGTGTCCATATAAAGTTTTGCATACTCTCCTTTGTGTCACTGGCTGATTTCATCGAGTTTTCCTATACAATCCAGATATTCATATGAGAAACCCCTCTTCCCTACACAAGTTGGAACTTTGTGTCACTGGAATACGCACCTCAGTTTGTGTGAATATCCTTCTGAGGCGAAGTTTGAACAAATTTCTGGAGTGGTGGCTGCATAAAACGTAACGATTCCAGAAATCAGAGCGTAATTCTTGGTGTCATTCCATTGGATAATGAAATATATTTGTCAATACTCTCAGGCAGCACACTGACCTAATCCTTCTCCAAACCGAAATCAGCCAAGTGCTCAGCAAGAAAGTGAGCATCATATCCGATCAGATTTTGGAGAAAGATGGGTATTTGTTATGGTAATTTATATTTCATGTTGCATGTATTACGGGTAGCACCACGGAACTTCCCTGTTAGAGGACTGTAGTACCTATGAGGAGTTTCCACTTTCCAATCTAACGGCTGCCCACAGACAGGACAGTCAACCACTTTCTTGTACAGATCATCATTCTCCTTTGACTCAGTCATGGGAATGCTGGTTCTGTGAAGCTTATCGACTTCTCATGAATGATTTTCGAGCAGTGAGCAGCCAAATTGCAAGATTATCCCCAACATATGATTTTTGGCAGCTAAGACTCGAATCATATGATCATAAAACCCGGTACACTACCACATATGGTACGTGTTCTTCTGTGAAGGTGGTACGTGAGGCTGCAGGGTAGCCTTCATAGCGTGTCACAGGAGCAAGGAGGCACTCAAAATCAGCGTACACTATAAAAGGGCAACGCTCTTGATGGTGGACATTCTTAAACATTAAGATTTTAAAACTTCCTGGCAGATTAAAACTGTGTGCCCGACCGAGACTCGAACTCGGGACCTTTGCCTTTCGCGGGCAAGTGCTCTACCAACTGAGCTACCGAAGCACGACTCACGCCCGGTACTCACAGCTTTACTTCTGCCAGTACCTCGTCTCCTACCTTCCAAACTTTACAGAAGCTCTCCTGCGAACCTTGCAGAACTAGCACTCCTGAAAGAAAGGATATTGCGGAGACATGGCTTAGCCACAGCCTGGGGGATGTTTCCAGAATGAGATTTTCACTCTGCAGCGGAGTGTGCGCTGATATGAAACTTCCTGGCAAATTAAAACTGTGTGCCCGACCGAGACTCGAACTCGGGACCTTTGCCTTTCGCGGGCAAGTGCTCTACCAACTGAGCTACCGAAGCACGACTCACGCCCGGTACTCACAGCTTTACTTCTTACAGTACCTCGTCTCCTACCTTCCAAACTTTACAGAAGCTCTCCTGCGAACCTTGCAGAACTAGCACTCCTGAAAGAAAGGATATTGCGGAGACATGGCTTAGCCACAGCCTGGGGGCACTACAACATGTACCAGTTTCTTGATACAGCAATCCACAAGATGTCCGGCTAATAACTGCCTGTGGAAAAGACACTGAGACATCTGAAGCAAATATGCTTTTTACACACATGTTTATTTAATTGGAATGAATAGAGTCAGGACGTGTCTTTGATCCATATATGGTGATGATCATCTTCTTTGGAGAATAGCAGAATGTTTACATGCATCCTATGCTGACCAGGAAATTCGGAGAAATGAAGGGGTCTGACAATTTTTTGCAACTTTATCTTTATTTGGCTTGTTCTCCTTCAGGCTATAAACATGAACCTATTTCCTAGTATTCTGTGCCTCGAATTTAGGAATGCCCTGGATCTTAATGGGAAACTCAATACTGTCAAAGTTATACAATCCTCAAATGTTATTGTCTCTGCTGTACCAAGAGGTATGCTCTGGATGACCCAAGCTATTTTTCTCACAATCCAAAATTGACCATCCAAAACAATAGTTGCCCTTTTTTATTTCATACATTAATACATGCCTTCCTATCTGCTCTATTCTTAGGAAGCTCGATGTAACTGCCCCCTCCCCCCATTTGTCGATCAAAGACCTGTGTGTGGATGTTGAGAAGTAGTACTCAGTTGAGTACGGCACTCCAACTTCCATCTCGGAAAAGTTGGCCTGTATAGCACTCAAGCTGTAATCATGAAACCACTTAGCGATTGAGTTTTCCCCCCAAATGTATACAGTGCTCGTCTCTGCATGTCTGAGTCCTGTTTGGGGTGATATGTGAGTTCATAATACAGCACAGCGCTGCACTTAATGGTGGGATACTGAAGATCATTAATGATTTTGAGGAGCTCTGTTTCCAGAACAGAAAAACGCTTTCAGAAAACCGATCAGGTCTCTGTACTCTCCTTTTGGTTTCTCTATATGAGAAAATGAGATGCGCTCCTCAAATACATCCTCACTCACCTCATAATTTCGCTGTGGCAACACATTACTAATCTGGTGTCTGTCTATAATAGGATACGAGAGGGAACTGCCACTATGGACATGATCGCTATTACTACCACTATGGCTAGCAGCTGAGAACTGCAACCATCCTGTGGGCAAATCGAGTTGTGGAATGGAGCGATGAGGTATGTGGCATGGTGCGTCAGGCCAAGAGGAACACCTGGACTGCAGAGATGGCCGCCGTGTGTGTGTGTGTTGGGGGTGGGGGGTGGGGGGGGGGGGAGGAACAACGCTTGTTGGCATCTCCTAGCCCTGATCCAGTTCGCAGTGCTGTCCTAACGAGCAGGTGGAGTGTAGCCAGATGGCTGGATGTCTGCGGATCATTTGCCACCTGTAGTCACTAGAGCGATGAAACAGGTGAGGCAAAGCAGAGGGGGTTTCCTTTTATCTGGTTGCCTGTGGTAATGGTGTCCTGGCAGCCCAATGGCCACCGGAGTAGTGCAACAGTGGTGAAGCAGCGAGGACGGCAGCAGCGGGGACGACAGAGGCAGGAACAGTGGCAGGAAAAGTGGCATCTGCAGCTCATATAGCCACGAGCCTCTTCCTGATGGGCGAGGCATACCACAGAGAGCCATGTCTTGATGATGCTGTCTTCACCTGCTCCGGGGCCTGCACCACAGCCTACTGCGGGAATGGCACAGTGAGTCAGAGCGTCAGCAGTGTCAGCTCGCCAACTGTAAAGAAAGAATAACGAAAAATAAGTACAAACACTATAAACTTACTTGCTGCAGCTGCAAAGAAGGGCAGAACACTGATTATAGGTGCTACAAAAATAAAGATGGGTATGTAAATTATCTGAATCAGTCGTAATATCACCGTGCCTCCACGATGACACCACATACCCGAGGTCACTAGGGACCAGCTCCGTCCAGTCAGGCACTGGCGATTGGACTTCACACAGCTGAAGCTCCTACTCTACTTTTTCTACCCACTGTTGTATCTCCTCATCTTGACTGGCATGAAGCCGCTGGCCCATCTCATCAATATCGCCTACAATAACAACATATGTATATAAGAAAAACATCTATAGCACTATAGAACAAAATTTTAACGAAAAAACTGTGCTTACATGACACCTGCGATAGCTCTATTTGGAGTTGTGTAACAGTACCTTGGACTTTCTCCAAATCACCTACAGCAGCAAGAACATACCGATTTAAAACGTTTACACATACACAAATTACAACATAACGAAAAAAAAAATTAAACGAGGAATCACTGCTGGAGGCAGCTCCGGGGTTGTACAGACTTGTCAGCTTCCAGCTGCCAATCAAGGTCAGACAAAATTTCATGAATGAATGCTGTAACAACAAGGATACTTTTTTCTAGTGAGAATATATTACTAAACTGATAGAATCGTGCTATGAAATGCCGAAAATGTACTCAGCAATCTGAATACTCGGTACTAAATTCGTTTTAACACACTGATTTGACAAAAAAATATGCTATAAAATATATGAACACACGATGAACACTTCTCCAAAAGCGTCAAAAGTCTTGAACATGAAACATGTTCCATAATTCTAAAACAGATTGACGTCAATGATATATAATTGTGTGCATCTGTCCTACGGCCCTTCTTATAAACGAGAATGACCTGCGCTTTCTTCCAGTTGCTAGGTACCCTTTGTTGCTCAAGCGATGTATAATAAATTAGTGGTAGAAGGGGAACAAGTTCTGCCGCATAATCTTTGTAGAATCTTGTAGTATCTCATCTGGTCCTGACGTCTTTCCATAACTAGCGACTATATTTTTTTCCGTTCCGCGATCGGTTATCTCAATATCTGCAATTTCGACGTTAGGACGACGATTGAAAGGAGAGACCGCGTTACGTCTTCCGCAATGAAACAACTTCGGAATAACAAAGTCAGAATTTCGGCCTCCTCTTTGTTATGTTCCGTTTCGGTGCCATTGTGGTCGCTGAGTGAATGAACAGATAATTTTGACATTTTACATACGACCAAAACCTCTAAGGGTTTTTGCTCAGATCGATTGACGAAGTTTTACTTTCAGTGTCACTGAATGCTTCTCTCATTGCTCTCCTTACGCTCATTTTCGCTTTGTTCACTCATTGCTTGTCAGCTGGGGTCTTACTTCTCTTGAATCTGAGACTTTCTCTTTGTTTACGTAGCAGTTGTCTAACACCGCTATTAAATCATGGTGGGTCTTTTCCATCCCTTGAGGCCTTACTCGTAATAAACTTGTTGCCGTGTCGTCAGAACAAGACACAGCCAGGGGAAAAGCACCACAGGCGTAGAGATGCGAGGTTGGTGCCAGTGCCATAGAGACTCGTCACTTGCGCGAGTTCCACCGGCCCACGGGCGGCGCTGAGGATGAAGATACCGACTTCGCCTTGGCCAACTGCCGGCCGAGTACAATCCGCCAATGACCGGACGTCAACGGAAAGAAGCCTACTCGGAAAACAGAAGAGCAGCTCTCGCCCACTTGGTTATAGATCATCGTCCAGGGCTGACTGAGACAGGGAACGTCGTTTAGTGAACTCCTAGAAGCGAACCGACAGTTGTAAATTACATTTGCTATGTACTGTGAAGTTTACCTACGATTATTTGCACACAGCCATTGAGGGCTTCTTTGTGTTGTATTACATGCAGTGTTGCAGACTTCATAATTCAACAAGTCACAAAGATAAGTAAACCTTTTTAACTAATTGTGTGACTTTGTAACTAATTTGTTGGGCTGATGTAGAACCTTCGTTCTCCTATCCTGTTACCTGACCCTAGGCAGGGAGAAATTGTCTTAGCGGTGTACTGCACCACAAGCCGTTTCACAAACTCGCAAACTCGGCCTACCGTAATAACATTGCCAACTCGGCCTACGCACCAGTAGCTATGAGGCCTTCACACAATTGGCGACGAGGGTTTACAAAACTTGTCTAGTGCATATTCCACAATTCCTTTGAATTTTTTCCATTTGCTTTCCATGCCAACATGTTCTACTATGTGCAGCCGGTTGCACCCAGTGCACACGATAGCCACTCGCAGGACCTCCTCCACCTCCAGAAGCAGAATGAAGATAACTGTGGAGGATGTAGGGTTTACATAGACTCAAGCTTCGCCCACTAATTTGGAAGGAACCAATAGGAACATTTAACAGGGGGGAAATACTGCTAGCAGGTTCAGGCAAGTTAGGTGTGTCTGTTCCACAGAACACAGATGAAACACCAACCAGTTCTTCTTCCTCCAGGAATGTCTTCGTCAAGGTTCACTAGTTCTGCTCGAAAAACATATTGTCAGCTACATCATAACTGGCACAATTCTCTGGGGAATTTGTTGTTCACAAGGTCAGTGTTCCACTAATGTCTTCGTTGGCGTTCACCAGTCCACCCAGGAAAACTGGTTGTCGGCTACATCAAAGCCAAGGTCAGATGCCAAGTGTTTGCCATACAACTTTCCCGGATGCCTTTGAAGCAAGCACTTGTGGGTGGAGAAAGGAAATGCACCGTTCTTTGTTCGTCTTTCCAGGGAGATCTTTCAAGCAGCACAGGACAGACTAAGCGATTTTTCCTACCAGTTTTTTTCTGGGATGGGAGTGGGTTTAGGAGCGGAGAGGTGAAAGGGGAGAGGGGTAGGTGAGAGGGGAAAACGATTGAGTTCATCAGTACCATATTACACATCTACATCAGGGGTATGGAGCAGTGGTCTGCCATTTCGAATAAACTAAAGCTGTCCCAGAACCCACTACTAATTCTTATCCTGGATCGAACAAAAATTTTCTTCTTCTGTCATGTGCAAGAGCCTTCCAAATAAGATAGGGATTTACGGTTGCTGTATCAGTCATGTTCAAGAACAGCACAAATTACCATCACTTGGTAGTCCTATTGCTGAATGCTCATTTATCATTTTATTTATTGTATTTGTCCACGTGCATTACCTGCATTAGCATTACTAGTAATTCATATCTGCACTACATGTAGTGTTAACATATTTTGTGCAAAATTAACACTCTCTGAGCATATCTACCGACTGTGTCGCCTATGGGGGCCCATGTAACTTTGTGGAACGCCCTGGCATTGCTTTTTCTGATGTGGGATAGACAGAGTGGGAAATCACCTGCTCGACCTTTAGTTTATAGACCTAGGAGGGAGGGAGTGCATGAACACAATCCGTTGACCTTCCTACCCTTGCACTTCTACCCCACACAACTCCTCCCTCCCACACTGTTATACCCCTGGAACACAATTTATCCCTTAATACGGCTCTACTGCACTTAAATGTGATACATACATTAAATATTTGTTTTCAAC
Organism: Schistocerca americana; assembly: GCF_021461395.2. Taxonomy (NCBI): domain Eukaryota; kingdom Metazoa; phylum Arthropoda; class Insecta; order Orthoptera; family Acrididae; genus Schistocerca; species Schistocerca americana. The sequence continues at coordinate 434,185,239 of NC_060121.1, read as the reverse complement.
TCACTTAGTTTAGAGGTAAACATTAACTTTATACAATTAGTACAATATTTGTAACAATTTGCTATTTTTCCACGTTCTGAACATGGAAACTACCGGTCCTAGAGAAAAAAAAATGAACAGGACTTTTTTTCAGGAAATTTAATTTTATACTGAGAAACATTTGCGCTACACGCTGTGGTTTACGAGCTATTCGAGAAAAACATTAAAAATGTTACCTTTAAACACACCCACAACCCCAAGGTCGCATCCCAACGGTCAAGATTTTGAGTATGTTGTTCAGTAATCCTAGCACTGGGTAAAAACTTTCGACTACACGATTTTCCCCTCTATTTTTCCTTTGTTGACTGGACTGTTAGCTGCTAGATGGGTATTATTTCAAAATACAGCTGAGAACCGCGGAGCACTCGAATATTTTAACCGAGCATGCGGTCCGTAATTTAACGACCACTGCTCTAGAAGCACATAAATATGTGTTTGTTTGATCTCATACCCCTGAGGGGTGTCTGCTCCATGGGGCCTGAGGGGGAGCGAGGGCCCCCCCCCCCTCAAAAATCCGTTGGGGGGGGGGGCGGAGCCCCCGCAATAATTTAAGAAAATTATTGGTTATATTATACTTTGTAAAATCACAAAATTATGTTGGTATTTTTTATGTTCCTTGTTTGACGATAGCTACCAATTAAAATACACTACTGGCCATTAAAATTGCTACACCAAGAAGAAATGCAGGTGATAAACGGGTATTCATTGGACAAATATATCATACTAGAACTGACATGTGATTACATTTTCATGCAGTTTGGATGCATAGATCCTGAGAAATCAGTACCCAGAACAACCACCTCTGGCCGTAATAACGGCCTTGATACGCCCGGGAATTGAGTCAAACAGAGCTTCGATGGCGTGTACAGGTACAGCTGCCCATGCAGCTTCAACACGATACCACAGTTCATAAATAGTAGTGACTGGCGTATTGTGACGAGTCAGTTGCTCGGCCACCATTGACCAGACGTTTTCAATTGGTGAGAGATCTGGAGAATGTGCTGGCCAGGGCAGCAGTCGAACATTTTCTGTATCCAGAAAGCCCCGTACAGGACCTGCAAAATGCGGTCGTGCATTATCTTGCTGAAATGTAGGGTTTAGCGGGGATCGAATTAAGGGTAGAGCAACGGGTCGTAACACATCTGAAATGTAACGTCCACTGTTCAAAGTACCGTCAATGCGAACAAGAGGTGACCCAGACGTGTAACCAATGGCACCCCATACCATCACGCCGGTTGATACGCCAGTATGACGATGACGTATACACGCTTCCAATGTGCGTTCACCGCGATGTCGCCAAACACGGATGCGACCGTCATGATGCTGTAAACAGAACCTGGATCATCCGAAAAAATAACGCTTTGCCATTCGTGCACCCAGGTTCGTCGTTGAGTACACTATCGCAGGTGCTCCTGTCTGTGATGCAGCGTCAATGATAACCGCAGCCATGGTCTCCAAGCTGATAGTCCATGCTGCTACAAACGTCGTCGAACTGTCCGTGCAGATGGTTGTTGTCTTGCGAACGTCCCCAGCTGTTGACTCAGGCATCGAACGTGGCTGCACGATCAGTGACAGCCATGCGGATAAGATGCCTGTCATCTCGACTGCTAGTGATACGAGGCCTTTGGAATCCAGCACGGCGTTCCGTATTATCCTCCTGAACCCACCGATTCCATATTCTGCTAACAGTCATTGGATCTCGACCAACGCGAGCAGCAATGTCACGATACGATAAACCGCAATCGCGACAGGCTACAATCCGACCTTTATCAAAGTCGGAAACGTGATTGGTCCGCGTTTCTTTTCCTTACACGAGGCATCACAACAACGTTTCACCGGGCAACGCCGGTCAACTGCTGTTTGTGTATGAGAAATCGGTTGGAAACTTTCCTCATGTCAGCACGTTGTAGGTGTCGCGACCGGTGCCGACCTTGTGTGAATGCTCTGAAAAGCTAATCATTTTGCATATCACAGCATCTTCTTCCTGTCGGTTAAATTTTGTGTCTGTAGCACGTCATCTTCATGGTGTAGCAATTTCAATGGCCAGTAGTGTACATTCAGTAATGAGTTAAAACAAATAATTATTATGGTAGTAAACAGGTTAACTGAAAACGAGTGGTGTGAATCATGATAGTGTTACGGTGCTGCGGGCACACTTAGAATTTGTTCTGGTGCGCGAACCTTCGGGTAAAGTCTGCCGCTAAAGTCTGCCGCCGGCGGGCCAGCGCTGTGGCTGCGGCGACATCAAAAGGACTGGAGCAGAAGCTCCTGGAACCCTCCGCCTTGCGTCACCTTCACGCTTTGAGACATTTCAATGCCGGCCGTTGTCGCCGAGTGGTTCTAGGCGCTTCAGTCCGGAACCGCGCTGCTGCTACGGTCGCAGGTTCGAATCCTGCACCGGGCATGGATGTGTGTGATGTTCTTAGGTTAGTTAGGTTTAAGTAGTTCTAAGTCTAGGGGACTGATGACCTCAGATGTTAAGTTCCACAGTGCTCAGAGCCATTTGAACCATTTGAACCAACGCCGCGGCTATATAAACTTCACCCTGCCGTCGCAGTCATTCAGTGTGGATAGTTTCGTTCAGCACATGCTGCAGACGTGTTTATTGTTCTGACTTTAGTGGACTATTTTATATGACTATATTTTATTCATTTACTTTAGTCTCCTAGTGTATTGTAAATTAGGTTTGCAATGGATAAATGTGTTACCAAAAAGGCGCGCTTGGAAGTTGATGATACTGCAAGTCAACCCCCAACAGATCTTGTATCGCCAATTGCTTCGTCGTCTTCAGGTGAGAACCATTCACAGCCAAAACCTGGACAATTTGGTAAGGGTAGATCACTTCAGAAGTATTGGTTGATACATATACATGGCTAGAATATGAAGCATCTGCCCAAAAAGCTTTTTGCAAAACTTGCAAAGAGGCAGATGCTAAAAATCTATTACAATTTTCTTCAAAAAAAGAAGAAGATGCATTTAGTTCCGTAGAGTTTTCTAGCTGGAAAAAGGCTTTGGAAAAATTCCATCTTTATGAAAACACGTTTACGCATAAAGAAGGTGTCCTGAAACTAAATTCTATCACTAACCGAAGTGTGGCCTCCAAGTTGAATGAACAGTTAGTGATATGAAGAACGGCCGTTTAGCTCTTGAGACAATTTTTAGTACCGTGCAATTTCTATGCCGACAAGGACTGGCAATTAGAGGGCACGAAGATGTAAACTCAATTTTTTTTTTCAATTGTTAGAATTCCAAAAGAGTGACATACCCGAGTTTAAAGATTGGTTGGGGCATTCGGGATATAATTCAAGAAGACTGAACATTTTTGTATTATGGTTGACGAAACAAGTGATTCTTCGATTCACGAACAAATGTCATTTTGCATTCATACTGTCGATGATTCCTTAATCACCAACGAAGACTTTATTGGCTTATACGAGACCCCCAACACTGAATCACAAACTCTGTTTAGTATCTTAAAAGATGTTTTTGCTCGTCTTGATTTGTCAATAGATAACTGAAGAGGACAGTTATATGATGGTGCCTCGAATATGAGAGGTAAGCTCAAAGGACTAAAAAAGTTATTTCTGGATATACAACCGAAAGCACATTATGTATACTGCACTGCTCACAGTTTAGACTTGGCAGTTGTAGACAGTCTCCGCCATCTTACGTCTATGAGGGATATTATGGCTTTAACTAAGGTCCTAGTAAACACCGTAAGGGAATCCAACAAAAGGATGGGACTTTTCAAAAACATACGCTGTGAGAGCACCAACGACCAAGCTGGTCTACAACCCCTTTGCCCGACTCGGTGGACTATGTGAGCTTCTAGTATCTTGAGAATACTGAAAAACTTTGAAGAAATTCTAGAGTTTTTTGAAACATTTTCTGCTGAGGACAAAACAGAGCCAGGATACAAATGTCCAGGCTACCTTGAGTCAATGTTACAATTCAAGACTTATTTCTTTTTATGTCTTTATTGCCGTACAATTAACCCAGTAGAAGATGTCAATGAAAAAATTCAATGCCCTCATCTAAGTGTTGATAGTCTGGAAAAAAATATGAGGGCTTGATTTGTATATTGAATGGAAGGCGTAATAGTTTTGAACGCTTTTGGGAATTGTGTTTAATAGAAAAACCTTCACAAGTTGATGATTCTTCTCTTCCTCGGAATCGAAGTATTCCAAAGAAGTATGAAAACAACGAAGCCAGCTCACCGCACACTTTCAAAACCACAAAGGATTAGTACAAAGCTATTTACATTGAAGTTTGTGGAATGGTGCACTCTTGCATTACTGAGCGGTTTGCTTCACCTGGACTCACCCAGGTCATTGCAGTTGAACAGGAGTGCTTGCTTTTAGTAAACAGAGATGAAGCAAATTGGAAAAATCAACTGAGGTTTTCAAAAATGACCTAGACATTGAGAGATTGCGCTTACACTTGAATATGTTAGCCGATATCGCTAATTAAAAAAACAACTGGTCTTAAAAACATGCATGATGTAAAAAAGTACGTTACACAAGAGCCTGCAGTTGGAGAGGTGTTATGTGAAGTAGTGAAGTGCATTAAGCTTCTCCAAGTGGATCCAATCACGACGGCAACAGCAGAACGGTCATTTAGCGCCCTTAGACGTCTGAAGTCATATCTGCGATCAACAATGGGACAGAAGCGATTGAACAACTTGGCTGTTCTTGATGCCCAACGAGATGTTTTGGATGAATTGGATATCCGACCAGTCATCAACGACTTCATATTCAGTAATCCAGTCAGACGGTCAACATTTGCACCTTTCTACAGACCCTCTAGCCCTAATAATGGCATTTAGAGCAATATTAAAAATCTTTATAAAGTAGAGAATTAAATACATATGTAATGTTAAATTTTCAGTTTCGAAATACTAGTACTAGTTTAGTACTGTGTTACTATATTACTATAGTAATGTATTAGTTATTTTCAAATTCTTAAATATTTTTAGGGTGTAAGACCCAATTAAAACCCGCTATTTACATACTTTTTGGCTGAAAGTATTAGGCATATTGTATTAACTTTATTAACTGTATTAAAGCATTAACTTTGAGATGTTGTTTTTATTCAATGAACCCCGAGCCTTATTCAAAGTAAGCTTAAATTAGCTATTTCACTTATTAATCAAAGTGCTATTACTGTGCGACAGCAATATTTTACGTTTCATTCTTTTAATGATAGTTTAAGATTTAGATAAAAATAATTTCGGTCTTTTCAGAGCTATATATTCACTGCTCTGTAATAGTCTATAAGCATGAGTGTTACTGTAAATTGAATTAGCTTTTTACGAAAATACCGTGCGTGTTTATCTTTTGTTTCTTTTTTCAAAGCCAAAAAATGTGTCAGACTTGTCGAGTTTCCCAGAGTGTTGAGTTATCGAGGGTCCAGTTTTCGGGGTTCTAATGTTGATCATATGACTATAAAACGCTTAAAAAACTTTAAAACTCACCACACATGTAACAGAGGGTGGATTTGGAATACACTCTCTAAAATTGTGAAGATAGCACGAGTAAAATACAGGGAGCGAAAGATTATTTACAACTTGTACACAAAATAAATGGCAGTTATAAGAATAGCGGGGCATGAAAGGGAACCAGTGGTTAAGAAGGGAACAAGACAGGTTTGTAACCTATCTCCGATGTTACTCTGTAGGCACGTTGAGCGAGCAGTAAAGGAAACAGAAGAATAATTTGGAAAAGGAATTAAACTTCAGGGAGACGAAATGAAAATCTCAGCTTTGGTCGGTGACACTGTAAGTCTGCGCAGACAGCAAAGGACATGGTAGAGCTGTTGAATCCAATGAACAGTGTCTTGAAAGGAGGATAAAGATGTACATCAACAAAAGCAAAACACGGATAAAGGAATGCAGTAGAATTCAGTCAGGTGATGCTGAGGGAATTAAATTAAGATACGAGACACTAAAAGTAGCAAATGAAGTCTGCTATTTCGGCAGCAAAATAACTGATGATGGCCAAAGTAGAAATGATATAAACTATAGCCTGGCAATGACAAGAAAAGCGTTTCTGAATAAGAGAAATTTGTTGACATCGAATATAGATTTAAGTGTTACGAAGTCTTTTCTGGAGGTATTTGTCTGTTTTTAACAGAGGTGGAGCACCTCCGCGCCCACACCGGCATGATGGCCAACTCAAAATGTGTACTGCCATCTCTGCATAACAGTTAGTTTTCACTAAAGTGAGGTGTCGCAGGATGTGGGTACTGCGATGTTTGCGTACGTCTGGTTAAGGTTAACCATTAATACGCGCTCATCTGGAGATAGATTGGGTCGAAGTCGAACGAAGGGTAGCAGTTTGGAGGACAGAGGAAAAAAAGTGCCAAGGCAAGAGCCAAGGGAAGAAAACCTCTGCGATAGTTAGGTCGGGTGGTAAGAGCAGTAGCGGATGCCTTGCTGCCTGTGATAGGTCGTGCAAGGGTAGGCTTTGTTAGTAGTGGGTATCATGCATGTCGATACCTTTGACGTTTTGCGGCGCTGTTACTCGGCGGCTGCCGCTGGGTGCCGGTGTTGAACTCTCGATCAACGTCAGCAACCTGCAACAGTTAAGTTTATCATCGTTTTTGTGTCCGATAGGTCATATATCGGATGCACAGTGTAGGGTGATGTTGGCGAATTGTTTGTGCGTCAGTGGGCGAGCTCGTCAGTTTCCCTGCTGTGGCCTTTTGGTCGGCTCAAATAGCAGCTGGTAATTTCCAGTTAACGTTGCTGATATGCAGGGGCTTGCTTGTTGCTTGTTAGTGTATGCTAGCTTACCATAGGTGCCTATGCCATAGCTAGTAGTGTCTTTGGCCGCTTGTGCTTCCTTTTATGGTTGTGATCGTGGTTTCCCAGAGTGAGGATGAAAGAATTGTTCGAGTGTCTTGAGTTCCTGTATAGTCGTGTGGCGTGTTTTTTGAATACTTCCTTGAGGGTTTCAAGGCGGTATTTTTAGTGAAGATCCACGGTGCGTGTGTAGCGTGGAGCGTTGCTAATGATTCTAGCCCTTTGTTCTGTATGCTCTGCAGGTGGCGCAGTCGTATAGGAGCTGCATATCCCCAGACGGGAGTTGCGTACGTCATCAGAGGTCTAATCAGTGTCATCTATATGGACCTTGAACCCTCCTATTCAGTGTGCTTTCCCTGTTGAGCATTGGGTAGAGCTGTTTGAGTCTCGCGTGCGCTCTGTTGGCAACGTACTCGATGTGGTCCCCCATGTGAGTTTCCGGTCCAGCGAGACACCAAGATAATGAATGACTTTCTCTCGGAAACGTATTGGGCGTGTATTTAGTGTTATCTGTCTACTATGTTGATGTTTGAGCAGTAGTTTCGGTCTGCGTTTAAACAGAACTGCTTCGCACTTGTCGACGTTTACTTTAATACGCCATCGCTCCAACCAAGGCTCGGCTGTTCTGAGTGCTGTCTGTATTCGCGAATTAATGTTCGACGGTTTCCAATCTTGCGCAAGGATGGCTAACGTCGCAGTTTTGTGTTGCTGGGAAGTCGTTAATGTACAGGTTGAACAAGATGGGCCCTAGGAGCCGGCCGTGGTGGGCGAGCGGTTCTAGGCTCTACAGTCTGGAACCGCGCGACCGCTACGGTCGCAGGTTCGAATCCTGCCTCGGGCATGGATGTTTGTGATGTCCTTAGGTTAGTTAGGTTTCAGTAGTTCTAAGTTCTAGGGGACTGATGACTTTAGAAGTTAAGTCCCATAGTGCTCAGAGGCATTTGAACCATGGTCCCTAGGATGCTTCGTTGGGGGAACTACAGCTTGGATACCATTTTGTGTTGATTGTTTGCCCTACACGTCAGTGTTGAAACACCTGTTCGTGAGATATGAGTGTATGAGACGTACGAGTCCGTCCGGGAAACCCAATACTCAACAGGGAAAGCACATTGAACAGGAGGGTTTCGAGGTCCATATACATGACACTGATCAGACCTCTGGTGACGTAGGCAGCTTCCGTCTGGGGATATGCAGCTCCTACATGACTGCGCCGCCTGCAGAGCATACAGAACAAAGGGCTACGAATCATTAGCACTGCTCCACGCTACACATGCACTGTTGGTCTTCACCAAGAATACCGCCTTGAAACCCTCAAGGAAGTATTCAAAAAACACGCCACACGACTATACAGGAACTCGAGACACTCGAACAATCCTTTCATCCTCACTCTGCTTATGAGGCCGTTGTGCCGGAGACGGTCGAAAGCTTTTTCGATGTCCAGGAACACGTATTTGTCTGGAGTGGACGATAAACAGTTAAGACAAGAAGAGAACAGAAGCTTTTTAAATGTGGTGCTACAGAAGAATGCTAAAGATTAGATGGGCTAGATTATGTAACTAATGAGGAAGTATTGAACAGAAATGACGATAAAAGAAATTTGTGGCATAGCTTGACTAAAAGAATGGGTCGGTTGATAGAACACTTTCTGAGACATGAAGGGATCTGAAGCTTAGTATCTGAGGGAAGTGTGGGGGCTGAAAATTGTAGAGCGAGACCAAGATACGAAGGGCGTTCAATAAGTAATGCACCAACTGTTTTTGTGAAATCAGGCTGGTTTTATTTAGGATACCAGTACACCATGTTATTCCCCACTCTTTTGGCTACGAAGCGCTGTTTTATGGGAGGCCTGTACTCCCATATGGTAGCACTGTACTGGTCGATGTCGGAGCCATAGTCTTGCTGCATCAATAACTTCCCCATCACCCACCTACTGCCTCCCGCAGAGTGAATCATTCATTGGGCCAAACAGATAGAAGCCGGAAGGTGCGAGATGCGAGCTGTAGGTGGATGAGAAAGAAAAGTGCGATGAAATTTTGTGAACTCCTCTCGGGCACACAAGCTTGCGTGAAGGAGAGGTTCGTTTGCATTTTTATGGCGACGAACACACTGAAGTCGTTTCTCAGTTTCCTGAGGGTAGCACAATACACTTCACACTTGCTCGTTGCACCGTGTGGGAGGACATCAGACAGAATGACCCGTTCAGAGTCCCAGAAGACCGTCGCCATGGCCTACCGGCTGAGGGTACGACTTATCGAACTGTTTCTCCACTCCATGGATTGCCGTTTTGTTTCCGGTTCGAAGTGCTGAACCCATGTTTTATCGCCTGTATCGATGCTCGACAAAAAGGTGTCACGATGAGCCTCGTAACGCTCAAGCAATCCCGCACAATGGTCCTTCGTTGCTTTTTATGGTCTTATGTTAGGCGCTGAGGAATGCAGCGCGCACCTTTGAGTACCCCAGCAGGTGGACACTGTGTCAGCACTACCAGCAGAGGCGCCCAGTTGTGCAGCGAGGCCGATAATCTCGAATGAGAGTGTCCGCACGTTAGAACATTACGGGGTTCGGCTTTGTGCGGTCGGCAGGCACGCGGGAGAAGTTTCCGCGATTCGTTGCGATGACGACAGACGCCTCGCCCAGTAACTCGCCGTACTTTTGTTCACTGCCAGGTCTCTGTACACATTCTCCAAGTGCCTACGGATGTCTGCGGTACTCTGGTTTTCCGCCAGTAGAAACTCGGTAACAATTCTCTGCTTCGAACGGGCCTCCGTTACAGAAGCCATTTTGATGGTTATTTACAGCGCCGCTACGTGTCGGAACTTCAGTGAAACTGTAGAGGCTGAAGCGGGAATATTCCGTAACGTCCAACAACAAATATCTCATTTTTTCAACCGAAACTGGCCGAGAAAACAACGTGTTGCATTACTTATTGAAAGCCCCTCATATGAATGCAGCAAGCAGGCTCAAAAGAATGTAGGTGCAGTAATTATATGGAGATGAAGCAGTTTGCATAAGATAGACTGGCATAGTGAGGTGCATCAATGCAATCATCGAACTGAGGACCACAAAAACAACAACTGCTACTACAACTGAGGCCCTTAGTTTTAACGGTATATTTTTTCTCCGAGAGTTGACTAAAATATTTTGAAATATATATATGTAAAATACAAAATGTTTCAGTAAAATGTTCTTTAGAAGAGGTCATAATGTAATATATTGATTATTCCTTGCTACTGTAGTATTATGTTAAAGGTGTGAGAAAGGAGGACAGGCCCAAGGCGCGGAAGCACAGACGATGCTGAGGGCAGACGAAACTAGGAGAGATATTGTTACATGAAGTAAACCGTAAGGGGAGAGCCCTGCGAAAATGCAGACGCCCCCAGACGCGGTCCCAGGGCGTTAGTTACTCTTCAAGAAATTAACATGTAACTTCATGTGTCGTGAAGACGCTGTGGTAGGTTGCCACCGTAGAACGTCGTAACCAACAGGCACGTAGTAGCGTATAAAGGCAACTTGATACCAGCCCTGAGAATAGCAACGTCAGTAGGCTCACAAGGGTTAGAAAGAGAGCGAAAATGCCAAAGAACTGTTGACTTAGCAGTCCGTACTCCGGGGAGCCCGATGGGCGGGGTTAAATGACGTATAACGATAATGTTGCAAGCCTTATTTGGCCGAGCAGTTACGTTTAGCTTTCAGCTGAACAATGTTGATACCAAATACGGACTTAGTTAGTGCAACTGCATTACCATCCCCGACTTAGAAGCAGTAGAGGTGACCTAACTAAACCGTGATTGGCAGGCACCTGCAATAGACCTGCGGGATTGGCTGAGTGGCTTTAAGTGGGAAAAGCAGTGCCCCCAGGCCACTCTTTAAAACCCCTAGATTCCGCATTTTGGCAGAGTTCTCAGGCAAACGATCTGGGCGCCGAATCCGCGTCCGTCGACTCCAGCCTCGGTCCAGCTCCGCCAAGTCTGCTCTCTCAGTTGGAGTGCCTCAGTGAACAGTGTCACATTCAGTATGTTTTGTTTTGCAACTAAGTTGTTGCCTTAAGATGCTGCTAGTTTTTGTTATTGTGGTTAGAATACACTCGTGGGACTTCTGCACTGGTTCCTGTTGTAACAGTGTTATTCATGCTTTTTCTAACCCTAGAACTAGCCTCCAGTGTATTAGTTAGTCCTGTCTGGAATAAACGACTATTTCCAAACCCTGTTCGTCCAAGAGTCTCCACAACGAGTTCCCTACAGAGTCTCACCACCTGCATTTCTATTAAATGGCTGTACCAGTGTTGGCTCAGATAAAAGGAAACAATCAAATGCCTTCACTGTGAATTGTCCTTCTGCCTTCTGTTCTGTACCGCTCGGGAGCTCAGACTGACCAGTACCCCTTTTTTCCTCTCCCACCTACGTCAGGACACGACAATAATGCCCGCGACCTTCGCCTCGCATCCGAGGTTGTGCTTGACGCCTACGTATCTCCCATTCAGGTGCCACTATCAAACAGAACTTAACACCCGCTCTGGATTCGTCTGTAAACTATGAAACCGAAACATTTGCATTTAGTGCGAAGGAACTTGCTTCCCCTTCTAACAGCCGTGTACCGCAAGTATCTAGAGGAACGTAAGGTTCCAAATGATTGGAAAAGAGCACAGGTAGTCCCAGTTTTCAAGAAGGGTCGTCGAGCAGATGCGCAAAACTATAGACCTATATCTCTGACATCGATCTGTTGTAGAATTTTAGAACATGTTTTTTGCTCGCGTACCATGTCATTTCTGGAAACCCAGAATCTACTCTGACGGAATCAACATGGATTCCGGAAACAGCGATCGTCTGAGACCCAACTCGCTTTATTTGTTCATGAGACCCAGAAAATATTAGATACAGGCTCTCAGGTAGATGCCATTTTCCTTGACTTCCGGAAGGCGTTCGATACAGTTCCGCACAGCCTACGGAATATCAGACCAGCTGTGTGGCTGGATTGAAGAGTTTTTAGCAAACAGGACACAGCATGTTGTTCTCAATAGAGAGACGTCTACAGACGTTAAAGTAACCTCTGGCGTGCCACAGGGGAGTGTTATGGGACCATTGCTTTTCACAATATATATATATAAATGACCTAGTAGATAGTGTTGGAAGTTCCATGCGGCTTTTCGCGGATTATGCTGTATTATACAGAGAAGTTGCAGCATTAGAAAATTGCAGCGAAATGCAGGAAGATCTGCAGCAGATAGGCACTTGGTGCAGGGAGTGGCAACTGACCCTTAACATAGACAAATGTAATATATTGCGAATACATAGAAAGAAGGATCCTTTATTGTATAATTATATGATAGCGGAACAAACACTGGTAGCAGTTACTTCTGTAAAATATCTGGGAGTATGCGTACGGAACGATTTGAAGTGGAATGATCATATAAAATTAATTGTTGGTAATGCGGGTGCCAGGTTGAGATTCATTGGGAGAGTCCTTAGGAAATGTAGTCCATCAACAAAGGAGGTGGCTTACAAAACACTCGTTCGACCTATACTTGAGTATTGCTCATCAGTGTGGGATCCGTACCAGGTCGGGTTGACAGAGGAGATAGAGAAGATCCAAAGAAGAGCGGCGCGTTTCGTCACGGAATTATTTGGTAAGCGTGATAGCGTTACGGAGATGTTTAGCAAACTGAAGTGGCAGACTCTGCAAGAGAGGCACTCTGCATCGCGGTGTAGCTTGCTGTCCAGGTTTCGAGAGGGTGCGTTTCTGGATGAGGTACCTAATATATTGATTCCCCCTACTTATACCTCCCGAGGAGATCAGGAATGTAAAATTAGAGAGATTCGAGCGCGCACGGAGGCTTTCCGGCAGTCGTTCTTCCCTCGAACCATACGCGACTGTAACAGGAAAGGGAGGTAATGACAGTGGCACGTAAAGTGCCCTCCGCCACACACCGTTGGGTGGCTTGCGGAGTATAAATGTAGATGTAAATGTAGTGGTGTGCAAGCAAATGAGAGTGAACGTCATCAAAAGAGCACAGGCTACAGAAGAAAGTCTCTCTTGGTCAGTGAAAATGCGGGAAACTGCACTGGCTGGGAGTGGAGTGACAGAGAGGCGGCCGGGCAGACTGCAGCAGCACGCTCCGTGCCGTCAGCGTCGGCGTCGGCGTCGATGGGAGGCGTCGCATTTCGCGGCCTCCGCGCCGACCTTCCTGAGTCAGCCAGCCTTAGCTGACAGCCGACCCACGCTCGCCGCGAGCTGACAGTGCCCTGGTCTCAGCCCGCAGCTTCTCTGCGCGGACGGACGTACACACAGTCGCTACAAGCGGCGTAGTTTTTAGTCCTAAGGTGCTGGTGTCTCTTTCGTCTTTCAGCGCCCAACACATGCAAAACATCTTAACTGAGCCCACTCTATTGGGAGATGATAAATTAGTACCGTCATCCAGTGCCCCACGTCAAAGAAGCTGATTTCACTGTCACGCAGCTTGTACACTACATCTACATCTACATACATACTCCGCAATCCACCATACGGTGCGTGGTGGAGGGTACCTCGTACCACAACTAGCATCTTCTCTCCCTGTTCCACTCCCAAACAGAACGAGGGAAAAATGACTGCTTATATGCCTCTGTACGGGCCCTAATCTCGCTTATCTTTGTGGTCTTTCTGCGAAATATGAGTTGGCGGCAGTAAAATTGTACTGCAGTCGGCCTCAAACGCTTGTTCTCTAAATTTCTTCAGTAGCGATTCACGAAAAGAACGCCTCCTTTCCTCTAGAGACTCCCACCCGAGTTCCTGAAACATTTCCGTAACACTCGCGTGATGATCAAACCCACCAGCAACAAATCTAGCAGCCCACCTCTGAATTGCTTCTATGTCCTCCCTCAATCCGACCTGATAGGGATACCAAACGCTCGAGCAGTACTCAAGAATAGGTCGTATTAGTGTTTTATAAGCGATCTCCTTTACAGATGAACCACATCTTCCCAAAATTCTACCAATGAACCGAATATGACTATCCGCCTTGCTCCACACTGCCATTACATGCTTGTTCCACTTCATATCGCTCTGCAGTGTTACTCCCAAATACTTAATCGACGTGACTGTGTCAAGCGCTACATTACTAATGGAGTATTCAAACATTACGGGATTCTTTTTGCTATTCATCTGCATTAATTTACATTTATCTATGTTTAGAGTTAGCTGCCATTCTTTACACCAATCACAAATCTTGCCCAAGTCATCTTGTATCCTCCTACAGTCACTCAGCGACGACACCTTGCCGTACACCACAGCATCATCAGCAAACATCCGCACATTGCTATACACCCTATCCAAAAGGTCATTTATGTAGATCAAAAGTATCCGTACATCTATAAGTGCACATTAGTACGAGGTGTGTCCACTCTTCGCCTCTATGACGGCTTCAACTCTGTTGAAGACACTTCCAACGAGGTGTCTGAATATCTGTGGAGGAATGCCAGTCAATTTTTCCTGAACAGTCGAAAAGAGAGGAGGCAGTCATATTCGATATTGGGGTTCGGAGCTAAGTCGACGTTCGAACTCATACCACAGGAGTTCCATTGGGTTCAGGACGGGACTCTTGACAAACTTCTCCATTTCAGTAATATTACTGTCCACGAACCATTGCGTCACAGAAAACGCTTCACGGCAGTATGCATTGTCACGCTGATACAATCATCGTCTCCAAACCGTTCCTCTGCTGTGTTCACATTCTTCCGTATTCATTGTTTTCTTAAGTTTAATAATGGGACCACACACCAGCCGCGAAAAACATCCCCATACAGTAAAACCATCTCTTCCGTACTTCACTGTTGTTACTACACATAATGTCAGGTAACATAGTCTAGGGGTTCGCCAGACCCAAGCCCTTCCGTCGCACTGCCAAATCGCTCCATTCCAGCCATGCAATGTCCAGTGGTGTCGGTCTCCACACCACCTTAAACATCACTTAGTGCCGACTACAGAAATATGTCGCTTATGAAAGACTGCTCGATCATTCTACGCCATTCTTTTTAATTCCCTACTCATAATCCTTATGTTAACTGGACTCGTGTTAGCACTCTGGAAGTCACGAGTGAGTCCCTCCTCTGATTTCATACAACTTTTTTTTCAAGCTCCCTCTACAGTGTTTTACAGTCCCTGCAGATCAGTAGATGAGGTCTACCTACTCCTGGTTTAGCTGTTGTTGTTCCTTCACAGTCACGTCACCAACAGCCGACTTTGGCAGCTTTAGAAAAATTTAAACGTTTCTGGTGGATTTGTTGCTCCGCTGAAATCCACATAACAGTTCAGCTTCGAAGTCACTGAGCTTTGCTGACGGACCCATTCTGCTGTTACTGCTTCTCTACTGATAACGGAATAATCCCCGCCTCCTTTAATACTGGCGGGTCTGCATCTCGTAGTAAATAAAAACGCCGTGTGACTAGGGCCTCCCATCGGGTAGACCGTTCGCCGGGTGCAAGTCTTTCCGTTTGACGCCACTTCGGTGACTTGCGCGTCTATGGGGATGAAATGATGATGATTAGGACAACACAACACCCAGTCCCCGAGCGGAGAAAATCTCCGACCCAGCCGGGAATCAAACCCAGGCTCCTAGGATTGACATTTTGTCACGCTGGCCACTTTTTTTGTTTGTTTGTTAATGTTGGTTGCGTTTTTTCGGGGCGGACGTCCCAAGACACCCGCTGAAGTTCGTTTTTGATCCATTCACTCAGTTTTTTTATTACAGAGGGCTGCTAAACCCTCCTACCGAACACGCTGAGCTACCGTGCCGGCATCACTCAGCTACCGGAAGCGGACATCTCGTGGTCAGTTTCATATTATATGGGAGTTTCCGGATACTTTTGATCAGGTAGTATGCACTGTCCGTGATCTTAGTCAATGTTTCTTTGAGCATGAGATCTGCATGCGTTTCGTTGCTTAGTTTACCAAAAACAAGTCTCCATCAGTAGACTCTCCCGCGGATGTACCTATCTTGTGGTCGTCGGCTGTCCAGAACTGCAGGTCGACAGCTTCATTTTTTGAATGACTTATTTTTCAACTTCATAAATAACAAACAAAAACTTTGAGCAACTTCTTTATTGCTTTCCGGTACAAAAACAAAGATATCTCGCACCTGGCGTAGTCAATGTTGCAAACATGTTATTTAATGAAACCCAAAAATCAGAATCACTTGCCTCACTAACGGAGGACTTTCCTAAAAATGTCCTCACTACTGGCCACAGCTGAGGCTGCCGCTTTTATTTTTTATTCTTTTGGCTTGTGACGTCATTCTCATGGTGTTGAATAATGCCGAAGTCAAAATTAGGACGTGCCTTATGACACAAATTAAGGTTCATATAACTAACGCCCAAATATGCGGATAATTAAGTGCACTTAACTAACATTCGGAGTCTCTAACGGATATCCGGTTCTACTTGCACGCAAATCGTGTTTATAACGTACACTTGCTGAGTACGTGGCGTTGCCTGGGTATGTATTTATTTGAATTCTATTAGTCCATCTCCTCCTGCTTCCTTTCTCTGTCCATCTCCTCCTCTCAGCTCTCTCTGTACGTCTCGTCCTCTTTTCTTTCTCTGTCCATTTCTCCCTCCCCCTCTCTCTGTCCATCCCCTTCACATCTGCGTCCAATTACCCCTTCCTCTCCTCCGTCTGTCGATTTACTAACACCCCTTCTCTCACCACGTTATCACTCCCATCCCAGTAGGAGGTTGTTGGTTCTCTTCGTTCTTAACCCCACAATATATCTTTCCAGACAATACCTAAGTAATACACTATGTGATCAAAAGTATCCGGACGTCTGGTTGAAAATGACTCACAATTTCGTGGCGCCCTCCATCGGTAATGCTGGAATTCAATATGGTGTTGGCCTTGATGACAGCTCCCACTCTTGCAGGCATACATTCAATCAGGTGCTGGAAGGTTTCTTGGGGAATGGCAGTCCATTCTTCACGGAGTGCAGCACTGAGGAGAGGTATTGATGTCGGTCGGTGAGCCCTGGCACGAAATCGGCGTTCCAAAACATCCCCAAGGTGTTCTATAGGATTCAGGTCAAGACTCTGTGCAGGTCAGTCCATTACAGGGATGTTACTGTCGTGTAACCACTACGCCACAGGTCATGCTTTATGAACAGGTGCTCGAACGTGTTGGAAGATGCAGTCGCCATCCCCGAATTGCTCTTCAGCAGTCCGAAGCAACAAGGTGCTTAAAACATCTGTATAGGCCTGTGCTGTGATAGTGCCACGCAAAACAACAAGCGGTGCAAGCCCCTTCCATGAGAAACACGACCACACCATTACACCAACGCCTCCGAATTTTACTGTTGGCACTACACACGCCGGCAGATGACATTCGCAGGGTATTCGCCATACCCACACCCGGCCATCGGATCCTCACATTGTGTACCGTGATTTGTCACTCCACATAACGTTTTTCCTCTGCTCAATTGATTACGCTCCTTACGCCAAGCGAGGCGTCGTTTGGCATTTACCGGCGTGATGTGTGGCTTATGAGCAGCCGCTCGAGCACGAAATCCAAGTTTTCCCACCTTCCGCCTAACTGTCATAGTACTTGCAGTGGATCCTGATGCAGTTTGGAATTCCTGTGTGATGGTCTGGATACATGTCTGCCTATTACACATTACGAGGCTCTTCAACTGTCGGTGGTGTCTGTCAGTCAACAGACGAGGTCGGGCTGTACGCTTTTGTGCTGTACGTGTCCCTTCATATTTCCACTTTACTATCACATCGGAAACAGTGGACCTAGGGATGTTTAGGAGTGAGGAAATCTCAAGCACAGACGTATGACACAAGTGACACACAATCACCTAACCAAGTTGGAAGTCTGTGAGTTCCGCGGAGCGCCCCATTCTACTCTCTCACGATGTCTAATTACTACTGAGGTCGCTGATACGGAATACCTGATTGTAGGTGGCAGCACAATGCACCTAATATGAAAAACGTATGTTTTGGGGGATCTCTGGATACTTTTGATCACATTGTGTACGTCTACTAAGTTTAGTTGAAATCGATCCAGTGGTATAAAAGAAAATTTACCCGCGGCTTTGACAGCATAAGCATATGTCACGTGTAATTAAAATACACTGAGGTGACAAAAGTGGGATAGCGGTATCCAGATATGCATATGGCGGTAGTATCGCGTACATAAGGTATAAAAAGGCAGTGCATTGGCGGAGCTGGCATTTGTACTCAGGTGATTCATGTGAAAAGGTTTCCGACGTGATTATGGCGGCTCGACGGGAATTAACAGAATGAGATTTTCAAATGGTTCAAATGGCTCTGAGCACTATGGGACTCAACTGCTGAGGTCATCAGTCCCCTAGAACTTAGAACTACTTAAACCTAACTAACCTAAGGACATCACACACATCCATGCCCGAACCTGCGACCGTAGCAGTCGCACGGTTCCTGACTGCGCGCCTAAAACCGCGAGACCACCGCGGCCGGCAATGAGATTTTCACTCTGCAGCGGAATGTGTGCGGATATGAAACTACCTGGCAGATTAAAACTGTGTGCCCGACCGAGACTCGAACTCGGGACCTTTGCCTTTCGCGGGCGGGTGCCCTACCAACTGAGCTACCGAAGCACGACTCACGGCCGGTACTCACAGCTCTACTTCTGCCAGTACCTCGTCTCCTACCTTCCAAACTTTACAGAAGCTCTCTTGCGAACCTAGCAGAACTAGCACTCCTGAAAGAAAGGATATTGCGGAGACATGGCTTAGCCACAGCCTCGGGGATGTTTCCAGAATGAGATTTTCACTCTGCAGCGGAGTGTGCGCTGATATGAAACTTCCTGGCAGATTAAAACTGTGTGCCCGACCGAGACTCGAACTCGCGACCTTTGCCTTTCGCGGGCAGGTGCTCTACCAACTGAGCTACCGAAGCACGACTCACGCCCGGCACTCACAGCTTTACTTCTGCCAGTACCTCGTCTCCTACCTTCCAATCTTTACAGAAGCTCTCCTGCGAACCTAGCAGAACTAGCACTCCTGGAGAGCTTCTGTAAAGTTTGGAAGGTAGGAGACGAGGTACTGGCAGAAGTAAAGCTGTGAGTACCAGGCGTGAGTCGTGCTTCGGTAGCTCAGTTGGTAGAGCACCTGCCCGGGAATTAACAGACTTTGAACGCAGAATGGTGACTGAAGCTAGGCGCATGAGATACTCCATTTCGGAAATCATTAGGGAATTAAATATTCGATCTACAGTGTCAAGAGTGAGTCTAGAATACCAAATTACAGTCATTATCTCTCACCACGGGAAACATAGTGGCCGACGGTCTTCACTTTATGACCGAGAACAGAGGCGTTCGCATGGAGTTATCGGTGCTAACAGACAAGCAGCACTGCGTTAAATAGCCGCAGAAATCTATGTGGGACGTACGAATAACGTACTCGTTTGGACTGTGCGGTGAAATTTGGCGTTAATGAGCTATGCAGCAGACGACCGATTCGATCGTCTTAGCAAGCAGCACGACTTCGCCTGTAGCGCCTCTCCTGGAGACGTGACCGTATCGGTCGGACCTCGGCGACTGGAAAACCGTAGCCTGGTAAGATGTGCTCCGATTCCAGTTGATAAGAGCTGATGGTAGGGATCCAGTGTGGCGCAGATGTCAAAAAGCAATGGAGCCAAATTGTCAACAAAATACTGTGCAGCTGGTTCCGGCGGAGGTTCGAGTTCTCCCTGGGGCACGGGTGTGTGTGTTTGTCATTAGGATAACTTAGGTTAAGTAGTGTGTAAGCTTAGGGTCTGATGACCTTACCAGTTAAGTGTCATAAGATTTCACACACATTTGAAAAAAAAAAAAAAAAAGAAAGAAAACTGTGCAAGCTGGTGGTGGCTGCGTAATTGTGTGGGCTGTGTATGCATGGAATGGACTGGATCCTCTGGTCCACCTGAACGGATCATTAACTCTAAATGGTTATGTTCGGCTACCTGGAGACAATTTGCAGCCGTTCATGGACTTCATGTTCCGTGACAATGATGGACTTCATGACCGGGCCTCCCGACTGGTTTGAAGAACATTCTGGATAGTTCAAACGAATTATTTGGCCACCCAGATCGCCCGATATGAATCCCACCGAAAGTTTTTGGCACATAATAGAGAGGTCAGTTCGTGCTCAAAATACTCCACCGGAACACTTTCGCAGCATAGCTCAATATTTCTGCAGGAGCTTCCAACGACTTACTGAAGCCCTGTCACATCGAATTGCTGCAGTATGCCGGCCAAAAGGAGGTCCGACCCTCAGTATATAGCAAACTTATTGCCGGCCGGGGTGGCCGAGCAGTTCTAGGCGCTACAGTCTGGAACCGCGTGACTGCTACGGTCGCAGGTTCGAATCCTGCCTCGGGCATGGATGTGTGTGATGTCCTTAGGTTAGTTAAGTTTAAGTAGTTCTGAGTTCTAGGGGACTGGTGACCTCAGACGTTGAGTCCCATAGTGCTCAGAGCCATTTGAATCATTTTTGCAAACTTATTTGCACACAAATTTCGTCTGTGTCTCTAGCGAATTTCGTCCTGCAGCTTCATTTTCACTCAGCTCAATGTTTATGACGTAATTTCTTCTGAGCTACATAAGTATCGTACAATAACATATTTTTGAAGGTACATTCAGTGACACGTATGAATATTGTTTGAAAAATTTGTTGCAAATAGAGTTATTATTAAAGAAGTAATAAATTAAAAGATCATGTCTGATTCAGCAGTTTTACTGATGAACACCGGTAGTTTAGTAAGCAATAAACTTTTTTCCTTTCACCATGTTGTGTGTTTGTGTGTGTGTGGGGCGGGGGGGGGGGGGGGGGTTGTGGGTGTGTGGCACAGTGAGGAGATCTAGAAAAATTCTCGTAAAGGTCTAAAATTATGTATATACTTTGCTGAAAATCACTTAGAGTTTTCATTCTCTAACACTGAATGAATACATTGTTTCTGTTTGTGCATCGTGAGCTATGCTCCTTTTTCACCTCCATCTCTTTGAGAGGTTGGTGGTTCATATCCCCATAGTTGTTCTTTACAGACAGTAGGTGATATGCATGCCAAGTTTGGTTGAAATCGATCCAGTGGTTTAGGAAGACATGTGGAACGTATATACTTAAAGGTGCAAGTAGACATATATTTTTATAATATTGATAAGCAGGCGACAGCATATGCTGCCAATACATTCCCAAACGCCGCGCACGAAAACGGGATTTTTCCGGGTCCAATAACTCAGGTTCTATTGGTTGCAGAAAAGTACGGCCAAGTGTTTTGGAGAGCCCTTGGACTAGCGACCAACAGAAAGATCCTCTTACCGTAACTATCCTACCGTACAGGGCCAAGTTTTGAAAATTACATAGTTCTTCCCACTTAGGCAAATGATGGAAACCGGTTGGTCATTTTTGGATTAGGCATGGTCTGCAGTGCGCCTAAAGGAACTTATGGAGCCACCATTTGGTCCATGGGTGGTTGCTGAGAAAAACCGATAAAATCGTTCTTCGTCATTTTTTCGCGGTCAGCAGCAGATATCTAAATAACTGCACTCATCAAAATGCTCAAATTTTAACGGTACAGTCTCTAGGCATCTATCTAATTGTGTCATCTTCCCGTTTCTAAACATATTTAACCGTTGTCGAGAAACAGTCCAAAAACATGGTTTCTGATTTCCAAAATCGAGCCGCGGATTCCATGACAGCTAGGCACACAAAATGGCTAAACTTTTTAGCGCACTCGAATAAATCTGAAAATTTTCTGGATATCTTGGTATCTTTACCCTACCTGTTCACGTAAAATAAGAACGTACGATCCGGTGTTAGGCGAAACATACTGTAAAGTCTCTACGTAGTCAACAGAAGGGTTCCGGGAACCCCAATTTTCATTACTGAAGCACACGCAAAATTTTTGTGCAGGTAAAATCCTGTCTGAGGCTTCAAATTAGTTTTGCGTTATTTCAATTTCACACGTGTAAACCACTGAAATTTTACCGACTCATAAAGTCTTCTCCGTAAGTGTGACATGCCCTGCTCTAACAGGGAAAAGAAAGGAACCTGCGGAAAAATCCACCTATCGGAGCACATAAATACGAAAATTAATTAGTTTTGAATACATTATGGGAGTGGCAGTTATCAATGTCTTATAAATATTTACTATTAAAAACAGTCTTGATCACGGTTTATTTATTAAGGTGACCGGTTTCGACCACTACTGTGGTCATCTTCAGACCATTGAGTAGGAACCTCTTTCTGTTGGAGAATCAACAGAAAGGGGTTCCTACTCAATGGTCTGAAGATGACCACAGTAGTTGTCTAAACCGGTCACCTTGATAAATAAACCGTGATCAAGACTATTTTCAATAGTAAATACGAAAATGCTCACGATTGAAAGACTGTGACTGAAAAGTGGGGTACTAGGTGCCTCATTCTACGTTCCTCAGCACCCTTATAATGTTCCCAAAAATTTTAGCATGCGAACATACTCGCGCTCATTTACGCTGGGAGATAAGAGACAGTGACAGTGGCAAAGAGACTGAAAAGTAATAAATACGGGAAGATAATGGAAACAGCGTAGGAGACAACGGCAATGTGAGAGACAGAGAGGAACACACTGGGAGTGTACATAATTGACGGTGACAGATCAGTGCTACGAAAAGACTGAAGGGGGCAGTGCCAGTGGAAGAGGAATAAAGAGAAGGAAGTAGCTGGAAGCCAATGATAATGAGAAACAATGACAATGAGAACAAGGAAGAGAGAAATAGTGACAGCGAGAAGAGCAGCAGCAATGGGATGGAATGAATGACGTAGTAGCAGTAAGAGAAAGCAAGAGGGAGACAGTGAAAGGAGACAGTAGTAGTAGAACAGGAGACAGTGACAGACGGAGAGACACAAAGAGATAATGACAGTGAGCTCGGCTGAATGGATAGGTGAGAATGGGCAAGTGAGAGTGGATTGGTAAGAGCAACTTACAGCATTGGACTAGTGAATGTGCGCGAATGACAGTTAGTGGAGCTTGTTGGAGTGAGAGGTGAGTCGCGCGTTAAAAAGAGCGCGAATACGTTCAGATGCAAAAATTTTCGGGAACATTTTTAAAGGTGCTGTGAAAGGTAGCCTGAGGCAGCTGGTACTCCACTTTTTAGTCAGACTCTTTTAAAAATGAGCATACTCGCCTTTTTGTGCTCTGATAGAAACATTTTCCCGATGGTGTATGGATTCGTTGACCCAGGTTTAGTGTTGTATAGGACAGATAGAAACATATCAAAACAAAAATCAGTAGAAAAATTTCAAAACAAGAATCAAACAGAATGTTGTTGTGACGTATATAAAACGATTACATTAGCTCAGGGTATTACGAAACTGAAATAGGATATTGTCTAGGTAAAGTATTACGAGGATTATCACCGCATCTTCACGGATTTTGTAATTAATTAATAGCAACTGAAACCTGGTAATTTAAGCAAAACTAATTATCAGAATCGAGGTATTTCGACCTCGTGCTTCGAATGGAATATATTAATTACTTCGAAAGGTTATTCTGAAACGTCTCAAAAATTAAGGTGAACGGTGCTCCCAAATCAGGCTTACCAGCGACCTATTGTGTTACTGTGGATAAGAGCTGGTTTTGACTTACAAAATTTACGAAAGAAAAACCAAATACAAGCATTCAAATCACACGAAGAAAGTAATTATAAGTAAAATGATCGATATGGAAGAGAAACGATCATGCGGTTTAATGCAGTGTCGGAGCGTCTGTTATGTTACTTCAGAACCAACTTCTAGTACGTAAAATGTTAGGTTATAATTAACAGAGGAATATTTATCTGAAGTAACCGATCTGTGGTAGATTGAGTGATCCTAGTTATGAAGAGAGTGGCGAGTTTAATACAACTATATCACAAGTTATTGATTAACTGTTTACGGCAACAGTCTCAACGTCGCTTGTAGCTTTTGTGACATCCTCATGACAATTTAAATACCCTCTGTCTGGCAAGGTGTTGAATTTCGTATGTGGATTAGGACGTTCAGATTAACGAATCTGTAATTACTTAACAGATAAAATATAACACTTTACGAGACAGCCGCTAGCCAATCGTGAAGTGTTATGTCTTACCAATGGAGTAGTTCAATAACAATTTTGTTTATAGTCGATAACCGAACAGGTTGCAGAGGCCTGTTCAGGGGCCTGGGGATTCCTCCTCTTAAGTACGTATGCTCCATGATGGTATTTGTGGTTAGTATCAAGAGTTAATTTAGGACGAATTCAGCAATTCACAATCACAATACTAGAAATAGAAAGAATATCCATATAGACGACGCATCCTCTCTAGGATGTAGAATGCAGTTTTATAATCTGATGCAAAAGTCTGTAACAGAACGCCAATGGAGATCGACAGGAAGTTTCAAATCCCCAACTCCTCAAAGAATACCTCACGAGCTACTCCCTCTGCAGTTTATCAGACTACTGCGAGTCAAGACTGTAAATTTATATACAGACTAATACTTTTACTGGCTAGATTGTGACTTTCCCAGGACACTATCTGATCGGAAGTTTCTGCACACACCTTTGTAAAGCGGGATTGACCACTAGATGTCACAAGTGGCGTATTCAAAATAATGAAAGGAGGCAGGGATTATTCTATCAGTAGAGATGCAGAAACAGCTGCAAGGGGTGGTTACGAGAGCTCAGTTACTTCGAACGTGGACTGGTCATTGGCTTTCCCTTGAGCAACAGATCCACTAGGAACGTTTCAGTTCTTCTAAAGCAACCCAGGTCGACTGTTGGTGATATGATTGTGAAGTAGAAACGTGAAGGAACAACGATAGCTAAACCAAGACCAAGCAAACCTCATCTACTGACAGACAGGGACCGTCAAACACTTGGAGGGTGATTGTAAAACAGTCATAAGAAATCAGCGGAAGGCATCATTTGTGAGTTCCCAAGTGCTACAAGGAGTCCAGCTAACATAATCAGTATACGTAGGAAGTTAAAAAGAATGGGGCACAACGGTAGAGCAGCTCATCATAAGCCACGTATTTCTGTAATCAATACTAAGCGACGCTTGAGGTGGTGTATAGAGCGACGCCATTGGCAGTGGATGACTTAAAACAAGTGATAACGAATGATCACTCAAGCTAGTTTCGGTTTGGCTAACGGCTGGAGAATGTAACCTGCCGTCATGTGTAGTACCAATAGTGAAGTACAGACGAGGCGGTGTTATGGTACGAGGCTGTTTTCGGTGGTTAGGGTGTGGTTCTGTTATTGCACTTAAGAAAACACTAAATGCGGAAGGATATGGACGAATTCTACAGCATTATGTACGGCGAACAGTAGAGGATCTGTTCGAAGACGATGATTGTTTGTATCAGCATGACAACGCACCCTGTCTCAAAGCAGCATGCTTGAGGCAATGTTGAGGCAATAACATACCTGAATGGACTGTGCCGCCCACAGACGCTACCTGAACCTAATAAATACCTTTGGCATGAGCTAGAACGTCGACTTCTTCCAGGTCCCATGCCCAAAATCACTACCTTCTCTAGTTTCGGCTCTTGAGGAAGAAAGGACTACCATTCCTCTGCAGACATTAGACACCTCGCTGAAAGTGTCCCAGCAGAATTCAAGCCTTTATAAATGTCTACTAATGTGTATCCAGATACATTTGATCAGATAGTGTATATAGACACCATCACCTCACTGCTCCATGCAGCTATCTGTACATAGTTACGTAAATGCTTTGCTTTAGGTTCTATAGGAAGACAAAAATTAAGTAATATAGGTAGAAAAGCAGTGGTTTTTTCATTGTGCCTTTTTCTCTTTCAGCATACAAGTATACACTAATCTAGAAGAAGTTACAATGATCATCAGTTTGAATATATTACGAAGGAGAAAAGAGACCCACTTGCAATGTCGGGAATATACCGTATACCATGCACATGCGGAAAAGTTTATGTCGGAATGACTGGACGATCCATCAACACCAGGATCAAAGAGCATAAGCGACATTGCAGGTTGGGGCAGGTGGAGAAATCGGCCGTGGCAGAGCACGCACTGAATGAGACCGACCACGTAATAAAATTCGCTGACACGGAAGTTCTGGCTGTAGAGAAGCATTATCACACGCGCTTGTTCAGAGAAGCTGTAGAAATACAAAAACACGCGAACAGTTTGAACAAGAAAGAGGAAAGCCATAAGGTAAACGGATCCTGGCTTCCCGTACTGCAGCGAACGACCGTCGCAGGTAGCAAGAGGAGAACCGCGTCGGAAATGACCGCGGAGAAGCCCTCGGACGTTGGCGCGCCAGGTACATATAGTCTGCGCCCGCGAGCTCGGCTCCGGTTCACCACCGGCAATGGAGGGTGAAGCTTTGACAATGCCAGCCACTCGTGCTGGCGAAACGTCAGAAAAATCATTAGATGAACGTCGGCTGAAGAACCCGAGACAGAAGCCAATAGGCAGTTTGTCATATTAGCGTTAGTCAAAAATTGTTACAAGTAGCCAGTAGTAGCACTTGTGACTGTTAACCCTTTCAGTCTAAGTGGTTTCGTAGAAAAACCGTAATATTTTCTATGTGTGCCTACTGAACTGGTGGTTTCTCACTCGGCCCACCATCACCTCACTGCTCCAAGCAGCTATATTGTGGAAAAATGGGAACCAATTGCCCAAGGTGGATGCAGCGCTGTTAGAAACAAATATGAGTCAAGAAGAAGTTGATGGTGTTCCAATTCATTATTTTTTTTTTTTTTGCAATAATCGTAAATTTTTGTTCTTAAGGTAAGAACTTTGAATTTTCTATAATCAGCAATAGTGACACCTTGTAAATATTAGATAATATTAAGACTTGTAAAGTTTTACTAAGGAATCCTTACTTTTGTATATGTGGTTTCAATTTAAACAATCGTGCCCTGAATAATTTTCTGCGGCTGGTCCCGGCGGAGGTTCGAGTCCTCCCTTGGGCATAGGTGTGTGTGTTTGTCCTTAGGATAATGTAGGTTAAGTAGTGTGAAAGCTTAGTGACTGATGACCTTAGCGGTTAAGTCCCATAAGATTTCACACAAATTTTTTTTTAATCATTTTCGATTTTGAGGTT
This sequence comes from Schistocerca americana, assembly GCF_021461395.2. NCBI lineage: Eukaryota > Metazoa > Arthropoda > Insecta > Orthoptera > Acrididae > Schistocerca > Schistocerca americana. The sequence continues at coordinate 434,158,334 of NC_060121.1, read as the reverse complement.
ATGTGCGTTGCGAATCTTCGAAAGCAGAACACATTACTGAATAACTTCGAAGACTAGCGATCTTATTGTTAAATACTCTTGGATGTAATTTGTTTCCTTCAATTACTGTGATGTTTACTCCATGAAATCAATAAATACACACATCAAAAAAAGTTTTGCATCACCCCAGTTTCCAGAACTCCTGAAGATAGACATTGACTGTGGATACTGTATCACAGACACATACTCTTTGACTGTTCAGAGATGTCACTAAACCCGCCCAAAGATGTATACAACTATGCATGAGCAGCGTCTATTAGATGGAGGGGGTCCGGCAGCCGATCAGTTCCAGTCATTCCACCAGGAAGGAGGTACACGGCTCGTGTTGTCTGTAGTTCAACCATGCCTAGACGGTCAGCACCGCGGTTAGATCGCCACCGCATTCTTACTTTGTGCCAGGAAGGGCTCTCAACAAGGGAAGTGTTCAGGCGCCTCAGAATGAACCTAAGCGATGTTGTTCGGACATGAAGGAGATTCAGAGAGACAGCAACTGTCGATGACATGGCTCTCTCAGGCCACCCAAGGGCTATTACTGCATTGGATGACCGCTACCTACGGATTATGGCTCGGAGGAACACTGACAGCAACGCCACCATGTTGAATAATGCTTTTCCTGCAGCCACAAGACGTCGTGTTACGACTCAAACTGTGCGCAATAGGCTGTATGATGCGCAACTTCACTTCCAACGTCCATTGCGAGTTCCATCTCTGTAACCACGACACCATGAAGCGCGGTACAGATGGGCTCAACAACATGCCGAATGGACCGCTCAGGATTGGCACCACGTTCCCTGCACCAATGAGTGTCGCATATGCCTTCAACCAGACAATCGTCGGAGACGTGTTTGGAGGCAATCCGGTCAGGCTGAACGCCTTAGACACACTGTCCAGCGAGTGCGGCAAGGTGGAAGTTCCCTGCTGTTTTGTGGTGTCATGATGTGGGGCCGACGTACGCCGCTGGTGGTCATGGAAGACGCCATAACGGCTGTACGATACGTGAATGCCAACCTCCGACCGATAGTGCAACCATGTCGGCAGCATATTGGCGATGCATTCGTCTTCACGGACGACAATTCGCGCCCCCCTCGTCCACATCTTGTGAATGACTTCCTTCAGGATAACGACATCACTCGACTAGAGTGACCAGCATGTTCTCCAGACATGAATCCTATCGAACATGCCTGGGATAGATTGAAAAAGGGCTGTTTATGGAAGACGTGAGGAGTGGGACAATCTGGACCAACAGTGCCTTGATGAACTTGTGAATAGTATGCCACGACGAATACAGGCATGCATCAATGCAAGAGGACGTACTGTTACGGTATTAGAGGTACCGGTATGTACAGCAATCTGGACCACCACCTCTGAAGGCCTCGCTGTATGGTGGTACAACATGCAATGTGTGGTTTTCATGAGCAATGAAAAGGGCGGAAATGATGTTTGTATTGATCTCTGTTCCAGTTTTCTGTACAGGTTCGGGAACTCTCAGAACCGAGGTGATGTAAAACTTTTTTTGATTTGTGTATAAGCGACCGTGAAGAGAAAAGAAAAAAGATTGTAGCATAATTACGATCAACTATCCAAAAATTGTCAACGAGTATAATAAAAACTGCCACTGACCGCAAAATCAGAAATGCTGGCACATTATTCATGTTAGAATTCTGAACAATTACGTTTTATACAAGTTTTACAATAGGTTGCCTAATTTATCGTTGACATGTGGACATGTTTTTCATCTGTTTTGAGGAGCAAAGAGCTGGATGGCACAAGAAATCTCTCTTACTGATAAAGCAGCACACGCGCCTGTGAAGAGCACTTCTAAACGTTATGCCTATTGCAGCAATAAGTAAAATCTCAAACGAACGAGATGTATGTTTTCCATGTGCAGACTTGGATTATGTATGATGAAGGGAAGAGAGTTCTTTCAGCTGTATCATAAATAGTGCTTTCGGTAGTGAGAACTAAACGTGAAGAACTGAAAGGGGTTTTTATATGCTTTAAACGGAAGATAATCATAAAATTATACGTTATGAATTTTTCTTTTGTGATTCTACTCTCAGTTCTGTGTATATTGAAATTGTACTTCTGTTTAACATAAGGTGATATAATTAAAAGTTTTCATTGATGATAAACAAAAAAGTGGCAATTTTATGTAGGCCTACAGGCCTTCTGAGGCTGCTATCAGCCGGCCGCGGTGGTCTCGCGGTTCTAGGCGCGCAGTCCGGATCCGTGCGACTGCTACGGTCGCAGGTTCGAATCCTGCCTCGGGCATGGATGTGTGTGATGTCCTTAGGTTAGTTAGGTTTAAGTAGCTCTAAGTTCTATGGAACTGATGACCACAGCTGTTAAGTCCCATAGTGCTCAGAGCTATTTGAACCATTTTTTGCTGCTATCACTGCAGTGGTTTCACACCGAAACCAGCAGTTTATGCCCTAATGACACATTAAAATTAAAAACAAACGTGGGATTCCAGTTTACGCTGTGTAATTCTATAAGAGAAATATAATTTCAACTCAGTTTTAAGCTATGAAATAATTTGTGGCTCAAAGGTTTCATGTACAAAATGATTCCTTCCTTCCACATTCCTGAATACTGTTCTTCATCATCGTATTTACGAAACTATGTGTTTGAACGAACGTAGGAACCTGGACAGTCAATGAACTGTTTTATGAACAGACTAAAGGCATGAAAAATGTGGACGTGCCAACGAGTTTCTTTATACTGAATATCTGCTTACCGTTCGTGTGGAGTATGTATTATGGGCGAGTAATTATTGATCCAAATTGCAGAATATACTCTCTCTTCTGTATCTCACTAATCTTGCCTCCTATTACGATTTCAACATTTCCTGTCATATGAAATCAATATCTTCACTTGTGGAATACCATCGAGTTATGTTCAACGATGAGATGATTCTCGGTGGTTGCGTGTGATGGCCTGTAGAGCCTGACACCCCAGGAGAACGATACCCTATTGTGGCTTGCAGGTTCAGACGTTTCCCGCCGCCTGCGGCCGGGATGCTTTCATTCAAAGGATTCAGACAGCTCACAGAAATTTTCCCGGAAACTATAATTTCCGAAAGCCTTTTGACACTGTGCCACACAAGCGGCTTATAGTGAAATTGCGTGCTTGTGGAATGTCGGCTCAGTAATGCGACTGGATTCATGATTTACTGTCAGAGAGATCACAGTTCATAGTAATTAACGGAAAGTCGTCGAGTAAACCAGAAGTGATTTCTGGGGTTCCCCAAGATAGTGTTATAGGCCCTCTGCTGCTCCGTATCTGTGTAAACGATTTAGGAGACAATATGAACAGACGTCTTAGGTTGTTTGCAGATGATGATGTCGTTTATCGTCTTGTAAACTCTTCAGAAGATCAAAAATAATTGCAAAATGATTTAGAAAAGATATCTGTATGGTGCGAAAATTGGCGATTGGCTCTAAAAAATGAAAAGTGTGAGGTCATCCACATGAGTGCCAAAACGAATCCGATAAACTTCGGTTACACGATAAATTAGTCTAATCTAAAGGCAGTAAGTTGATCACAATAGAAAGGAATTGCAATTACGAACAATTTAAATTGGAAAAAAATGGTTCAAATGGCTCTGAGCACTATGGGACTTAACAGCTTAGGTCATCAGTCCCCTAGAACTTAGAACTACTTAAACCTAACTAACCTAAGGACATCACACACATCCATGCCCGAGGCAGGATTCGAACCTGCGACCGTAGCGGTCGCGCGGTTCCAGACTGAAGCGCCTAGAACCGCACGGCCACTCTGGCCGGCTTTAAATTGGAAAGAACACATAGAAAATGTTGTGTGGAAGGCAAACCAAAGATTGCGTTTTATAGTGAGACATTTAGAAAATGTAGTAGATCTACTGAAGATACTGCCTACACTACGCTAGTCCGTCCTCTTATGGAGTTCTGCTGTGCGGTCTGGGATCCTTACCACATAGTATTAACGGAGTTCATCGAGAAAGTTCAACGAAGATGAGCACGTTTTGTATTATCGCGAAATAGGGGAGAGAGTGTCACGGACGTGATACAGGATTTGGGATGGACACCATCAAAACAAAGGCGTTTTTCGTTGCGGCGGAATCTTCTCAAGAAATTTAATCACCAACTTTCTCTTCCGAATGCGAAAATATTCTGCTGATGCCGACCTTCATAGAGACAAACGATCATCATAATAAAATAAGGAAAATCAGAGCTCACACTGAAAGATATAAGTGGTAGTTTTTCCGCGCGCTGTTCGAGAGTGGAATAATAGAGAATTATTGTGAAACTGGTTCGATGAACCCTCTGCCAGGCACTTAAGTGTGATTTGTAAAGTATTCATGTAGATGTAGATGTAGATAATGTCCCAGTATTCCTTTTTCGTACAGTTCTGCGGCTCTGTAGCAGAACCTTTCTCGTAAAAACTAAATACAAAAACATGAGCAAGTGTAACGGTCTGGGTGTTGCAAGACTTCAACGAGAAACTTTGAGGAACTACAAGTCGCAAACAGAGAACCTTTCTTGTTAAGAGACACACTGTTTTTAACCTTCGCTTATGACTCACGCTCATGAGACGTCCATAATTTTCTGAAAATGAAATACAATTTTTTAAAATTACGTTTTGTCAAGCTTTGTCCGAATAAAGTCACGAAATGTTTTCAAACATCCTGCCCTGAACGTCCTTACAAGCTTGGTACTCACAGCCACAGGCAGCCAAGGGCAGCCAACTCTTTTAAGCATGGAGTCATGTCTTGAAACACATCATTGACCCGGTCATCAACTCTAATGGCATTTCGAGAAGTTTACTACACACGTTTGATATGTCTCGAAAGGACAAGACAAAGAACCCTCTTTCTGGATTACGTACTGTGTTGTGTGTGTTTCTTGTTAAAAAATCAAATGGTTCAAATGGCTCTGAGCACTGTGGGACTTAACATCTCAGGTCACCAGTCCCCTAGAACTTAGAACTACTTAAACCTAACTAACCCAAGGACATCACACACATCCATGCCCGAGGCAGGATTTGAACCTGTGACCGTAGCGGTCGTGCGGTTCCAGACTGAAGTGCCTAGAACCGCTCGGCCACAACGGCCGGCTTGTTAAGAAATCTATATGCGTTCCATAGTGTAGAAATAACTGTGGCGCGACCGGAGAGATCTGGAAACAGAATTTTTGCTGTCAACATACATTGCACCCAGATCATGTAACTTTGTGGTACTTACCTGTGCAAAGTAACTGTTCCTCTTCTCGCATGTTGCGTCTAGGATCCGTAGCAGCGACAGTCATTCACCTTTGCTATCAATTAGTTATAAATAAAAACAAATGTGTGATATCAAAGTTTCTGTCTTAGATCAAAATGTAGATAAAGAGCGATGTGGTTCAGTCACATGAAATTTCCGGTTGAACGTCGGTTATATGTGCACTACGCTTCGCTCATTCCATAGATATTCCTACACTATGGGTTGTGCACATGACGGGCGTTCCTTCTATTTCTCCCTTGCCTTACCGCAACACGTGGTGATGCTAGTGTCATTATATTCACTGACGAGATAGAACATTATGACCACTATCCACAGCGATACTGAATACCGTCTGGTTGCGTTGTGGGCACATGACGCCGTAAGGAAGGTATAAGTGGAGCAAATACAATACAGGCAGTAAGTAGATAGAAATTCACTGCTCTGCTGTCTCCCTTGTAGTTTTTACCCCCTACAGCTCCCACTAGTGCGATGGAAGTAATTCCGAAGGAGTGCTGTTCATCTCTTCTGTTTTATTTGATCACAAGTCTTCCAAAGCTGTATTTAACTGTGTCTCTAAAACTGGATTCCGCAGGTCTTCAGCATCGTCTAGTCGTCAGACAAGCCCTCTCTCGCAGAGGCCTTCAGTGTACTCTTTCCACCTATTCGCTCTCTCCCATGCGTTTAACATTTGCCACTACACTCTTAAATGCTGACAACCTTGCTTTTAAATTCACCGAAAATTGTTTTGACTTTCCTGTTTGCTGACTCAGTCCTTCCTTTTTCGATTTCTTCACATTCCTGTTGCAGCCGTTTCGCGTTGGTTTCCCTGCACCGCCCCCCCCCCCCCCCCCCCTGTTTCTTAAGTGACGTACCGTATTTCTTCTTTTAGCCAAGGTTTCTTCGCAGTTACCTTCCTCTCACCTACGTCTGTCGAACCAACTTCTGTGATTTCCCTTTTCAGAAACGTCCACTCCTCTTCAACTGAACTGTGGCATTCATTATGGCAGAGTACGTATGGCCTCAGAGAATTTCAAACGTACCTCATCATTTCTCGGGACTTCAGTATCGCAGTTCTTTGCACAGTGATTCTTCCGAATGGCTCTCTGAGAGTTCAACCTTCTCTTCATTGTTACTAAATTGTGAACCGAATCTAAAGGGTGGTTCTTATTACCGTTTAGAAGACCCCGAAGCGACGTAGACCTCTGCCAGGCGCAAGATTCGAAATCTGAGCCCCCGCGCAAAAGTCGGTCACTAACTTTACTCGGGGTGGAAAGGTCAGGTACCACAGACCGACTGGCTCCACCACTGCAGGTGCGGCGCGGTACGCTACCTGGTGGTCACACGTTCAACATTTGCCACCCACTTTGGGGTATTTCCCAACATTTGCGGCACACGTGTCTTATATTAAGTTGCTTGTCTGAACGTCATCTACGACCCTTAGATGTTTTTTAAACGTTAATAAGATGAGCTTCACAATTCAACATCTGATTTTGAAATATCTCTGACCACGTTGTAATCCAGTTGGTATCTTCTCGTATCTCTGGCATTTTTCCAAATACACCTCCGCGTGTGATTATTGAACAGTGTATTCCATATTACTAGTTGAAAATTATTGCAGAACTCAATTAGTCTTTCTCCGCTCTCATTCCTGCTACAAAGCCCATGTTCTACCGTCACTCTTTGTTTTGTTCTGCTGCTGTTGATATTATCCTCCATTCGTCTGACAGAGAGACCCTTGTCTTGTTTCCATTTCACTTTACTGACTTCCAGTATACAAGTATCTAGACTGAGCCTTTGCATTTTACGTTTTAGATTTTCTGGCTTCACTAGCAAGTTGAAACTTCCGACATTCTACGCTCTGACTCAGAATATGTTACCCTTTCGTGGGTTATTTAATCTTTTTCTCATTGACTTAAGCGACTTTGACGCATGGCAGATTTACTTACGGCCCGGTGCCTGGGAAGGAGCGTCTCGAGAACGGCGAATCTGGTCAGCTGTTCATACGCTACTGTCATCAATATCTACAGAAGATCGGACAGAACAGACACCACGGGTGATACAGCTGCCCATAAAGAAACTGTAGAACGAGAAATTAGGACTTCAACCGCCTACAGATATTGAAATAAATCAGTGGTGGAGGTTGAAAATTTGTGCCGGACTGGGATGCGAACCCTTCGCTTATCTAGAATGGTTACCTTAACCACTCGGCCATCCGGACACCCTTCCCATCTAACCCAAATTCTCGTCCTCTTACGCGCAATTAGCGCCCCCATCCATTAGCATCACTACTATTCACTAAAGTCCTGCAGGGGTTCGGAAGATATGGTGCACCTCCACTGAAACTACTTAGAGCCCTCGTATTTATATAGATATGTGGTGTCTGCTCTGATGGACATCTTCGACAGAATAGGAGATGCTGGACGCCACACTGCATCACAGGACGCGGAGGAGACTTCCCTTCCTGTGAAGCGTGATAGGCGGCAATGTTTGGCCAATCTGGCAAGAGAGTGTAATGGTGATGCAGCCACAAGTGTTCTGGAGCAGCGCAAGAAGTTGAACATGGTGCTCCATGGCAGACGACCCCATGATGTCCGAACGACACCATCATTTGCAATTGCAGTGGACACGGGATCCTGGGGATTAGACCGTGGATCATTGGAAGGTTTGACCTGGTCAGATGTTTCATTTTACGTCACCCCGATGGCAGTGTCCAGATGCGCCGGTATCCAGGCGGACGGCTGGTCGAAACATGTCCGCGCCATAGACATAGTGTGGTGGGGGCAGTGCTACGCTATGGATGACATTTACCTGGACTGTCTTGCGATCTGTGTTAGTAATCTAAATCAACATGCTAGCTGTTGACTAGTGAACGGTACTGCGGACGACCTGCATTCTTTCATGCTTGATGTCTTGCTTGATGGCGGTGGCATCTTGCAGGAGCTCGACAGTGAACTTACATTGATGTCTTGGCCACGAAATTCGTCTGATGAGGACCTGATGGAACGTCATCGGATGCCAGCTCGGCGCCCGCAAACCGCCAGGAGGACTGCATGAGCTGTGTGCTAGTACTCGTATATGGCTGGCCAGGGTGGCGTAAAGTTGATGAGGTCCAGACTTTCCTGGATGAAATTTCAGATCTCTCCTCAGTGTCTCGGAGAGTGTGGTCGTGTTGACGTCGTTCGCTCCGGCGAATAGGAACGTTAAGCACTTCGGTCCCTTTGGTACCATTTGAGAGGAAACCAGCATTCCGGTTCCTGTACATGAAAATGAGTCGAGACTGTTAACCATTGAACCACATAGCTCGGTCCACATATGCAGCAATATTAGAATGTCTCGTTTGGAGGACAAACAGGTTGGTTTTTTGGCAACCAAATTAGCAGTTTTCCGGAAACTGCCCAGGAACTCGTCTGCTATAGAGATTTAGAAATAATAAAGTTTTGAAATATTAAAGGAATCTGCAAAAAAGATTAAAAAAGCTACACCCCTTCAGACTCATCATCATGTGTTGGCTTATTGATCGGTATGTATTTCCTATTATTGAGAGGTCATTTTGGAATGTAGCATCGCGTATGCTGATGGACGAAAAATGCAAATGTATTGTGCAGAAAGAAAGCACACTGTCGTCAGGGCAAACAAGATCTTTTTTTTTCATAATTTTATAAACGACCCACAGTCTAGATTACGATGGGCTAATTCCACCGAACCCATCGTGGCAATAAAAATGATTCAGACCTTGCTTCGTTTACGGTAAGTGACGTTTTCTCGCGTTTATTCCTTTCATAATAACAACCTGAAATCTTTCATAGGATGCAGCTCTCCATACATATCAGCAGAAGTAACGTAAGAAATAGTGAGACAATGTTGTTGTTGTTGTGGTCTTCAGTCCAGAGACTGGTTAGATGCAGCTCTCCATGCTGCGCTATCCTGTGCAAGCTTCTTCGTCTCCCAGTACCTACTGCAACCTACATCCTTCTGAATCTGCTTACTGTATTCATCTCTTGGTCTCCCTCTACGATTTTTACCCTCCAGCTGCTCTTCAATATTAAACTGGTGATCCCTTGATGCCTCAGAACATGTCCTACCAACCGATCCCTTCTTCTAGTCAAGTTGTGCCACAAATTTCTCTTCTCCCCAATTCTATTCAGTACCTCCTCATTAGTTATGTGATCTACCCATCTAATCTTCAGCATTCTTCTGTAGCACTACATTTCGAAAGCTTAAATTCTCTTCTTGTCTAAACTATTTATCGTCTATGTTTCACTTCCATACATGGCTACACTCCATACAAATACTTTCAGAAACGACTTCCTTACACTTAAATCTATACACGCTGTTAACAAATTTCTCTTCTTCAGAAACGCTTCCCTTGCCATTGCCAGTCTACATCTTATATCCTCTCTACTTCGACCATCATCAGTTATTTTGCTCTCCAAATAGCAAAATTCATTTACTACTTTAAGTGTCTCATTTCCTAATCTAATTCCCTCTGCATCACCCGACTTAATTATACTACATATCATTATCCTCGTTTTGCTTTTGTTGACGTTCATCTTATATCTTCCTTTCAAGACACTGTCAATTCCGTTCAACTGCTCTTCCAGGTCCTTTGCTGTTTCTCACAGAATTACAACCTCAAAGTTTTATTTCTTCTCCATGGATTTTAATACCCACTTCCAATTTTTCTTTTGTTTCCTTTACTGCTTGCTCAATATATAGATTGAATAACATCGAGGATAGGCTACAACCCTGTCTCATTCCCTTTCCAACAACTGCTTCCCTTTCATGCCCCTCGACTCTTATAACTGCCATCTGGTTTCCGTACAAATTGTAAATAGCCTTTCGTTCCCTGTATTTTACCCCTGCCACCGTCAGAATTTGAAAGAGAGTATTCCAGTCAACATTGTCAAAAGCTTTCTCTAAGTCTACTAATGCCAGAAATTTAGGTTTGCCTTTCCTTAATCTCTCTTCTACATATCGAAATAAAATTGGGCAGGTACGAGTAGGACTCGTAACGTGAGGGCTCTGTACAGATTTAATTATGTATAAAAATAGTCATCAGTTTCGGGAATCGATAATCGCGCCAATTTTTGCCTGTTATCGGCACTGATAGTCGCAAGATATCGGTCCCCAACGATTCCAAGACTTTCGAGAATGTCTTAGTTTCACGTTTTAGGTGGGATACCAATTGACAAAAGAAATATTTTTCACGTGTGATTTAATGACAAATTAACAATTTTCGGATTTTTTCCTCCACTTGTGTTTCGAATCACTGATTCTTGCCAAATTTCATAAATGTACGTCAACGAGTTGTACCCTATATGTTTTAATGAATGAGTTTGAGAGTATCAAAAAGGTGACATAAATGGTCCTGTCTTTTGATAGCATTGACTTAGAGCCTTAATTTTTTTTACACCAGTAAACGACCGTAGACCTCAATATGTAGTATAAATTCGGATTTGATATGCGTCCATCCGTTTCCCAAAAAAAAAAAAAAAAGTGGTCTTAACAGACGTATTGGCAGGCAGACAGTCCGTTTATACATGACAAATTTCTTTTTCGTGTAATGTAATTACAGGTTAACTGTTTTCGGATTATTCCTTTGGTTGTATTGTGAAACCTTCCTTCATGTTAAATTTCAGCGGGAAGTAGGCTTTGATGAGTGTGTTTGGGAGTATCAAAATGTATGACGTAAATAGCCGTATATCTTGATTGCATTGACTTAGAAGCTTCAATGTTTTACACCGCCAGGGGACCGTAGATCTTAGTGACATTAGTTTCAGTTTGATACGTCTAACCGCTCCTGAGACAGACCGACGGACAACAAATTGATTTTATAAGGCTTCCGTCTTTACCAATTGAGGTACGGAAAGCTAATAACGGGTTCTAAAAAGAGATTCTAAAAAAGACATTAAATAATAATAATGCTCGTTTCCTGTCAGCGTTATATAATTCACAGATTACTGTAAAAATTTATTTGAAAGTAGAGCATTACTTCGATTAAAAATGTGCGAGTAATGTCACAGTGATGAGATACAGCACACATGGGGTGTGCTGACCGATTTTCTAGGGAGATTAGATCGAGTACTGGTCAGGGGTCTATTTTTTTCTGTTTTTAGGTAAGAAAAAGTCTAACGTGCATGAAATCCGATATTTCTTTCTACTCTACAAATCTGTCGCCTTTACAGTACTCTCCAAGTTTTACATGGACTCCGACCTTTCATTCTATTGTACAAATCTGTTGTCTTTGAAATACCTACCAAGTGTACCTCTTCTCTTCGACTCGTGTGCTACGATAGTTTTCATTCTACTTATAGGTGTATCGGAACTAACTGGACTTAGTGCCCTCATTTCTCTGTTTTTGCTTCATACAATACTTCTGTTATCAACATTAAATCAATTTTTAGATTCGAACTTCGGTAAACTCCACTGTTATTTAAAATCTGCAGAAATAAAGATTGAGACTGGAGAATTCTATAAATTTAGATGACACACCATTTCAATTAAACCTACCAAACAGATTATGTCAAGCACTGGTGAGTCACACAATGTACCGGGTTCTGACGAATACTTAACAATGATACCTATGTCAACAAAAAGTACGTTAAAATATTTTTGTAATTCAGCAGTAGACTTGCCATGGCAACTGTCCTGACATTTTCAAGCACTTATTCCATGGCAAGCCCAGATGAAAATAATAGAAAATATAAATAAAGACGAACTCATACTCATGAAGGAGACATTATATTACCATATTGTTTAACAAAATTGATTCTTATTTCCTCGCTACACACATTCTGCTACCATTGATAGAAAGAATGTTACCGTCGGTTATTATTTGACACTAGCGTTAGACATCTTGATAACCAAGCAAAATGCAAATCATAAGGTGTAAATACGTACATTCTGAAAACGTCATTTGATTATAGACTAAAGAGTCGTCTCTGTTGTTGCATTTTGTATTAACGGAAGTGGATGCTTATTTATTTGGTCGTGAGTAGCATTCGAAGTTCCAAAATCACTTTTCAAATGACTTGACCATGTTCTCTTCTCATACATTGAAAGCATTTTTCTCTGTTTTGATATTGCATAAATATATAATACAGCATGAATTTGGAACTGGAAGTAATTCCATATTATCACATTTAGGAAATGACTGAAACTACAATATATATTACTTTCTTTTTATTAAACAAAAATTATTTGATGTCATATGCAACATCTTACTTTTGCACACTACTTTACAACAAGGAGTAACAAAATTATTAAAAAAATACTGAGTATAAATACAAGCTACTATACAACAATAAATAAAACGATAATTTACATTTGAAATTAGCGTTTGTTGTCTGATAGAATATTAAACAAATAAATTAGAACCTGAAATGTGCTATTTAACATGTGACGCAGTCTGGTACGTTCATGTGGAACAACGCCTATTTCACATGATACTGAATAAGTATGCAATTATTTACAAGTAAATGGTATTTTGGGATGATATTTGTTGTAGATGATCGACATTTACAGACAGAACACGAAATCAGATGTTCAGAAAACAACACAATTGTTCCTTAATATAAAAATCTGTGTTCTGATAACTTTGCGAAACTAAATTTGTTAAGAAAACTACCAATTTTTTTTTTCATAATAAGATATACATTTTGATCTGTGTGTTCAGTTCTAAATTGTATAATTAAGTACAGGGGTACAATACTGTATTATTTATCAAGAAGAAATGACTGCTAATTCTGTGAAAACTAATCACATTATACTGAAATACACTGATTAAAGGGTCAACATCTTTTTTACAACGACAGTGAAATCTTAATTTATCAGCTGCTGAGTTTTCTAGTATTCATTAAATTGAATAAAGAGGTTTCTTTAACAAATTTTGTGTGGTAGAACATATTACCACATTAATGTTGGGCAGTGCATTCGTCTTCTGTGGCTATGTGCTCTGCTGCACTGATTAGAAGAATACTGAAGAGCCGTCTGAACAAAACATAGTACCTCATCTTAAGTTCCTGTTTTAAATAAGAGACTACTGTTTCCTTCCCAAGTAACTAAATACGCATATCCAGCCAATACTAAGCTATGACCCTACAGTACTGGCCTTTCACGCGAGTAAATAAAACATATCAACAGAGGTGTTATGAATTCGATGTTGTGACTGCCAGCGGCATGACCAGATCTCACAAGTTATCAGTGGACACAAGTTCACACTGACTGAAATACAGGTTCCTACTTGGGGAAACGTGAATACTGAATGGTTGAAGAAAGGGGACAAAAATTTCGTATAAAGAGGGTTTTCTGTATGAAAAAATGTCTCTACAATAAGCTATTGTAGTAAGTTATTTTGCAAAAATATTTGGAACTGGTGTCATGGATGAAGTAAAAAATATGAGGCACTACTTTCGTTCTGGACCAACCAACGTACACATATCAATTTAAGATCAAATATCTTCTTCAAACTAACTTTTAATTCTCCCATCTAATGGACCACTTGAGCGTTCCATGAACATAGGAACTGATCTCCGTACATAAAGAGTTGATGAATGTAAGCTGAAAAAATGGTTTGAAGGAAAATGAAGATTTGATGTGGACGACGAACTGCTGCTGAGATGTAGACAATAGGAACAAGTTATGCATCGGTAGTAGCAGAATCGTGTGGCTGCCCGCGCAGTGGTGTTGCAGGGACCGCTGATACTGCGATCTACGCGTCTCTGCACCTGTACACGTAAGCAGACACGGAGAGGTCATCATCCGTCCTGGTGCACGTCTTGCCTTTCGGGCACTCGCACCTGTGAACAAAAGAAACGTAAAATATTACCTCATTATTCATAGAAACCCTAGATTTGTCAGGTAAGTATTCATACATTTAAATATTTTATCTGTTTACGGGAAGTAAGTAACACCTTTTGTGCTGTTGTTGTTGTTGTTGTGGTCTTCAGTCCTGAGACTGGTTTGTTGCAGCTCTCCATGCTACTCTATCCTGTGCAAGCTTTTTCATCTTCCAATACCTACTGCAACCTACATCCTTCTGAATCTGCTTAGTGTATTCATCTCTTGGTCTCCCTCTACGATTTTTACCCTCCACGCTGCCCTCCAATACTAAATTGGTGATCCCTTGATGCCTCAGAACATGTCCTACCAACCGATCCCTTCTTCTGGTCAAGTTTTGCCACAAACTTCTCTTCTCCCCAATCCTATTCAATACTTCCTCATTAGTTATGTGATCTACCCATCTAATCTTCAGCATTCTTCTGTAGCACCACATTTCGAAAGCTTCTATTCTCTTCTTGTCCAAACTATTTATCGTCCATGTTTCACTTCCATACATGGCTACACTCAATACGAATACTTTCAGAAATGACTTCCTGACACTTAAATCAATACTGGATGTTAACAAATTTCTCTTCTTCAGAAACGCTTTCCTTGCCATTGCCAGCCTACATTTTATATCCTCTCTACTTCGACCATCATCAGTTATTTTGCTCCCCAAATAGCAAAACTCCTTTACTACTTTAAGTGCCTCATTTCCTAATCTAATTCCCTCAGCATCACCCGACTTAATTAGACTACATTCCATTATCCTTGTTTTGCTTTTGTTGATGTTCATCTTATATCCTTCTTTCAAGACACTGTCCATTCCATTCAACTGCTCTTCCAAGTCCTTTGCTGTCTCTGACAGAATTACAATGTCATCGGCGAACCTCAAAGTTTTTATTTCTTCTCCATGAATTTTAATACCTACTCCGAACTTTTCTTTTGTTTCCTTTACTGCTTGCTCAATATACAGATTGAACAACATCGGGGAGAGGCTACAACCCTGTCTTACTCCCTTCCCAACCACTGCTTCCCTTTCATGTCCCTCGACTCTTATAACTGCCATCTGGTTTCTGTACAAATTGTAAATAGCCTTTCGCTCCCTGTATTTTACCCCTGCCACCTTTAGAATTTGAAAGAGAGTATTCCAGTCAACATTGTCAAAAGCTTTCTCTAAGTCTACAAATGCTAGAAACGTAGGTTTGCCTTTCCTTTATCTTTCTTCTAAGATAAGTCGTACGGTCAGTTTGTGCTACTGTGGTAAAAAGTTGAACAATATACAAATATAAACGGAGCAAACAAGATAAACACTAACACTATACTCGAAGTTGTGCCTATGTAACAACTTACATTAAATATTGTTTTGCTTTTTACTTTTAACATGCAGAACTACCGCATTTTCAAAGATGGCATTTACTGTATGATCCCTCACACTCCTCCATATTCCTGCATTTATTAATTTCTGTTTATCTTATTGATATTGCGAAGTTTCTCGTATATTCTGTAGTTACATTGATAATTCTTTCTTTTAATTGGTTTGCATATCATTCTTCATGTTTTACACCTGCTGAAGTAGCCTTGTTAAGCACTAATTTTATTTTATCGATTTTGGTTATTAATATGAACTGTTATGTAGGCTTGCTGTTCCAGTTTTGTGTTAAAGTTTTTCCTGTTTATTTACTATTCAATTTTTTGCTTTCTACATTGCATTGCCACCACACCTTCAAAGATGTTATTTACTGTCATGTGTAACTTCTTTTCCAACATAGTTTACAAACATTGTAACTTCTTCGGCGACAATAGTCAGTAAATGTCTGAAGATGGCCTTGTAAGCCGAAAACCTAACACAATAAATGCAATACTGCAGAACAAAAGCAAACTGGCGTTTTTCATTTATTATAATGTTGTTCTACCAGGAACGGACGGAAGATTCAGTTAACATGAGGGAAAAAAAAGTTGTTTGGGAGACTGCTCGCGATAAACTGGTGAACCGGGTCCGAGCTCCAGCCTGGCACGAACTTTCATGTACAACTGGCGTCCTAACGTATTCGCAATTTGCGAATGCATTTCGTAACAGTGAATTACGGGCTGTAATCTCATTTTGCGGAAACAACATCGCTTTCAGACGGCAATGTCTCTGCATCTATAGAATGGAGAAATTGGTAATCACAGTCGCAACTGCTGGGAATTGACCCTCACTGGCCGACCATGTTGTTTTCAAAAAATCATGGTTCAGTCATTCCAGTCGCACAGTAGATAACGACCTTTGGGCTGCCCTGGGTGTTTCCATGAAAGAGCTGCGAGTTTATGTCCGGTTAGTATCAGAAGTGTTGTTTATTGACAAGCCCATTCAATGGAAATTTTGTCTCATGAGATGTCACGTGATGTCAGAAATGCGTCGTCCTAGTCAATCCCAGTAATGTTGTAAGGAAATGCGAATACACACTTTATCTGCCGGTCATAGCTGTCGGGTCACTTGCAGCTTATAATGATGAAACTTTAAATTCTGTTTCGCCATCCTCTGCAAAGACGTTCGAGGGGCTTGTAATGTTTTGGAATTGTGACGGACAGATCGCTGTGGGCTTTGTTGTACAGAAGCACGAACTCGTCGAATACCTTCCAGCGTTTCATTTCAGGTCCCTTATCCTTCACATTAATAACAGAATCCGTCTCACGCCTTTGTTTTTATCCACCTAAACATTGCCCCTTTGTCTGGAAAGACGGTTTATCCCACGAGCATTGAGCGTTAGAGAGCTGCAACGCACTGCACACGACAGAACACTTCCACTGCGTCAGTACGTACCTACGCTCACCAAAGTTCCATAATGAAGTGAAAGACGTACTATGTGGCTCCGATTAGACGCAGTAGTTGGTGCAAGCACGTATCCGGCCAACTGAAAATATACTACAGTTTGTCAGATTGGATTAGCTGCATTATCAGCCAGTTGAATAAGGATGCTGTTATCTACAGAAAATATCATTAATGGACGTTGAAAGGGAAATGCAGAAGGACTTGTGATTTCCACTTGGTGTAATGAATGCCAGCTCTATTAAAACGTGGAAAAATGCAAGGCAGTGCTCATAGCACAGTGGAATGGCCAGACTGTATTTAGTCACGAGATTACTGGTGAACATTTGGAGCTCATCACTTCGTTTGAACATTCAGGTTTAATACTAACGATATGAAATGGGAAGATCACGTAAAACATGTACTAAGGAAGGCGAACGGGGTAGTTAGATTTGTTAGAAAGGTTTTACGAAACTGTAGTGCACCAGCAAAGTAGATAGCACACAACATGCATCTCCGACCAATTCTCGAGTACTACGCCAGCGTTTGGGATCATTATCGAGTTGTGGCAATAGATATCAGTCGATTTCTGATACAGTACTAGGAATGTACTAGATCGGTGTAGCCAATACGAAAATGTAACGGAGGTGCTCGGGGGAACTTAAAATGGAATCTCTGGAAGCAATACGGTACTGTTCTCGCAAAATTCTGCAGAATGAATTGGAACAACTATATTGGAGGAAGACTGTGAGACGGTTTGGTTGCCTCCCTCCTGTGTCTCACCCTGGGGGAGAATGACATAAAACTGACTAGTTCCGCATCGTTTTGATAGAAGAATAGTTCAAATGGTATATAGGTCATGTCACTAACTAACCACTTCAGGCTTGGGCAAAATATACGAGTTACTTACGTGTTCTTCATGAAGTAGTCGACACGCCTGGTGTAGGGAACGTAGACAGCCCACCCGCACGGCGTACTGGCATGACACATCTTGACGTGGTTCTCATTCGTCGATTCGTCAACGTCCCTCTGCAACAAAAAAAAAAGACACGTTACTAGGAAATCATAATTCCTCAGCTTCGTTGACTGAGTTAAGCTGTGGCTTAGTATATAAGTCGGTCCTACGATTTATTCTGGCACTTGTCATTTCATTCGTTTCCGACAATGATTGGTACACGCGAAAAATTCAAAGTTTCGCAGTCCACGTTAAACTGTAGGTCGCCCCCTATAACCATAGCCCGAGGTCAGCGCGGGTCAGAAACATCCTTACCGCACCCCCACCGCAACAGCAAGTCTCTTATCCGTATCAGCTATCCTTTCATCAGCCCAGGCGGATATTAAGATGTTTTCAGTCACTTTAAGCCGTGCGGTACGCTGGAGCTCTGAGGCGAGCTTACGCCTGGTCTGAATTTCCCCTTCGCTGAAGCCTATAATTTTAATTCCATATCCTAGGGACGTGGAAGTCGATCATGACCACATTTTAATACAGTATTTTCTCTCACATTCTTGATACATCCTCTAGGTTCCAACTTTCTGTAGTAATTACGGAATGATGTTTTGTGAAATTTTCTGCAAAATATTGCCTCATCACTGAGAAGTCAAAGAAGCTCCGTTACAAATTCTAGTCGCCTTCTGGATATCCATACATATTATAAATTGGATGTATGTATATGTTCCACATGTCCTCCTAAACCACTGTACCGATTTCAACCAAACTTGGTACAGATACCACTTATGGCCTGGAGAGAACCGCCGTGTGGCTAATAACCACCTATCTATTAAAGATACGAGGGTGGGGCTGAAAAAGTAGTGCAGCTCACGACGCGCGAATTCGCAGACTTTATTCATCCAGTGTTTGAGAATGAGAGCACCTAGTGGCTAGCAACAAAATTTACATGTAATTTCAAACTTTTAAGAGATTTTTCTCGCTGGAAAGCCCCACACAATGATGAAAGGGAAAAAATTAATCGCTTACAACATTTTTCCCTATTCATGCAGTAAAACTGCCGCGTCAGTTTTGAAGTTTTAATTTATTAATTCTTAACTACTAACTGTATTCACGACACATTTTGCAGTATTCAGATATGCCACTTAATGTATCCGTAACATTATATCATTGTAGGACACATTGTTCAGGAGATAACGACGTCATAGAGATTGAGCTGCAGAACGATATTCGCCACAGATAGAGGTGAAATATGTGTACAAATATGTGTGAAATATATTAAATATGTGTCAGTTATATGTGACACGTGCGCATACTACCAGAGTCACGGCTAAAAAGCTGCCCCGTAATTCTTGGATTGATCTCAAACAAACGTGGTACATGTATTACTATGCAGAAAGAAATAGTGTGGGGATTTGAACCAGAAAACGCTGTCGGAGTAAGGGTGATAACGTGAACGGAGAAGGGGGGAGGAAGAGATGAACTGACAGACAGAGGGAGGGAGAGGGCAGGGAAGAGGGGGGTGCAAATGGACAGAGAAAGGGGAAAGGAGAAGGAAAGCAGAGAGGAGGAAGGACATGGACAAAGGGGCTGGAGTAGATGAGCAGACAGACAGGGAGGAGAAAATAAAGAAGAAAGGGGAGGGGAGATTGGCAGAGAGAGGGGTGGATGAGATGGACAGGGAGAGTGGGAGGAGGAGATAAAGTGAGTGAGGAGGAGATAGAGGGGCAAGATGGAATGGACTCAAAGGGGAGGGGGGTGGAGGAGGTAGGCAGATGGGGAAGAGGGGAAGGAGCAGGTCGACCTAGGTGGCAGGAGCAGATGGGCAGAGATAGGTACAGGAGGAGATAAGACATTTGGGGGGGGGGGTGGAGAAAGTGGACGGAGATAGGGGGAAGGGGCAAGAGAGAAGGGCAGAGGAGACGGGCAAAGAGAGGGGAAACGAGGAGATTGGTTAACAGAATTGGAATAAATACATACCCAGACAACACTGGGTACTCAGCTAGTTGTAAAATATTGACCTTGTCTATCTCTATGCTTTGTAACACCTGTCGTTTCGGGGACAGCGTTCTGTCAACGGAGCTGTCCCTCACTGGCTGTGACTGGCAGCAGCCCAGGTTGGCCAGACCGTCAAGCAGCTTTGAGTTGTCACAACAGTTTGATCACAAGGCTTTAGGCAGGCGCGTGACTGGTTTCACTGTGGATACTGTCGCCGAGCATCGGCCATTCATCACTGCGCGAGACTCCAGCAGTCACGACCTTCGCTCCCCCTGCCCCTCCCCTCCTCTCACCTCCTCCCCCCCCCCCCTCACCGCCACATACACACACACAAACACACGCTGCCCGTTAATCTCGTGCGTAAAGCCCGCCTGCCATCGGTTGACAAGACATTGCACAACGCGTGCGCGTCACCGTCTGCTCTTGTTTATCCCATTCGGCCGCCCCCTTCCTTCGAAAACATCGACCATCGTCGTTATCGCCCCAAAAGGCACTTTTTGTTTCAGTTTGGGGAACTGCGCAGTCCGCTCCCGGCGCAGTCGAGATATAATCGCTCGTAACTGCGGTCATTCCAAATGGATGGCGTCAGCGGGTATGTACCATTCCAGAGGCGCAAGTTCAAAAGTTAAAACTAATGTGTAACAGCACGGACAATAGATACCAAAATCAAACAGGAAACTGTCTTTAATGTTACCTTTATCCAGGAGTTACGCCATTTGAAAGGAACTATAAGATCAGAGGAGTTACAAACTGAAAATCAGATTACAAATTCTTGTCTTCTTATATATGATCCTTTATTAGACACGATCGCAAAATTATTTATAAAAACCTATGTCAGGGAAACAACTGAAAGTCGGATACACTCCCCTCTTCTTTCAGCCTAGCGATGCGGTTAGTTCGTTTCATTAAATCACTTAAGCTGAACACCAGGAAGAGTCCTTCACAGAGGAAATTCTCACACCTGTCCACGGTCCGCTCGGCTCCCCCCGTCAGAGGTTCGAGTCCTCCCCCGGGCGTGGGTGGGTTTCTCGTCCTTAGCGTAAGTTAGTTTAGGTTGGATTAAGTAGTGTGTAAGCCTAGGGACCGATGATCTCAGCAGTTTGGTCCCGTAAGACCTTACCACAAATTTACAATTTCCGCTCCTGTCCACTACAGACTTGTGCTCAGCCTCTGCCTCACTGTCATCGACTAACATACGTTTCTCGTCCCGTGAGCATTATATCCTACTCCATTCTCCAAATCAGTTACTAAATATGCATAAATGTGAAGTACTGCTAATGTTGTTAGGCTCATGATACTAGCTGACGAAATTGTACGTTTTGTCTCTAGTGCAAATAAAATCGAACAACGAGTTAAACAATAGAGCAATTTTCAAAGCAGACCTGAAAATCTATTAAAATGAGTCCAAAAAATTGAATCTACACATCCAATACAAAATAGTGCAAATTAACGATAATGGCATGAGTTTTTCTGTCTAGTGCAGTTAAAGATCATGAATGACAGTTCATATAGCTGCCATGCATAACTAAATGTTTAGGCCTATATAGAAGAATGTATTCGCAATTGCAAATATGATTACACTTCAGCTGTTCGATTTATTCGTGACTTATGAAAATTTATACTGGTTAGGGACTCGAATACGGATTTCCCACTTTACTCGAGGGCTCACCTTAACCATTTCGGCTACCCGAGAGCGCCTCCCAGGCCAAACCAAACCCTCACGTGTTACTGTGTGTCGGCAACCTGCACTCGCACAGATGCTGTGATTCCCGCACAGGGAGCGACTTATTCACGAGGGCTGTTCGGAAAGTAAGTTCTGATCGGTCGCGAAATGTAAACCTATGTGAATATCAAAAATATGTTATGTGCAAAAGTTAGCTACACATTCCAGTTACTTCTCTGCATAGTCAGCACTCTGACTTCGACATTAGTGGTAGTGTTGCACCAGTTTTCCAATACCCTCATCATAGAATGTAGCCGCCCGTGTTCCAGCAATTCTCTACGCTCGTCTGCAGCCCATTGTCTGTGTCAAAATGGTGTCTTGATAGCCAGTGGCTCATGTGAGCAGAGATGAAACTCAGGATGGGCCAATTACGAGCTGTGTTGTGGGTGATCATCGAAAACGCTGCAGGAGCATCTTGATTGCCCCTGTTGAGATCGGCCGAGAATTGTCACCAAGAACGAAACACATGGCAGTTGTGTTATGCGGGCTGCACGACATCAGGCGAAATCTCTCACCAGCCCCTCATACTTTGCGGGAGATAATATTTTCTAGGCATTTTACTAGCTCACTGTGAGGTCAGAATTGAAAAGAGCGAAGTACCTCAATCGACAGGAATACTAGGGACACTACCCAACACATCAGTGCAAAACTTCATTGGGTTTTCACAGTGAGCTCCATTTCGCGACCGATTGGAACTTAACTTTCTGAATAGCCCTCGTATTATTGTCGTGACTTGTCCAGGCATGTGATACTATTTCACAGTGTCTGTTTTCTACAGTGCAAGTATGTATGTCTGAAGGATAATATGTAGTACACTGTGAAATATAGACATTGCAAAACAGTACAAAAATCTATTGTCAGAACCTGAGAGGAGGAGTGGAACTATTCTTGATTTAACTCGGATGAAACATGTTCCAGTCCGAAAATATCATAGTCTAATGTGTACGCGCATCTCTCAATGTGTATAAATTATGAAGTCAATGCATTTTTCGGCACGGGGAGTGCACCTGCATCGCTGCCGATCACAGATGATGCGAACCATGGCGATGACTGCGACGACTGGAGCATCGAGGTAAGTGACAAAAGCCTCATCGATACCTTCGAGATGAGGTGTTTGTATGGAATGGTAAACTCGCTGCACAATGTATTAAAGTCAACCTCTAAAACGGCACACGTATCACTTAAGCGTGCTGTAGATGATGTATGACTGGCAACAGTCGTGCATGTAACCCTCCACCGCCGATGTACGTCATAGCAGTGAAGTGGTGTGTATGTGCCAGTCGATTGAATGGAATCAGGGCAGGAAGATGGGTCTATGTGAAGATGTGTCCAAACCCACATCGAGCATGAAGTTGCCCGATTTGTTGGTGTATCAATGCAGAGTGTCCAATTTGTTTGCAAGGTATGGTATACCATTCGCAGCCATGTAACACGAACAGTGGCTGCAGAAAGATTCCATCCGACAGAGACCAGGCACGTGTGTCACATCTTGTCAGACACGAATTGCTGCTGTGAGTGAATGCAGGTCCATCTGAATCAGATTCCAAACACTGTGAAAGGAATTGCTTGCAATTGGCATTTCGAGAAGGGTACATCGTAAACGCCATAACTGACATTGGCACATACACAGAGGTGACCAAAGTTATGGGACACCTCTTTCAAGTCGTTGGAAGCCCATTGCGGTGCCTCTTTAGTCGATCATAATAGCGAAAGTGTTGGTGCAGGAAGTTTTGCACGAACTAAACTCTCGATGTTCGATGGGATTCATGTAGGGTGATCTGGGCGGCCAAATCATTTGCTCGAATTGTCCAGAATGTTCCTAAAACCAATAGCGAACGATTGTGGCCCAGTGACATAGTGCACAATCATCCACAAGAATTTTGTCGTTGCTTGGATACATGAAGTCCATGTACAACGATTTCCAGTCAATGGTCGGTTCAGCTGGATCAGAGGACGCAGTCCATTGCATAGTAGAACAGCCCAAAGCATTATAGAGCCAGCTTGGACAGTGCCCTATTGGCAACTTGGATCCATGGCTTCGTGGTGTCTGCGTCACAATCTAACCCCATTATCAGCTCCTATCAACTGAAACCGGGACTCATCTGACCAGATCACCGTTTTCCAGTCGTCTACGGTCCAATAGATACGGTCACGAGCCCAGGAGAGGGGCTGCAGGCGGATGTTGTGCTGTTAGCAAAGGCACTCACGTCAGTCGTCTGCTGCCATAGTCCACGCCAAATTTTGCCACTCTGTCCTAACGAGTACGTTCATCGTACGCCACACATTGACTTCTGCGATTTTTCACGCAATTCAAAATGGTTCAAATGGCTCTAAGCACTACAGGACTTAACATCTGAGGTCATCAGTCGCCTAGACTTAGAACTACTTAAACCTAACTAACCTAA
This sequence comes from Schistocerca americana, assembly GCF_021461395.2. Lineage (NCBI taxonomy): Eukaryota > Metazoa > Arthropoda > Insecta > Orthoptera > Acrididae > Schistocerca > Schistocerca americana. The sequence continues at coordinate 434,134,373 of NC_060121.1, read as the reverse complement.
GGACAGCAAACACATTCATGCCCGAGGCAGGATTCGAACCTGCGACTGTAGCAGCAGCGCGGTTCCGGACTGAAGCGCCTAGGATTGTTTGAGTTAACTTATTGACTTATTTATTTGCAGATAGTGAGTGGAGCTGTGGATGTTAGAAAATGGGAGTAGCTAGTGGAGAAATCGGAACGTTTGAGTTTAATAGGGTGGTGACAGCAGTGGAGGCAGTCATAAACATTTGCGCCGTGTATGATGATAATGCCATTGGATAACCCAAGGCAACAAAATAGTTTTGTCGTTTTAAGAAGGATCCTTTTGACATTCGTTACTACCCATGTTCAGGAAGACCTTCGTGGTTTGATAAAGATCCTTTAAACGCATTAATCCACAGTGATCCACGTCACTGTACTCTGTGTACTCTAGAACTGATAAATGTGATGAACTGTGATCACTCCACCATCGTGCGACGTTTGCATGCAATGATGAAGGTCCAAAAATCGGTTGTACGGGGACCGCTTGCTCTAAGCCAAAATCATAAAAATCAGCGGCTGGCCATATGTAAATCTCTGCCTGCTCGTCATCAATTGACTCGTGAACAACACTAACCATTCCTATCCTCTACAGTTACTGGAGACTAGAAATGGTGCCTTTATGCTAACATAAGGAAGAGAAAGGAATGGTTGAGACCAAACGAAGCGGCAACTCGCCGTGCAAAGACCTACGCGCATCCACAGACGATAATGTTATGCATCTGGTGGAACAGTGACAGTTTGGTTGGTTGGCTAGGGAGGGGGGGGGGGGGGGGGGGCAAGGGACCAAACAGTAAAGTTAGAAGTCATCGGTCCCATCGGATTAGGGAAGGATGGGGACGGAAGTCGGCCGTGCCCTTTCAAAGGAGCTATTTAAGCATTTGCCTGAAGCGCTTTAGGGAAATCACGGAAAACCTAAATCAGCATGGCTGGACGAGGGTTTGAACCGTCGTCCTCCCAAATGTGATCCCAGTGTGCTAACCGCTGCGCCACCTCGCTCGTTGATGGTGTGGTGCACTACGAATAGCTACCCCGAGGTGTTACCATCACTGCCGACATTTATTGTCAACAAATGAGACGTCTTGCAGACGCAGTCCAAGAACAACGATCAGGAAGACTGCGTGGAATGATGCTACTTGGAAACAATACCCACCTGCATTCTGCTAGAATGACAAAAAAACATTCTATGGGAGTTGAGTTGGAATGTCATTCCATACCCACATTACTCACCCGATCTTGCGCCTTCAGATTTTCACCTTCTCCGTACTCTATTGAACAACCTTCAAGAAGCTTTCGAATGAAAATGCGTTCCAAACACGGCTCGACGAGTTCTGTGGCTCAACACCATGTTATTTCTACAATAGCGGAATTGAAAATCCACGCCAGCGTGTGCAGACTGTTGTAAATAGTGAAAATGGTTCAAATGGCTCTGAGCACTATGGGACTTAACTTCTGAGGTCTTCAGTCCCCTGGAACTTAAAACTACTTAAACCTAACTAATCTAAGGACAACACACACACCAGTGCCCGAGGCAGGATTCGAACCTGCGACCGTAGCGGTCGCGCGGTTCCAGGCTGTAGCGCCTAGAACCGCTCGGTCACTCCGGCCGGCGTAAATAGTGCAGACGAATATATTATTGATGATTAAAGTCTCTGTTATGTGTATCTGTTGTGTTTATTAAACTCATGGAAAAACGCTACGAACTTATGCACGAATCTAATAGATCTCCGTAAAGAATATGCTGTGTACAATCGAGTTTTCCAAGATGACAACAGGCCTGCCTACAGTGCTGCAAGCACAGGTTTGATTAACCATAAGGCATCCTATCACATCTCGACCGGCCCGCTAAATCACCCGATCTTAATTCAGCAGAAAATGTGTTGTATTACTTGGAACTTCGTGTGAAGCGTAGCGATCAATATTCCCTAAAATCTGGAGTCTCTGCTGGCTCTAATTATCAACGAGCGGCTTCAGCATAGCTGTACAAATTTATGGACAGTCTTCCTCGTCGAAGTGAGGTCATTATCAAAGTTACTATTTGCATTCTAGGATATTTCACTTTCTGTCCTGGAAGGGGTGGGCGACTGATTTGTTATGCGGTTTGCTTACGTGTTGCTTTGCTTCGGAATGTGGGATAATGGATCCAGACTTAAAGCGTCAGTCCAGTTCATACGCTAGGCGTAGAAGGCGTTTCTGTAATAATACTCATTTTCTTGTTTCTTCCGGACTTCACCGATGCTGCACTGTGAACGTAGCGGTTCCGGCTAGAGGAACGAAATTCGGCGGATGACGCGGCATTGCGCAACCAGCGGACGAGGCCGTGAAGCGTGGGAAGAGCTGGCCACACGCACGCACGCCGGCGGCTAGTAAACAAGTGCCGCTGCTGGTCGCGGGTCAGGGGTTATCCCGCAGGCCGGCCGCCTCATGAATGGAACACCGCGCCGTGTTCGCTCGTAACCGCAGCCGCCCCGCCTCAACGGGAACGCCGCGAGCGCCGCCGGCAGCCAAGCGGCCTCTGCACGTACTATCAAGACGACGGCTAAGCACCTGCTACTACAGTGTTGAGTTTGTCCTGATTCACTGAACGACTGAGCTAGCTCATGAAGCGTTGCGACGTGAAACTAAAACACAGTCCCCAACCCCACACTCCGTACTCTCCGTCTGTTTCATGCTCATTCTACCCATTACTGAACTTCATGACCATTTAATCGTCCTATTGGAGAGTTAGATACGAAGGCGACGAAGAAGACTGGCTGCGGCGCGTACGTCACGGCACTTGACTCTGCAGGTCTTACGAGTGCCAACAGCCATCCCCAGTGGGGAGCAAACAACTATTTCAGACAGGTTTAATAATGGTTAACTGCGCGTATAAATGCACGCAAGCTCCCGACACCACACGACAAAGTTAAGACGTTTAGTGGGTATCTTTTCATTGACACCTTGGTTTCCTGCGGCCCTGCACGGAGTCGAACGTTCACGAAGTATGGCGGACAAGACGACTGGTGTGACGTCGTAAGTTCGTTGCGAGGCTCATATTTCTCGAGGTCCCCGCCTAGGTAGTTCTGACTTCAGGCTCGATAATGGAAACGTGGCCCAAGAAAAATGAACGCACTTTAAAGAATCGTTCTATGGTTTAAAACGGTGCAGGATATTTGAAATCCTCGGAAGAGGAGAAAGGGTAAAACGGAAAAAGAATAATGGAAGACTCAGAGATGGATTCTAAAGGGCGCACATCTATATCTAAATAACTACTTCGCAATTCACACTCAAGTGCCTCACAGAGGGTTCTTCGAACCACCTTCAAACTGTTTCTGCACCGTTCCAGTCTCGAATAGCACGAGTGAAAAATGAACGCTTAAATCTTTCCGTGCGAGCTCCGATTTCTCACATTTTATTACGATAATCATGTTGTCGACAGTAAAATATTTCCGCATTCAGAGTAGAAAGTTGGTGATTCAGATTTCGTGAAAAGATATCGCCGCAACGGAAAACACCTTTGTTTTCATGATTAGCACTCCAAAACGAGTTGCGTTTCTTTGGAATTTTTCGGTATCCTCCGTCAGTCCCGTATGGTAAGGATCCCATACCGCACAACGATACTCTAGCAGAGTACGGACAAGCGTAGTGTAGGCCGTCCGTTTAGTAGACCTAGCGTAGGCGGTCGCTTTAGTACACCTGTTGCATCTTGTACGTGTTTTGTATATCAGTGAAACACAGTCTTCGATTTGCCTCCCCAAAATATCACCTACGTGGTCGTTCCAATTTAAGTTGTTCGTAACTGTAATTCCTAGGTGCTTATAGATTTGTTTTTGAAGGAAGTCCGTCTTGAGCAAAACACAACTATATCTTTAGTTTTATTTTCCAGATACGTTTCGCTGAAGTTTCAGCAGCATCACTGGCATTTTATTTTCTTTCTTGTTACTGCATGCTGTGTTTTCCCGTTTTTTGCCGTGTATTTAGTCGAACGCAGGGATGCTGTCTTTCTGTTCTCGTGTTCATCCTGTGTATAGAAGAAACAACGAAGAAAATCCCATTTGACACACAGAAAGAGTGCCTCGTTCTCTACTAAGCAATATATATATATATATATATATATATATATATATATATATATATATATATAAAGCCTATTTGAATTAATCTAATCACAGGCAAACGAAGTACCAACCATCAAAGAGGATCAGAATTCTGACGGGATTGTTCCTTCAATAGAGCGCGGCCAATTCCCTCCCCCATTTTTCCATAATCCGATTAGACTGATGACCTCGCTGTTTGGTCCCTCCCCCCAAATCAACCAAGCAACCAACCAGACAGCGAAATTTCGATATGTACACTGTACGAATTTTATTCATCAAAATACATTTTTTATACTGAAAAAATACAGAGAACATAATAGATAATTTTTATTGATGTTATCAAAGAACAGCTACCCTCTCATCTCTTTAAAATTACAGTATTTGGTGGTGCATTGCCTATTTTCAGAGGTTCCTCCTCCCATATATGTGGGGGGGGGCAGGGAGGGGGGGGGGCGGAGCCTCTGGACTTTTACCGTGATCTGAATCCCATCTTAGACAACACAGCGCCATATATGCACTGACGGAAGAAAACCGCAACACCAATAAATGATTTTAGGAACACATTTGCCTAGATAACACGTTTAAATGATTAACATTGCAAGATCTCTGGTTAATGGAAGCACGAGATAAGCCATTGTAAATGTGAATTGATCGTACATTAATAACAGGTGTAACCACGAGAATGTTGAATGCAAGCATGCAAACGTGCATGCATTGTGTTGTACAGGTGCCGGACGTCAGTTTGTGGGATGCATGCATGTATGCCTGTTGCACTTCGACGGTCATTAGAGTTACGGTTAATACTGTTTGTGGATGACGCTGGAGTTGTCATCCGATGATGTTCCATATGTGGTCGACTGAAGACAGATATGGAGATCGAGCAGGCCAAGGCAAATGTGGTCACTTTGTAGAGCATGTTGGGTTACAACAGCAGTATGTGCGCGAGCGTTGTCCTGTTGGAAAACACGTCTTGGAAAACTATTCTTGAGTGGCAGCACAGCAGCTCGACTGCCGTACAAATTTGCAGTCAGGATTTGTGAGATAGCCACGAGAGTGCTCCTGCTGTCATACGAAATCGCACCACGGACCGTAGCTCCAGGTGTGGGTCCAGTGTGTCTAGAATGCAGACAGGCTGTTGCAGGCCCTCAGTTGGCATCGAGATAGAACCAGTTTTCCTCGGGAAACGCAACAGAACTCCGCCCTGCCCTCCAATGAGCTCTCGCTTGACACCACTGAAGTCGCAAATGGCTGTGGTTTGGGGTCAATGGAATGCAAGCTACAAGGTACCTGGCTCGGAGTTGCCCTAGAACTAACCGATTTGTAACCTTTCGTTGTGTCACTGTGGTGCCAACTCCGCTCTAACTGCTGCTACAAACGCAGTACGATGCGATAGACCGAAGAGAATGGTCTTCCCTCTAGGTAGTGTCACGTTGCCGTCCGAAGCCTGTCTTCTTGCGGCCGTATATTCCCATGATGACCGCTGCCAGCAGTCACGTACAGTGGCTACATTCCTGCCTTGCCTTTCTGCAATATCGCAGAAGGTATATCCAGGTTCTCGTAGGACTATTACACGACCTCGTTCAATGTCAGTGAGGTACTGAGAATGCGTCTTTATCGCCTTAAAGGCATTCTTGACAACGTCAACTCACCACGTCCAAACTCAAAGGTAACTAATGAACACGCCCTTTACAGTGTGTATTTAAAGCAAACCTGATTTGCATCCTCATAGCGGTGCCACTAGCTCCACTCCTAAGCGGATGGGACGAAATTAAAAAAAAAGACATCATCTTCCAGACGTAGAAACACGCCTACCAAGTTTCGCCTATGTCGCACAACTTATAATAGGCACTGTGACTTTGAAGCCAGCTTTGGGCCTTTGGATGTGACAGTCGCCTTCTTTTTGCAACGTGTTACTGTTCTCTATATCTGTTTTTGTTTTTTGTCTCATTCCCTCTTTACGAACACGCGCAAGTTAGTTCTTTCTCCTCTGCTAACCACCTGTTTCCGTAGATCGTGCACAATTATCGTAAACATATTACTGTGCGAAGAAGATCAATGATATGACTTTTAACTCATTTTGTAAGATGTGAGTCTTATTCTGCAATAGTGCCTATTCAGTAAATTTTACCGCACTAATTTGTCGGTTTGCACGTCTTGGATAATATACTGAATCTTTTATGGCGCATCACCGTCAATGTCTGCCAAAGAAGTCCCTCTGCTTTTGGATATTGTTACAGCTTTGAGAACCCGCAGTGTTCGACTCCCAACGGTCTGTTACTGAAACTTTTGTTCTTTATTTTAAAAGAAAGTGTTTGTTTTCTTTTCCAAATGTAGGTTCAGGTAATATGAGAAAGAAGCGAGTCATGTTAATGACTTCTGAGAAATTCAGATTGCTACATGGATATCTCCTTCGTAACCCACTGAATCAAAGTTAAATTTTGCTTTTAAGATACGAGGACACCACTGTTGTACTAAAGTAATGTCATAAAAGCATTTTATTTCGTAAGTAAGCTTCGAGTCTTCTTGCCGTTATACGTGAGTGTGTATGTATGAAATTACGTGTTGCGTCATGAGCGTGTCTGGAGCTTTTAAAGTGAACGGCCAAGAAGAGATTTTACTCCCTGATGCAGACAACCAAATCTCGGTCCTACTGCAGGAAACAACGTCGTCTGTCAATAATCTCTTTAAGAGTTCCTTTATGAGGTTCGTTTATCAGACGAGAATTGAACGTGAGGGGTTCATCTCGTATGCGTTTCATGTTCTGGTATAAGACTTTGCAACGAATGTGACGTTCTAAATCGACGGTGATATCACAGCATGAACAACCGTCCAGAAATCTCTGCGCACCAAGCTATCGTGCCTGGTAAGGTAGCGTCTTGTCGCTTACTATGTCTGTTCTCTACAGAGATTGACTTTTAGAGCTTCAGTGTAATCAGAGTTTAAGTTCATATATTTTCCTCTCAAACGCAGAATTCAGTCCGGCTGACTAAATTATTCCCAGCAGGCAATAGAACTGTTTGGACCTTAACGTTGTACCCACAGGTATTTCCTACGGAACAATGAGGCGCACTTATTAAGACATTATAGTTGAATACGAGATGGATAGCGTTCAAATCCCCGTCCGCTCATCCTAACTCACAATCTTTGTGGTTCTCCTTGTTCTCTTAAGAATATGCCCTGCCGACAAGGTCGCAATCCATTTCCGTCTCATCCCATTCCTACGGAGGCAGTAATCTGTCTCCAAGGCAGCAACTGTCGACGGGCCACCTTACTCTAGTCTCCTCCCTTGCCTATCCGGGACTATGGAAGTGTTTGGCTGTTTTCCATTCTAGTGTCTTAGTTCACATTCACCCCATAATGTTTGGTAGGACGGTGGCGAAGTTGCACAACCTATAGATAGTGCAATAGCCCCCTTATATGAAATTGTATTACAATAGTTAACCTCACTCTCACAGACAGTTACTGTAAGCCGCATTTATCGCAATAAATTTCTATTCATTGATTTTTTAATGACGTTCCATGCGGACGCTAACAAGTACGTATCGGCGACAAAAACTTAAGCTTTTTGATTGATAAAAATAGAATATTTGAGCGGTGTCTTCCTTCGAACTTATGGAAATAGCCTGCTAGGTATTTCGCATGTTTATCCAAAAATTATGACTATCATGTGTGATGACATCTGAAATTTCAAGCAGCGAAATGGCCAGTAACTCCAGAAATTAATCAGCGACGTTCACAAAACACTGTCAATAGTGTCAGAACGGAGTAACAGATTTACAGAATTGACTGAATAGAGACTGAACCCTTAAAACTGTTATTTTACCGAATCAGTTTGACAAAATACCGATCGAAACCCTCACACAACTAATTATACCTACATTTCCCTGCAGTCACAGGAAAACTTATCTTTGCAAAATAGTAAAGCGTAGCTTTGTAATGGCCACAATACATGCAGCAGAAATTTTCTCTCACAATTTCTAGCCTCAGCTGTGATGCTGTCATTTTCGAGAAAACAGCGTCGACTTTTTCGTGCTCGTTGCGACTACTAACCCAGCTGAACTAATTTCATTGTGAAACCCAGAATAGTGAATAATATGACATCTCTGCAACTAGAAATTTAATTTTATATCTTATATGTTCGAAAGGAGTAGCAAAAAATTCAATCCCGTTCATCTGCCAAAAAAAAAAAAAAAAATTGTTTCATAAACAACTTTAACTTTTCTTTACTTTGAAATAACATTGTAACATATTTTACATGGTACCTAAATACATTTACACATCACAGCTTTGTAACAGTGCCAGCTACCCGTAAGTCATCTTCGCAACTGCTACTTTAATTGAATATCTCATCAGTTCGAAAGCGGTAGCTAAAAATTCGAGTTCCGATCATTGACAAAAAAAACTACGAAATAGCTAACATAGTTAAATGGAGTCAATAGTATTGTTTCATGGACAACACGAACTTTTCTTTTACTTTAAAGTGGCATTTTAACATATTTTATACAGTACCAGCTAGATTTGTATATCATATTTTTGTAAGAATACCACCTCCCAGACCAGCTTGTGAAAAGGAAAACAGTGAAAGGCAACAACATATTAAAAGAAAAGTTAAACTTAATTCTAATTTACATACAAATTAAGGCAGTGATAGTTTTAAATCTGCTAATAACGTTGATGTAAGACAGAGGGTGCAACACTGCAGCAGGTTCACTGGAAATATGTTCACTGAACATACTTTTTGAATAGAACTGACATTCGCCTAACAAGGATTTTATTATGCTATTATATCAGAAAAAAATAAGGTACTACCTATTTCACAAGAGGCTATGCCCTTTTGCAAGCTTTTAAACTTGTAAAGAACTTTTTAAAAAACCTTGTAAATGTAAGCTAAAAATGAAAAGGGGAAGAAAGCTCTGAATAATTTTCTCAAGAAATTACGTATATTTGTGCAGTTCATTCGAGATTTCATCGTGGCGATAGCTAAGAGAGCAAGTATCGCAGCTATGGATTAAAATGTTTTTCAAGGACCTAACAAAAAGTACCAGTGACATTAGCATAAAGAAAGATTAGCTTAGTTTTATGAGAGACGTAGATATCTCACTGCTTGCTTACCCTCGTTCTGACGGCCGCGGCGTCGAGAGCGACAGCAAGGCAGGTGACGAGAAGCGCCGCGACCAAGAAGCTGCGCTGCAGACCGGAGCTCTCCATGCTGATCCACTTACTGACGTGAGCGAACGGCGAAGTCGGCTGTCTCTCGTTACAGGCAAAGATTCGACGAGCAACTGTCTCTTCGAGCACAAGACCGCTGGCTATGCTAGCTGTATGCCGTGCACGGCGCGTCCGCCCGCTTATATTGCAGCTCCCGCGCTATTGCTTACCCCCACTCTCTCCCTCTCACACCACCCCCCACTCCAGAGCGCTAGCCGACAGGGAGGGGGGAAACGCGCGGGCTGCCAGCCAATCTGCGACTTCTGCGGGCGCCGACGCGGGCGCGAGCTACCTGTTCCGCGAAGCCGGTGTCACTGCGATAGTATTCGTGTGTGCCACTGTGCCGCGCGGTTTGGTGTAGGCGCAGTGCGCGCTGCTTCTTGCCGAATCACAAGTTTCAGCCATTATTTTACGTCATTACGTAGCTAAGGACTGTCACATTCGGTATTACGTACACGGTCACTTTAATGCTCAATAATTAGACAAAGTGCCCCAGGAGGAATGGGTCAGTAATCAGCGATATGACAGGAACGACCATTCGAAGCATAAAAGTCAAGTTAAAAAAAAATTGGCTCCGAAATGCATACCCTAAGAGATATTAGCACTTTTTCATCTTCGATACCGTGAAGCAAATCTCTTCTACCTCAAGCTCTTTGCCTCCCATATTTTGAGAGGAGGCAGTGTGGACCGAAACAAGAAAAAACTGTCAAGTAACCATGGGCTCTAAAATGCATACCTTAGGAGCTTTGAGCACTTGTTCACTAGAAGGGATGTATTTAACAGAAGTGATGATGAAGAAGTGCCCATAGCTCCCGAGATATGCAGTTTGTAACCCATCTTTACTAGATATTGTTTATAGTTTTCGTCTATAGTAATACCTCTCAACAAATACAAAGCAAAGAGCTTTCAGTAGAAGAGATATGTTTCACAGGACCGAAGATGAAGTTCTGAAGGTAGAATGCTAGAGCTCATGTTTACTACACTTTCTTGCTACGAATGGTCTTTCCTGTCACATCCCTGAATATTAATCATTCCTCCTGGGACACCCTGTATACTTCGAGATTTCGGAGTTGAACAGCACAGGTTTCCCATATATCTATTATACTTCTAGTTCATAATGTCATAAAATTTAAGCTATACGTCCTTAGGCTATGCGGCTATGTGCAGCTTTCTGTCCAGCAAACGCAATTAATGGTTCAAATGGCTCTGAGCACTATGGGACTTAACAGCTGTGATCATCAGTCACCTAGAACTTAGAACTACTTAAACCTAACTAACCTAAGGACATCACACACATCCATGCCCGAGGCAGGATTCGAACCTGCGACCGTAGCAGTCGCGCGGTTCCGGACTGCGCGCCTAGAACCGCGAGACCACCGCGGCCGGCTAAACGCAATTAATGTACAGATATGTTTGATGTGGAAATGTTCACACGTAAACACTGATGAACGAGTAACCTGTGAATTTAAATGCACTTCTGCTCCGTAGGTCGCCAGTGGCCCCAAACTTGCCATAAATGTTGTGTTATTACAATACAGACGAAAAACAAATATACTGATAAAGTCTAATAGGTGATCGTGCTTATGAAACACAATCTCTTCCGCTGTAATCTCGTCTAGGAATGATTCGGCAGTGTGCTCCATGTCTTGTTTTATTACTTAATACCCTAACTGTTTACGCGTGTGGCTGTCTGCCTTAGTTGATTTATACAGCGTGTCACATCGATATTTTGTCAACCAATTCACCGTGTCTGATCTCTGCCTTTTCCGGACGTCCAAATTTCCGGCATAAAAAATCGGTTCTGTAAGTTTGCATATTTTCCTTGCTGTTGGTCCTAATTGTGTCTTGATAATAAACTATTGCATTACACACCACGATTCTCGATGATGAAATATATATATATATATATATATATATATATATATATATATATATATATATATATATCAGTCCGTATTACAATGATGCAACAAACGCGCATCTATACAAAATGTACAGTCGATTGAGAAAACTCGGACGAAAGTACTTCCGAGTTAAAAAGCACCACCCCACCCCAATAAGGCTTAGTAACAGTTTTGCTGGATAAGATTTCATACGACGAACAACAGAAAAATATATTCTTGTACCAACCGACGAACACATACACAACCAAATGTGCAACTAGGAGTAAAACTACACTGAAATTTATACAGTGGTACCTAGACATACCTAAATGAAAACCAAAAAAGTAGTTAGTGTATCCTATCACAAGTGGGATTAAGAATGTTATAGTGCCCCATATCGCTGGAACTAAATACTGGGATGGTTCCTATTCCTTCCCCATCCTTTCCCCACCCAGAGCGTGTGCTCTGCTGTTAATGGTCTCGACGCCAACGGGATTTAGAACTCTAATCTTCCTTCGTACAAGCCAAGAGTTTATCGCGGTCTCACTTCTTAGCATCAAATTTGGTTGTGTGTGTGTGACACGGTTTCGCAGAATGGTAGCTTTCAAACAGAGCTTAGTTAAATGTGATGTCTAGTCTTTCGGACATATCTGAAAGAACAGATATCACATATATATAATGACGACCAATGATCCCCTCTGTGCAGATCCACACCACCACACCAAGCTCGAATTACAGGAATAGGCGAATTGCTACGAGTAACGAGGCTAATGAGCAGGGGCACTTGATAAGTAGTGTATGGTATAAGTTGAGAATTTGGGTCTAACGGGAGGGGTGCTAGGGTAACCGTATGGTTGTTGCGGCTACTGTTTCAGCGCATCTGTCTAGTAATCAGGAGAGTCGGGTTCAAATCCCAGTCCAGCACAAATTCTCAAGTTTCCCATTGATATAAATCAGTTCCCACTGGCAGATAAAATCTTTAACTCCTTTGCATCAGTGAACAGTTGCGAGTCGTTCACAATAAAGAAGATCTTTCTCGTCGTTAGTATGCAAATTATAGTGATTACAGATCCTGCCATGAGGCAGAACATTGAGTAGAAAGGCAAAAATATCAGATATTAATTTAAGTTGGGGTTTACGCTAAGGGAACTTTTCGAGCCTCCATTGTTCACAGTATAGATAAAACGTATGATGACTAACGTCGGAAACTGTGTGAGGCGTATCCTGGACTGTGCTGTTGCCTACACCGGAGTCGCAACGCCAGACACCAAAGATGAATTTGTGCTACAAAATATAGACTCGATAATGAAAGACAGTCGACAGTTCAGATGGTTCAAATGGCTCTGAACACTATGGGACTTAACATCTGTGGTCATCAGTCCCATAGAACTTAGAACTAATTAAACCTAACTAACCTAAGGACATCACACACATCCATGCCCGAGGCAGGATTCGAACTTGCGACCGTAGCAGTCGCGCGGTGCAGTCGACAGTATTTGTCGTTTCATACAGGTGTATTTGCTTTGAGTAAACATGAATTCTAGGTTGTATGTTTAGTGAACTTCGGTGCCTTCACCCACATACTATTTGCGTAAGAAGAAAATTGCAAGAAGAGTTCATCATTCTCACTCCACAGAGGAGTCTGCGCTGTTTCAAAACTTCCTGGTGGGTTATAAAAGTCTAGAAATTTATACTTATAATTTTTTTTTAATCGTTTTAAGTGATCCTAATTTTATAGTGATGCCGTGCGGTTAAAGGCGCTGCAGTCTGGAACCGCAAGACCGCTACGGTCGCAGGTTCGAATCCTGCCTCGGGCATGGATGTTTGTGATGTCCTTAGGTTAGTCAGGTTTAACTAGTTCTAAGTTCTCGGGGACTAATGACCTCAGCAGGTGAGTCCCATAGTGCTCAGAGCCATTTGAACCATTTATAGTGATGTTTGAAAGTTTATAAGTGCTAAGTACTTCCCTCTATCTCGTACGGTTTATCTCACGAAGTGATGATAAGTTAAAGAACATTTATACAAACTGCATATATTAAAAACTTTATACAAAAATACCTTATAAAATAAGCTCCTAACAAATGGCTCTGAGCAGTATGGGACTTAACTTCTGAGGTCATCAGTCCGCTAGAACTTAGAACTACTTAAACCTAACTAACCTAAGGACATCACACACATCCATGCCCAAGGCAGGATTCGAACTTGCGACAGTAGCGGTCGCGCGGTTCCAGACTGAAGCGCCTAGAACGGCTCGTCCACACCGGCCAGCAAGCTCCTAACATTGTAATCAAGTATTATGTTCTTCAGTACCATGGCACTTGCATAAATCTTGATGACTTTTCTTCTCAAAGCTCCGTTTCGAATTTTTTCTTTTGTGCACTACCTCGGCACACTTTCCGTGCAGTATTCAGTAATAGTCAACCATCACGTTGACGTCCCATCAGCCCTGATGCCTCCACTCCATTTGTTTTATGTCATGGTGCAAACTTTCTCCCTGGTGCTCGGTCTCTACCTCTATGGCATATGGCTGACGTGGCAGGCCACGAAGTGCAACTTCAAGCCCATCGAGATACCTGACACAGAGAGGTTGTAATTAAACTTTCGCCACTTGTGAGGCCCCCCAAGGAAAACGGGTGATTGTAGGACAAAGAAACTTCGTGGAAACATTTGTGCGGACACGTGCAAGAGAAGTAACGAATAAATCATTGAATGAAACACATTGTATTTCGGCATGAGAGGGTGTAATCTGTTAATTGCGTTCGGCGTTACAAAATGCTGTCGGAAACATTTCAGATTGGAAGTTGGCTACCTCTCTCGCTCGCGTCCACAGCTGGTGCAGTGCTTGAAGATTGCACATTGCGGCCAACATTCCCAGTCATGGAAACAGTAACTTCTTCAACAATTTCTGGTGCAATTGGTCGTCAGCCTCTTCCAGTAGAAATACTCAAATCGCCACTTAATTCGAACTATCGAATCATGTTCTTCGACCCCGGTGCGGAAATAAGACACTCCTTATTCCTTTAATGTGTGTGTACGAAGAGCAGCGGCATGATTACTGGTGTTCTGAGAAAACAGTTTTACGAGTAAAGCCCTGCTCATCCATGCTGACTGACTGCAACTGTAATGCAGACTGTAATGCTGCCCTACGTCGCCAGTAGCGTCACCTAACGGCAGATCATGACAATGCTAACAACGCAAATGCCGCAGCGCACAGTCTGTACATCATTCCTAAGTTGGGTACCAATACGGTAAATAGCATCCCGTCTATATTGGCTCAAGTAGTGAAAGTTTCATGATAACAACCCTCACACCAAAGTTACCCAGCGTGTTTTTTACTGTATTCTCGTAATCAGCGTCTTTGTCGTTGTTGAGAAACTTGGTGACAACTTATTTAAAGGCTGTTCGAGCTGATCTTTCAATGTCTTTCATTTTATCTTCAAATGATTCGTTTCTCATTAGTTTCCGAATTCCATGGCCGATGAAAACTCCTTCTTTAAGCTTAGCTTCTGATAGCCGCACAAACTTACTTGCCACTTACTTAAAAGTGTCACGAGCTTTGTTTTACTTTCTTATGTAGCATTTTCCTTCTTTTCCTGCTTTCTTTGAGTGTGTGCTTTAGTTTTCTTAGATCTGTCCACATTCGTTCCTTTTAATGTGTGTCAGGGCGCTGATGACCTCGATGTTGATCACCCATAAGCCCCAACACACCACCACCACCACAAGGCTTTAATGAAGAGTTTCAGATTGTTTCATGATGCTAACTTTGGCATGTACTTAGCCAGATTTCCCGAGACCATTGCTTGTCTTTTGCACGATTGTTCCTTTCGGACAGGAAGCAAAAATCTTCAAATGTATGTGAATACCTAAGGGACTAAACTGCTGAGGCCATCGGTCCCTAGACTTACACACTACTTAAACTAACTTATGCTAAGAACAAAACATACACACACACACACACACATGACTAAGGGAGGACTCGAACGTCCGGCGGTAGGGACGGTGGACCGCGTCGGCATGGCTTCACATCCCAGTCGATACCTTCCAGAACCTCATTGACTCCGTTGCTGCACGTCTTGCTCTCGTTACCACAATTAGTCGTTACTTTCCTATTCCACTCGCAGATAGAGCGATGGGAAAACGACTGTGTATCAGGGTCCGCATGAGCCCTAATTTCTCGTCTGTCATCTTTGTGGTCCCTATACGAAATTCATGTTGGCGGCAGTAGCATGATTCTGCAGTCAGCTTCAAATGCTGGTTCTCCAAACTTTCTCAGTAGTGTTCATGGAAATGAATGTCTTCTTTCCTCCGGAGATTCCCACTTGAGCTCCCAAAGCATATCTGTAAAACCTGCATGCTGATCGAGCCTAGCGATAAAAAATCTAGCAGCTTGCCTCTGAATTCCTTCGATGTCTTCTTTCAATCCGACCTGGTACGGATCCCAAACACCCGAGCAGTACTCGAGAATAAGTTGTACTAGCACCCTACATGCTGTCTCCTTTATAGATGAACTAATTCTCCCAATAAACCGAAGTCGAACATTCGCCTCCCTACCACAATCCTCAAATAATCGTTTCATTTCATATCGCTTCGCAGCGCTAGGCCCTGATATTTAAACGACATGACTGTGCCAAGCAGTACACTACTAATGTTGTACCCGAATATAACAGATTTGTTTTTCCTACTCATCCGCATTAACTTACATTTTTCTGCGTTACGAGCCAGCTGCCATTCATTACACCAACTAGAAATTTTGTCTAGGTCATCTTGTATCAACCTACAGTCACTTATCTTCGACACCTTCCCGTACATCACAGCATCATCAGCGGACAACCGCAGATTGCTGCCCACCATGTCTGCCAGATCATTTTGTTATGTTTATGTTTGACAGGTGGTCACATTAACGTGACTGGACGAGGTAGTTAGACTGTGGTTAAACTGTGTACTGCGCAGGCCCCCTTAGCCCAGAGGGACGCAAAAGCATGATATATCCCGTAGCAACACACTAGGAATTCCTGAGTAGAGAAGTTTTAAAAGTGACATACGGGTTGGATGATTTACTGAGTGATGTCTAGAGGCACTGACCCCACTCAGGTGATTTGTAAAGCAGCGAGCCGACAGCCGCAGCCGGGCCTTCCCGCCGACACCTCTTGTGGCACAATGGGGTAGGACTGGCTGGGCCTCAGCTGACCGCTGACGTCACGGGGCCGCTACCTGAGAGCGGCCGTCGGTCTGCCGCAGCTGTGGCAGGTGTCGGCTGACAAAGCGCTGCCTTGAACCCGCCGGTCACGCCACTCGCAGCAAAGGGGTGCGCCCGTCAGGGGGACGTGAAACGTTTCAGTCCCACATAATCATCTCAGCGTTCCCACTTCGGCCAGGTTCCCTATTATCCAGCATCCTTCCACAAACCTGTCTACTCCACTAAGTATTTTGGATATGAAAAGACTTCCCATACGACCAGGTTTATCCCGGACGGTCCGAGTATTTTGGTGCTAACCGGAATATTTTTTTTTTTTTAATTTTAGACCAATATGTGTTGACAGATGTGAAAATTACCGAACAATCAGTTTAATAAGCCACAGCTGCAAAGTACTAACACGAATTCTTTACAGACGAATGGAAAAACTAGTAGAAGCCGACCTCGGGGAAGATCAGTTTGGATTCCGTAGAAATACTGGAACACGTGAGGCAATACTGACCTTACGACTTATCTTAGAAGAAAGATTAAGGAAAGGCAAACCTACGTTTCTAGCATTTGTAGACTTAGAGAAAGCTTTTGACAATGTTGACTGGAATACTCTCTTTCAAATTCTAAAGGTGGCAGGGGTAAAATACAGGGAGCGAAAGGCTATTTACAATTTGTACAGAAACCAGATGGCAGTTATAAGAGTTGAGGGACATGAAAGGGAAGCAGTGGTTGGGAAGGGAGTAAGACAGGGTTGTAACCTCTCCCCGATGTTATTCAATCTCTACATTGAGCAAGCAGTAAAGGAAACAAAAGAAAAATTTGGAGTAGGTATTAAAATCCATGGAGAAGAAATAAAAAATTTGAGGTTCGCCGATGATATTGTAATTCTGTCAGAGACAGCAAAGGACTTGGAAGAGCAGTTGAACGGAATGGATGGTGTCTTGAAGGGAGGATATAAGATGAACATCAACAAAAGCAAAACGAGGGTAATGGAATGTAGTCGAGTTAAGTCGGGTGATGCTGAGGGTATTAGATTAGGAAATGAGACACTTAAAGCAGTAAAGGAGTTTTGCTATTTGGGGAGCAAAATAACTGATGATGGACGAAGTAGAGAGGATATAAAATGTAGACTGGCAATGGCAAGGAAAGCGTTTCTGAAGAAGAGAAATTTGTTAACATCGAGTATAGATTTAAGTGTCAGGAAGTTATTTCTGAAAGTATTCGTATGGAGTGTAGCCATGTATGGAAGTGAAACATGGACGGTAAATAGTTTGGACAAGAAGAGAATAGAAGCTTTTGAAATGTGGTGCTACAGAAGAATGCTGAAGATTAGATGGGTAGATCACATAACTAATGAGGAGGTACTGAATAGGATTGGGGAGAAGAGAAGTTTGAGGCACAACTTGACCAGAAGAAGGGATCGGTTGGTAGGACATGTTCTGAGGCATCAAGGGATCACCAATTCAGTATTGGAGGGCAGCGTGGAGGGTAAAAATCATAGGGGGAGACCAAGAGATGAATACACTAAGCAGATTCAGAAGGATGTAGGTTGCAGTAGGTACTGGGAGATGAAGAAGCTTGCACAGGATAGAGCAGCATGGAGAGCTGCTTCAAACCAGTCTCAGGACTGAAGACCACAACAACAACAACATGTTCGACATCACATTTTTAAACATTATCATGTGGCCGTGCCTGCCGAGGGGATCCCTCCTAGTCGTTATTACCGATTTCTTCCAGATCTGCGGTATATGCAGCACTTGGCCTCAAAAGAAAGTGATGGGAGTAGCTCCCGATAACCAAGCGTCTAGAAGAAATAGCACTGTGAAGTCCGAGTATATATATATATATATATATATATATATATATATATATATATATATATATATATATGTCAGTTCCTCTAGACATCACTCAGTAAATATATATGTTGTGTGTGTGCGTGTGTGTGTGTGTGTGTGTGTGTGTGTGTGTGTGTGTGTGTGTGTGTGTGTGCAATTAAAAATATATAGCCCAAATCTTCATTAGGGGCTCATGTAGAAACATTAAATAAATCGACCAAGAACTTACAGAGATTTTTGGTAACAACCTTTCGCCTATATATATTACATACATAATTATATGTTTCAAGTCAGATTATGAAATCTGATGTAAACAGTGATCTCTTCTTGTATTGAAGGTAAACAGTGCAAAATTTCGGCAATATCGGAATAAAGCTGTAGATTTGTATGAATTACAAAACAAACAAACAAATCGAAACTCTTTTTTACATAGGTAGTTGGATGCAGTCTTCTAGGGATGTGATTTCGTTTTTCTATTCTTTTTTCTTTTTTTCTTTTGTTGTTTAAGTAACGCTAAAATGGATAATAAAGTAGTGTCCGCAAAGGGACTCGACCAAACGAGCCTCGGAATACCGTTATAGACACCTTCAGCTGCGCCAACCGCTGCCTGACAACTATGCAAACATAAGTGGCTAACTCCTGGCCCAACGCGCTTCAAAAATGTTGCTTTTTGTAAGGGCTTGGTCACCCGGAGCTTCCACTTCTGTCCCTTTCATTTCTGACCAATCCCTGCTTATATCGTAAACATGGACGAAATCGGGTCCGAAGAGTAGACACGGCCTCTTGTCAGTGAGCCAGTCGTGGAACAAGCACTGATGTCGATGGGAAGGGGTAGCTGCCACTTCCGTCACAAGTGTTTACTTACTGTTAGTCTTTTGGCAACACGAAAGGGCAACACGTTTTTTGTCTTCGTGTATGAAACAACTGAAATAACTGGTCTACATGATTTTGATCGTTTTACCGCTATTCGTTTTCTTGTTTCACCTTTTAGCAATGTTCAAAACAAAGTGTGTGTTTAATGTTGGCGTGCAACGGAAAAAGAAATTTCTGAAAGGATGGAATGACAATAATAATGAATGTGTTTATTGCACACTAAGCACTGGAGAATTTTCTGTTGCACCTAAAGGAAGGGGTACAATGAAAGACCACGTGGAGACAGCCAGACGTAGGAATGCTACTAATGCCACTGCTTCGCCAAATCAAAGAGATTTTTTAAAGCCAAAGATGGAAACTGTGATTTACAGTGTGTTGTTAAAGAGCCTATATTTTCATACCACAGTGCTTGACACGAGATCAGTTACAAAACATGATACTGCACATCTAAACTGCCTACTGGTTAAAAAGTTACATGACTTAAAATTTTCTACTGGTAGAACCAAAACTGTTACTGTTACTGTTAATGCTATTTCGCTGTTTACGTTCAACAATGTGTTTCATTCTTTGGAAAACATTAATTATACAACAGTAACGATAGATAGCTATAACAGAGTTGAAGTAAGGCTTGTTCCGATTGTTGTAAGATATCTCAAGTCTGGAGGAGGGAATTGAAGCTAAACTTCTAAATTTCTATGAAGTGTCATGTGGCATTGCTTAAATTTTGACTCTGTATCTTTTATAGTGCGTGAAATAATACACTCCTGGAAATTGAAATAAGAACACCGTGAATCCATTGTCCCAGGAAGGGAAAACTTTATTGACACATTCCTGGGGTCAGATACATCACATGATCACACTGACAGAACCGCAGGCACATAGACACAGGCAACAGAGCATGCACAATGTCGGCACTAGTACAGTGTATATCCACCTTTCGCAGCAATGCAGGCTGCTATTCTCCCATGGAGACGATCGTAGAGATGCTGGATGTAGTCCTGTGGAACGGCTTGCCATGCCATTTCCACCTGGCGCCTCAGTTTGACCAGCGTTCGTGCTGGACGTGCAGACCGCGTGAGACGACGCTTCATCCAGTCCCAAACATGCTCAATAGGGGACAGATCCGGAGATCTTGCTGGCCAGGGTAGTTGACTTACACCTTCTAGAGAGCGTTGGGTGGCACGGGATACATGCGGACGTGCATTGTCCTGTTGGAACAGCAAGTTACCTTGCCGGTCTAGGAATGGTAGAACGATGGGTTCGATGACGGTTTGGATGTACCGTGCACTATTCAGTGTCCCCTCGACGATCACCAGTGGTGTACGGCCAGTGTAGGAGATCGCTCCCCACACCATGATGCCGGGTGTTGGCCCTGTGTGCCTCGGTCGTATGCAGTCCTGATTGTGGCGCTCACCTGCACGGCGCCAAACACGCATACGACCATCATTGGCACCAAGGCAGAAGCGACTCTCATCGCTGAAGACGACACGTCTCCATTCGTCCCTCCATTCACGCCTGTCGCGACACCACTGGAGGCGGGCTGCACGATGTTGGGGCGTGAGCGGAAGACGGCCTAACGGTGTGCGGGACCGTAGCCCAGCTTCATGGAGACGGTTGCGAATGGTCCTCGCCGATACCCCAGGAGCAACAGTGTCCCTAATTTACTGGGAAGTGGCGGTGCGGTCCCCTACGGCACTGCGTAGGATCCTACGGTCTTGGCGTGCATCCGTGCGTCGCTGCGGTCCGGTCCCAGGTCGACGGGCACGTGCACCTTCCGCCGACCACTGGCGACAACATCGATGTACTGTGGAGACCTCACGCCCCACGTGTTGAGCAATTCGGCGGTACGTCCACCCGGCCTTTCGCATGCCCACTATACACCCTCGCTCAAAGTCCGTCAACTGCACATACGGTTCACGTCCACGCTGTCGCGGCATGCTACCAGTGTTAAAGACTGCGATGGAGCTCCGTATGCCACGGCAAACTGGCTGACACTGACGGCGGCGGTGCACAAATGCTGCGCAGCTAGCGCCATTCGACGGCCAACACCGCGGTTCCTGGTGTGTCCGCTGTGCCGTGCGTGTGATCATTGCTTGTACAGCCCTCTCGCAGTGTCCGGAGCAAGTATGGTGGGTCTGACACACCGGTGTCAATGTGTTCTTTTTTCCATTTCCAGGAGTGTATATACTTGAAGAAAAGTTGGTTTGTTATACTGCTAATAACACTAACAGTATTTTGGTGGTGTGAAGAGGAATGGGAATGAAAATATGTTCAGGACCTATTTTAGGCACTGGTTATTCATCCCACATTGTACACAAACCATTTCTGAAAAAAGTTATGTTTAGTGACAGATGTTTAAAGAATTATTTAACTGTTAAGACTTTTAAGTAATTTCAAAAATATATGCTGGGTTGGATCCGTAAGAATGTGGTATGTCTAGATATGAAGCGTTCTTCGAAACTTTGCTTATGGGAAAGCTTTCGAATCAATGCTGTCACAGTTTCGCAGAATTTCCCCCTACCTGCAAAGTTGTTCTCTGTGAGTGTGGCATGTGGGATCACTGAATAAGCTAGTCTATAAATCCAGACGGACTAATTCGAGCCCCTGTCAGATCTATGATTATTTCCCTGATCTTTGGTAGGCCAATATCTTGTGTTGGCGGTTCTTATTCGCATGAAATGTAGCCAGCCACTTTTTGAATTTGATACAATTTATTATAAAATTATGCAGTTTTCGAGATATTGCAGGTGTTACAGGGACATTATTTTCCTGAACTTATGCAACTATACGCTAGAGTAGTGATGCTGGCGAAAATAACAGAAATTATTGCGTAAATCAACAAAATATACAAATATATGATACGAAAACATTATCATATTTTAGGATAATTACATTATATCACACATCGGCATCCGTAACAGATTCATTTCGATAACCGATTACGTAATTTCAGCCATCTTACAGACACAAACAGTATTTAGGTGTGGTTCCGGGACCGAGTTCATGTCCAGTACACAGTATTAACACTGGTTGACAAAAAATTTTTTTCCTTGAAGATAAAGGAATTTCTTGTCTATTTTTGTGTGGTGTTCATGTAAAGTACTTAAAACATCCAACCATACGCAGTTTTGATACAAACTGAGAATTTCTGCGAGTTGCTCAGATTGCAGCTATTTAACACCACGATAAAGGCAGTATTGTTCTTTGATGTTTTGCGGTGAAACCTGATAAAAGTTTATTTTCTTGCCTGCAATATAGCTAACTCCATATTTATGTAGTATTGTACTATTGCAGCTTTTATATTTGTTTCACACATCGTTTTTCCAACAAACCTGAGCTGAAACGAGGGATAAATCGACTCGTGCCTGCTTTTGCGAGTTCCATGGCTTCGAGCGATTGTAGGATATTAATTTTCCTGTCCGCTTTTGCTAAAATTTTGGCGAAGTTATCGTGAAAAAGCAGGCTACGCCAAAAAGTGTGTTCCACGTTCTTTGTGGTAAAGATTGGCGACTGGGACAAGTCATGAACCCCACATCGGATGTGTTCAAGCTACGTGGAAGGGCTCCGCATGTGATCTAAGCGTAAGGTGAAATCTTTCCGTTTTCGGGTGCCAGTGATATGGGGAAAACTTTGAAATCACAGTGATGACCGTTGCTTTTGTTCATGTAACATATGCGGACACAGCTTTAAAACCAAAAAAGGGAATCTGTTGTCCAAACACCGACTTCGCTTTGAGTCTTGTGTCTCATGGACGTGATGTTTCTATACGTCTTCCGCTCGATAGCCTCGATGATGTGGTTCCACTTCCAGGGAACGAGACGCCCGTTAGTGCTAAAGATTATGAAGTCAAGGGCTGCCATGAGCCATACTTGTTTTTGCAATCCAAATTGAATGACTGAACAGAAACCGGTAGCTTCGTAAAGATTCTGCACAGTTCTTAGCCTGTAGAATGCAAGAAAAGAACTTCCTGGCCGCATGAACTTCTTTCTCTTTGCTCAGAGTACTCCGATGTTCCTGGTTTGATGCAAAAGTTTAGAATTCAGCATGAGGCGAAAGACTGGAGAATCTTTGTCGATTCTTCAAAGAGAAATTTGAAATCTAGCCTACACAAGAGAAACAAATATGCTTCCGTATCTGCTGAACGTTTAGTGTATTTGAAACAGAAGTATAATTCTTTACCCATTATTCTGGACGAGCTTAATTATTAAGAATACGGACTGAATATATATCACATGTGATCGCTGTAAGCTTGTGTCACCAGTGCCTACCAATTTAAATTATATATTACAGCACTGAAGATGGTCACTAAGTGACCGAAATTCGATTTTGCGTTTAATAAAACAAAAAATACGACCAATGCTGTCTCTCCTTCCAAGTATACACGCACTTTTCTTAGCACGTAACAGTTTTCTGTTGAGTCTTCCGATACGCATATACTTACAAATCCTTTGATTTTCTAATAGACGAAATTTTTATAGATGTGATTACTTTTGCTTCAAAAAGCGAACGTGTTGAAGATTCTTGCCGTTTGTGGCTCTGATGTAGCAACAATAACTGTGGAGTCGCTTTCTTCAATGTTGGAAAAGAGTTTTGTTGCCGTCGTTTTATAATCACTTCTGCATGGTTTTCTTTCCTTCGGTTACAGTTGTTGTGTCTTATTTGCTAGGTTAATTAATTAAGGTATTGCGCTACATACAATTTTCACACTTTCCACATTCACCGATTCGATTCGAAGTGTGGTGAAAAAACTTCACGTTGTTGTGTAGAAGTATGACGTCTTTCCGGAAAACGTCAGGTCTTACGCTGTTTACTACCAATTTTTTCAAAAAGAAAACGACATTCTCCAGCAAATATCTGTAGCTTATGAGAGAACCCCTTATAAATTGTCCTGCAACGTACCGTTTCGTTCCTGCGATGGTCTTTAGGAAACCAGAGAAAGATAAATGTGGTATCATTTTTCAGTTACTGTCAATTTTAAAGGAACTATGTACACTTCCTATTGTACAAAAAGTACATTACAAATTAACATAAGCGATACTTTTCGCACTTACCCGATATCGTATCCACAAGTGTTGCTTATTGTCCGGTTTGGGCGCTGCTGTCTCATATCGTGGCTGTACTTGTAGACTGTGGTGTAACTGCGGAAGTGGCTGAATAATAGGTGGAGTTGCAGCACAGAGATGAACGATAGATGTTGAGTATTTTTTACAACTTGAAGGCGAGGCATTCCATTTTGTAGTGCGAGGGCAGCTGATAAGTCGTATAATTTTTCATGAGAGAATGAAACATTTTTTTGTGCCTTCATGATTCGTAAGCTTGATTATTTCAAGAATGGTGCAAAGAATTTCAACAATGTACAGCGTACAGTTAACTGTTTACAGCCGTCTGAATTGATCAGTGTGTCGACTACCATTGGACACGGAGAAGCACTTTCATTTCAAGGGTTGGACTGGCGCACAAGTCAAAAAAGAATTACATGAAGTCCAAGCGGACTCTGTGGCGTCATTGAAGGCCATTTGCTTTTGGATTAATGAATTTAAACGTAGTAGGACAAGCAACGAGCACGAAGTGCGCTCCGGCAATCCAATTGAGGTCACCACAAAGGAAATAATTGACAAAATCCATGATGGGATAGTGCAAGACTACCGAAAAAACATTCTTGAGATTGCTGAGAGTGTCGGCATCTCAACTAAGCGACCGGAAAATATGTTATGAAGAAGTTGTGAGCGAGGTGGGTGCAGCGATTGCTCACGGTCGACCAAAAGCACATCCGGCTCAACGTTTCAAGACGATGTCTGGCGATGTTTAATGGCAATCCGCAAAACTTTTGCATCTATATAGGAATTTTGGTGGAATGTTAATCCATCATTACCCACCAGAGTCAAAACAATGGACAAAAGCTGGTAAAAGTGCACCGAAGAAGACAAAGACCATTTTGTCAGCTGGTAAGGTGATGGCCACTGTACTTTGGGATTCTCAAGAAATAATCCTCATAGATTACTTGGAAAAAAGCAGAACCATAACCAGACCATCTTATGCTTCATTGTTGGATCGTTTGAAACTTGTGATGGCTGAAAAAAGCCCAAGGCTGGCACCCAAGAAAATGTTCTTTCATCAGGATAATGCATCATCCGACACATCAACGATAACAATGGCCAAAATACATGAACTGAGCTTTGAAATGGTTCCTCATACATCCTATTCACCAGACTTCGCCCGAAGTGACTTTTCCTGTTCCCTAACTTGAAACTTTGGCCAGCTGGGAAGAAATTTTCATCAAATGGGGATATTTGCAGAGTTTGACAAAATATTTTTCCAGTGGGATGAAAAAGCTGGAGCATGTCTCGTGGGGGGGGGGTCTGTATCGAGAAGTAAGGTGAGTTGTTTACGAAACAAACATTTTTTTCTTTTTTTTGTACAGAGCTTATCAAACCTACGGTACTGATGGGTTCATTTTACGGCACTCTGATGTTTCAAACGAATGTCTTCGATCCATACCCGGTGACCAAATTAGACCAGATTAGTTAGGCGCTATTGTATCTGCGACTTTGTAGGGTCACAATCATTTATACCAAGAAAGCGTAGCTGCTGCCCACTTCCGCAGCAACCCTCCCTTCCTCTGCCATCCCAGCCACGCTTGACTTGCGGACGACTGCGCTTTCTACCTAAGATTGGCCAGTCTAACGTGTCTGCAAGATTTAAGAAAGCTTTCCGGTACCATTTCCACAGTGTGATTGCGCCGTGTGAGTCCGCAGTGGTGCACAAGAAGCATGTAATGGGTGGCCCAGGATTCAGAGGCAGCAGCGGTGCGCTGACACGCGCTGTGGGATTATGCACCGCGTGTTGCGGAGCGAATAAGGCGTAGCTATCCTGCGCCACGTACCTACGTATAGAAGCGACAGCTGTTCTTGGCACGTGTACGGGACAATGCAGCAGGCGAAATTGGATTCTGAATGCAACTCGTCGTTATGGGTCCCATCACATCTCTTAAAAGAGTTTGAGTTCGTGAAGGAAATTACACTGATAGCTGAAACATTATGACCATTGCCCCTCGCGAGACCGAATGCGGTCCTGTGGTGTTACAGTAACGTAATGCGGCAAGTAAAGTATAGAAGTGGACCAGAGACGAATAGCTTCGATACGGGTCGCAAATGGAGAGGTCCACTGACATAAACGATTTCGACAAAGGGGAGGTTTAGTTACGGCCCAGCGCCTAGGAACGACCATCAAACGTGAAATTTGGTCTGCTGATAGCATGCGACCGTTTTGAGGACCTATGGAAAGTAGTTGAAGGACGGTGGATCCACGTGTAGGCGCCTCATTGTCGGATTTGGAGATCTAAGACTTGCCACCTTGTTAAGTGGTTAGGCTGCGATCTGTGGCAGATCTGTTCACAGGACATAATGATGGTGAAGACACAAGTGTTCCGGAGCGCACCGTTCAGTGCAAGCTGTCTAACACGGAGCTCCGTAGCAGGTGACCTCTATATGTATCAGGCCCCGGTAGCTCAGTGGTCCGCCGGCACGGTAGCTCTGCATGTTCGGTCAGAGAGCTGGTTGGCCTCTGTAATGAAAAAAAAAACTGAGTGGAAGGATCAACAAACGAACTTGTGACGTCCGCAGCGACCAAACACAACGATAAAAAAAAAAGTCGTCAGCGCGACACAATGTCAATCCTAAGGGCCCGGGTTCGATTCCCGGCTAGGTCGGAGATTTTCTCCGCTCAGGGACTGGGTTTTGTGTTGTCCTAATCATCATCATTTCATCCCCATCGACGCGCAAGTCGGCGAAGTGGCGTCAAATCGAAAGACTTGCAGCCGGCGAACGGTCTACCCGACGGGAGGCCCTAGTCACACGATATTTACATTGAACCTCTATATGTTCCCATGCTGGCCCAACGACATCGTCGATTGAAGAATGGAAACAGGAACCGTAGCAAGGGCCAAATCTGACATTTATCAGGAGTCTGAAAAAACGAAGCATCTCTGTTTGTATAAAACAGGTTGTTTCCAAAAAATTGAGAAGGTACTCTGACAGTACAGAATTGTGCTGCTCACCCTATCACCGCACAAAAAACAATGAGACAAATTAGAAAATAAATACTTTACTAGGAACGTTCTAAGTGCCATACCAATAAACTGAGCCAATAAGAAAGGTTTTACAAGCTGATTTTTGCGAGCAGGGAAGCAGCAACCAATCACTGTTAATGATGCTATTTATTTACACAAACAGCGCCATTACCGGTTTCGAATCGACAGGTTCATCTTAGACGGCTGTTCACGTATACGAGTATATTACCTTATATGCTGTTTAGTTTAATTCTTGGCTGTTTTTTCCAACAACTAATGTAAACAACAACAACGTTAACAGACGTCTGAACCTATCGGTTCAAAACGGGTAACGAAGCTATTTGTTAGTAATTAGGATAATTAACAATATCTAGTTGCTGTTTACTTCTTTGCAAGAATCATATTGTACACAGCCACGGTTTCAAAAACGTAAGTTTTCGGAAAAATAGCAAAAAATGGTTCAAATGGCTCTGAGCTCTGTGGGACTTAACATCTGAGGTCATCAGTCCCCTAGAACTTAGAACTACTTAAACCTAACTAACCTAAGGACATCACACAACACCCATGCCCGAGGCAGGATTCGAACATGCGACCGGAGCGGTCGCGCGGTCCCAGACTGAAGCGCCTAGAAAAGCTTGGCCACAACGGCCGGCGAGAAATAGCAGCAAGAAAGATTTTGTTTTAACTCTCATTATTACCGAGTCACTACGTTTTGTTTTTTATAATACCGGTACAAAAGAACAGCATTAGTTTTCAACCACTTGCGCAATCATTTATCCGAAACCACGTAATTCCCACCCATTGCGCCGCTTAGGCTTGAAATTTGGCTCACAGGTGCGTACAGCCTTCCTCTGTAATGGTACAAAAGGGTGGTACGCTGTGACGTCACTGTCGAGCTCGACCGTACTTGAAACAGCAAGATGTCGATACATACGAGAGAAGGCTGCAGCTCAGAAGTTAATGACGTGTAAGGTGGGTTAATGATTTCACATTGGCACCGAACTTCACGACAATTCTGTCCAATGGCACCGTGGCCATGTAGCACTATGGAAAGGTCGTCGCCTCTTATCCACATGTGGCCCTTTCTCTTGTCGCCTCTGCGATGGAGGCTAGATCCGCGACGTCCAGCGCTAAAATCATGCGGGTTTTTTTTGTTTTTGTTTTTTTAAGAGTAGTGGAGGAAAGCGTTCCAGACGTACCGCTGCTCAGAGTCCTCACGAAAGGCCTCAGGACCTCAATGAAACCACCCATTTCCCTGGGGAGTTGATTCCCACAAATTCCACGGTCGAAAGCGACAGTTCGCAATACGGTGAGCAACAGGAGACGTTCTTCACAACCTTTGACACTCCTGACATCCTCGGACGTTTCAGGACTATTCTAAGGACATTGTGGAGCCGCATCCCCATCGAAAACGTTCGCATTCATTTGGAGCTCAGCGCAACCGCAATTTATGCTCTTGTGTACAGGTTCGAAACGATTCGAGGAAATTTGAACGTGATCTGAAGCAGCAAAGGGTGGTTACACTTTCTCATCCCTGCTATTTTACGTCCACGCGTGCGCGATCGGAGGGTTTGGAGGGGAAGGGGCGATGGCGGCGGGGAGGGGCGACCTTTTTGCATACGTGAATAAACGGCAAAGGGTCCTTCTAAGGCACCCCAGTTCGGCAACTATCGGTACCAACCACCCGCCTCTGCTGGGGACCTGCTGGGGACGTATTTCTAGAGAAGAACCTCGGGGAAGATCAGTTTGGATGTGTAGAAACACGCGCGGCAGTACTAATAATACGACTTATCATAGAAGATAGATTAAGAAAAGGCAAATCTATGTTTCTAGCTATTGCACACTTAGAGATAGCTTTTGACAATGTTGACTGGAATACTCTCTTTCAAATTCTGAATGTGGCAGGGGTAAAATACGGGGAGCGAAAGGCTATTTACAGTTTGTACAGAAAGCAGATGGCAGTTATAATAGTCGAGGGACATGAAAGGGAAGCAGTGATTGAAAAGGGAGTGAGACACGGTTGTAGCCTATCCCCGATGTTATTCAATCCGTATATTGAGCAAGCAGTAAAGGAAACAAAAGAAAAATTCGGGGGAGGAATTAAAATCCATGGAGAAGAAATAAAAACTTTGAGGTTTGCCGATGACATTGTAATTCTGGCAGAGACAGCAAAGGACCTGGAAGAGCAGTTGAACGGAATGGGCAGAGACTCGAAAGGAGGATATAAGATATCAACAAAAGCAAAACGAGGATAATGGAATGCAGTCGAACTAATTCGGGTGATGCTGCCGGAATTAGATTAGGAATTGAGAAACTTAAAGCACTGGATGAGTTTTGCTATTTGGGGAGTAAAATAACTGATGATGGTCGAAGTAGAGAGCATATAAAATGTAGACCGGCTATGGAAAGGAAAGCGTTTCTGAAGAAGAGAAGTTTGTTAACATCGATTATAGACTTAAGTGTCAGGAAGTCTTTTCTGAAAGTATTCGTATGGAGTGTAGCCATGTATGGAAGTGAAACATGGACGATAAATAGTTCAGACAAGAAGAGAATAGAAGCTTTAGAAATGTGGTGCTACAGAAAAACGCTGAAGATTATGTGGATAGATCACGTAACTAATGAGGAGGTGCTGAATAGAATTAGGGAAAAGAGGAATTTGTGACACAACCTGACTAAAAGAAGGGATCGGTTGGTAGGACACGCTCTGAGACATCAAGGGATCACCAATTTAGTATGGGAGAAAAGCGTGGAAGGTAAAAATCGTAGAGAGGGACCAAGAGGTGAAAACACTAAGCAGATTCAGAAGGATATAGGTTGCAGTAGTTACTCGGAGATGAAGAAGCTTGCACAGTACAGAGTAGCATGGACTGAAGACCACAACAACAACAACAACAACAGAACCTCCGACGAGAGACCCAGGCACATGCAGGGAAGCTACGCTGTTGTTCTTTCGCCGCTACACTGATCCTCTTACACCTGATAGTATGCCGTCCGCAATGAGACGGCGTCGCAGTGGCTTCCGATAATCTATAAGCACCTAGGACATCTTTGCGGATTCTGTGTGTACAGCTACATTTCTAAAATTTTCAATAAAGGTGGGTAGGTGCCGAACTGGGGAGGGTGGCGGGTGTCTTAGGGAGACTCTTGCCGTTTTATTCACCCACAGGTCAATATCACATCCTCTTTGATCATTCCATAGAAGTACGCGTATTAGGATGGATGAAAGGAAATAAACACTCTTTGTTGCTTTTTTTTTCGGATCACGTTCGAATTTCGTCGAATGGTTTCGAAGGGTTCCAAGCTGTACACAAGAGCAGAAATTGCGGTTGCGTTGCGCTTCAAACAGGTGCAATAGTATTCGACGGGGATGCAGCACCACATTGTCTTAGAGAAGGGCTGAAACGTCAGAGGGTGTCATGAGTGTCAAAGATCCTCTGTGCCCTCCCATGAGGCCTTTTTGTGTCGATTCTGAGCAGCCGTGTGTCTGGAATGTTTCCCTCCGCCACTCATAAGAAAACCTCGTGTTTTCAACGCTGGGCGTCGCGGTTCTTATGTCCATCGCAGAGGCGACAAAAGAAGGGGTGAACGTGGGTGAGAGGGGCTGTGACGTCATTTCTGTCGTGTGGCACGTCCACGGTGGTGTTGGACAGATTTGTCGTGAATTTCGGTGCCAACGCGACGTTATTAACCCACCTTGCAAGTCACATTAAAATTTGAGCTGTGGTCTTTTTTTCGCAGGTGACGACACCTTGCTGGAGCCCGAGGATGACGTCGCAGGGTGCCACACTTTTACACCATTACAGAGGAAGGTTGTACGCGCCCGTGAGCCATATTCAAACTTAAGCGTCGCAAGGCGTTTCGGAAAAGTGACGCTTTAATTCCGTTGTGCAGTGTAGTGGAACTATAAGTCAACAAAAACCACTTCTCTTATATATAAAGATGGTATCTGTCCGAAAGAACAGATACCATCTTCATATACAGTTCAGGCTAACCGGCCATTGACCTTCTTCTTCTGTGCTGGATGCACACGCATTGCCCGAACTCCTACGGGACTCAGTAAGATTGTCTGCCGCGAGTAATGAGCACAGTCTAACGTGTAATGGGCAGGGGCACTACGAATGTAGTGTGTGGATATTAAGTTGTGAATATGGGTCTCACGGGGAGTTTGCAAGGGATAAGTCCCTGCAGTCGCACTATCCTCTGTATCCTCGGTGGCTCAGATGGAGCCGACACGGTAGCTCAGCGTGTTCTGGCAGAGGGTTTAGCTACCCTCTGTAATAAAAAAAAAAACTGAGTAAACGGATCAACAAACAACCTAAACGAGTGTCATCGGACGTCCGCCACGAACAAATTCAACGAACAATAGGGAACAAAATGAGATTAAAAAAAAAAAAAAAGATGGATAGAGCGTGTGCAATGTAAGCAGGAGATCCCGGGTTTGAGTCCCAGTCGGGGCACATATATTCAACTGTCCCCGTTGGTGTGTATCAACGCCTGCCGACAGCTTAGGGACTTGATTTAATTATCATTTCACTTCTCATATACGTTAAATTTGTGAACTCCATAGGCAAACACAGCTTGGTAAAAAACACCATGCTCCACTTACTAACGTATGTTTGAAAGACTTCTCCATGGTTTGGCACCTAGATCAAGTTTAGGGAGTGCAACAAAGCACCGAAAACACAATAGCGATGAAAACTCGTATTGTGAAAAAATGGCACTAAGAACGTTTTCCATCTCCACTCTTCTTCAAATGCTATTCAGTCGACACGGGATCATCGAGACTGGCCCTTCAATTAATGGAAACGTGCAATGTGGTCAGATGAATCACCGTTTTTGTTACGTCATGTCGTTGGTAGCGTCCAGATACGTCGCCATCCAGGCGAAGGGATGCTCAAAATACGCACTATGCAAAGGACAGAGGCCCGTGCGAGCCATATTACGCTGTGGAGAACATTCAGCTAGGTACCCATCGGACCTCTGGTTGTAATCGACGGCAGCATGGCATCTGTGGGCTACGTGAACTTCAATGCGGACCATCTGCACTTTATTTGTGCTTGATGTATTCCCTGACGGTGATGGCATCTCTCACCAGGATAAGTGCCCATGTGACTCAGTCAGATTATTACTAAGTGATTTACAGAAAATGGAAGTGATCTGACGTTGATGAATTAGCCACTAAATTCACCTAGTCTGAGCCTAAAGGTACACACATATCTGGACGCTATTGGGCGCCAACTCTACTTCCACAAATCATCGTCTAGTAATTTGAGGGATTTGTCTGACCTACGGGCAGACATTTGATGCCACATACCCCCGGAAGAATATCAAGGACATCACCAAATCACGACACGTAGAATCGCTGCTGTATTGCTTTTCCAAGGCGGACAAACACGCTATTAAACTGATGTTCACAATGTTTTGGCTTCTCAGTACATGTGACGTCCCACAAAACATTGTGTGGCGTTACTGTCATGATGTGAAGTTACATATCACTGTGCGGTATTAATTCATTTTCTTCTGCTTGTTTAGCGAGGATACTGGAACAAGGCAGCTTTTTCTTTCGCCATGCTGATTTGGTGTGACGCTGGAGACGTATCTATAATTTTTTTATGTCAGCAGGAGGCAGTCTGTGAATCTCATTAGGTCAAGATGGCCTCCTCCAAGAATATGGGCAGTTCCGCGGAAGTAACCCTCTCCGTGGCTGTTGAATGCTGGGCAGGCGCCTGCATCCCTACGGTCATTGGACGACGCGGCAGTCGCACAGCCCCCAGAGAATGCCTGAGCACGACATTTTTGCCTTTCTGGGCGAACTTCCAAGGGCTAGGTGTTGCGACACCAACCAAACAGCGAGAGTACACCCTAAAAATTTGGTTCAGCCTGTAGTATTTCAAAGCTCTGGACAGGGTTCTGGCGCGTAAGGCTGACCAATCATGAAAACACTACTCTGGTGAGTTCCATTTTCGTTTTTAAAAACTTGCATCTTGTAGGCAAAAGAAGGGAAGTTAAGCGGGTTTTCCTCCATTTTTTCATGCAGCGTTTGCCTTTCGCATTGGCAACTGTAAGGGATCATCCTCTACATGTAGAGTTTTTTGAAAGTAAAGAGCTGAGGTATGTGAGCTTAGATTTAGGGCATTGTGCTCTAGGCTGGAACAGAGAGGAGATCATCCCCTACCGCCAGCTGCTGCTATTTATGGAAACGTAAGTGCCGCAGTTGCCGTAGTGCGATCCTTACTATGAACAGCTCGTTACTTGTTCACTTTGCCAAGCAGATTGTGTTGTTTAATTTGGTTATAATTTGTGGCTATTTTTCGTAACGCTAAATTTGATTTCACGGGCTGCCCAGATAAGCAGATCTTATTGTGCTTAGTCCATACAGTCTTCCGCACTTTTTATTAGCTCCCCGATGTATTGGTGTCATTTTGTAATTTGATTTGATTTATATAGAACTATGCTTTCCAGGACAGAAAGAAGGTCAGAATCGGTCATAAAGTCATCTGTTCTTTCTTTTTTTTATGACATTGCAGGTCTAGATTTCAAGTGGCAGTGCAGCTATCATCAGTGCTATAAACACAAATAACACAAGAATGAGACCTAAAAACAGGGCACTGATCAAACGCAATGTGACAGTTGTACAAATTTACAATTCAACAATTACATAACGTTATCAGTATTCCCGTTTAACTAAGGGAAACTTTTTCTATACACATAAAAAGACAGAGAATGTAATTAGTAATTATAACCAAAAAATCGTCGTGATAACTGTTACAATATGGCCTCTATTTTTATTGCCTATATGTAAAAGAATGGTTTAGCATAACTTTTTTATAAAACTAAACATTCCGTCCCAATTGGCCTCAGAAGGGCCAACGGTACTGGCCGAACGCAGTGTCATCCTTACGCTATTGGCGTCACGAGGCGGATGAGGAGGGGTATGTGGTCAGCAGACCGCTCTCTCGGAGCCGCTACTTCGCAATCAATCGGATCTTCAATTTGCCTCACAATGGCTGAGTGCACCCCTCTTGCCAGCAGCGCTCGGCAGACCGGACGGTCACCCATCCAAGTGCTAGCCAAGCCCATCGTCGGTGATTTGGCGGAAACTGGTGTTACCACTGCGGCAAGGCCATCGGCCTAATTTTCTACTTCGATAAGACAGCACAGGAAGCAGATATACAGAAATCTTCGCGCTGGTCCGCCCATAACCAGGACAGCTGTGTATAAGACGGTGAAATATGAAGAGTAGAACGTCACAGACATATCACTCACCAGTTCCAGACGGATTGAGCTTTGCTTAGAAAAACTATGCAGGATAACATCACTGTAATAAGTATAAGTGCTTGTATAATTCATTGTCCTACTTCCGCATTAAAATGCTTTATTATTTCTTGTAGCTCTTCATAGAGGTCTTCTATTACTCCACACAAGTGCGTGTACTTTGGTGAATAGACCTCGAAATTCCACAGAATATGTTTTGCTGTTCTGTTCGATCGATGCGGCCCGACACAAATTCCGCTCTTGTGCCATTTAGTTTGTCACACAGTGCCACCTACGCCCAACTTCCTCAGTTATTTGTTCTATGTTTTTTAGTCTTAGTCTTCCTTGACAGTTCTTGGATCCGTTTAGTACATCTGTTTGTTCAGCTACGCTATTTTCTCTGTAATTTTAAGTGTATTTTATCCTTTTTTAACATATATTGTCAGAAATACTGTGACTACGTTTTTCTAATGAATAAGTACGTCACAAAACATATGAGTGCAGAAGGCTGAAAATTCAAACAATATGAATTTCCTTGTTTCTTGCAAACAAACAAGTATTTATACGACGACAACTGCACTTGTTTAACAGATTCGAAGGAACAAATAAGCTAAAGACAGTCACAATCCGAAGTAAGCATCATGTAGTTACCAAAAAAAAAATTATTTTCATACGTTATCTGGAGAATATTATTCTATTTTATATTGTACGAAAAAAGGCGCTTCCTCGCCTTTCATTTATTCACTTTTTAATCAGTCTGATAGCGTGTCGTCGAAAGAAAATTTCTGTTGGAAAATGAGTTACGTGAAAGTGAAGATAATTTCAAAAGTGCAAGATTGGCGACCCCAAGTATTCTATAAGTTACTAAGAAGTATTGTAGTGTTCAAGACGAAGGAATTACGACATGAAGCTGCTACTGGTCATAGATTTAAATCAAAAAGGAAAGTTGAATATTGGTGTCGGACCGGGATTCTAATTCCGAACCCGGATCTCCTGCTTACTAGTCTGACGCTCTGACCATATTTTTGTTATTCGTTTGTATCGTTATTATTTTCGGTATTTGATCTGGGCGGACTTCACATGACACGTCTTCAAGTTGTTCGTTGAATAATTCACTCTTTTTTGTTTTTAACTGAACACAGCCAGCCCTCTGACCGAACGCGCTGAACTACCATGCCGGCTCGACTGAGCCATCCAGACACAGTGATCGTCGCAACTGCACGGGCTACCCTAACACACTTCCTGTCAGACCCAAATACTCAACTTATCCGCACATTATTGACGTAGTGCCCCCGCCCATTATTCACATTACTCGCGGGGTTTCACCGGTTCCCATGAGTTCGAGCGTGGTTTTCAACTGCACTAAAGGGATTATTGTCCAGTCTCACCTACTTATAAGTGTTGCTGTATGGAGATCCACATTGAGCGAAGAAGTTTACTTATTTAGTGCGATAACCTTGTCCTTGGATTTGCCTCTTTGGACAGTTTTATGAAAATTCCTATCTCTAAAGTCACTGTATGTGACTCAGAAAAGGTCGTGAATTACTTATTTGTAGCGCAAGACAATTGCTTTGCAGAACTTTATGGTCTTTACGTCTGGATCTATCAGGCAGCAAGGGGTACGTACTTCGTCTGCACAACGTTTTCAGCAGAGCCTCTCTTCTTAGTCTTGTGCAACAAAGTGTGTGGTGAAACAGCCTCCACGTGTGCAGTTTAACACTCAACAGACCAGCAGTCTACGGCAATAAGCCAGAACACTTACGTGAGTATGCCGTAGTAGTCATCACAAGTCACGAGTAAAGCAGTCTCACTGATGTGTCAGAACTGCTCACTTAAAGTGGAGCATGTAGAGTACTTCACGAGGGAAAGAAAACGTTTGGCCAGAATACTCTGATAAACGAATATTTGACCAGAAAAACGAATGTGTTCTGCTTTGCATTTGTTCTGAGAAAACTAAGATCTTGTGTGATACGGAGTATCACTTTTTTACTTTATTTATTTATTTTTTATTTTTATTTATTTATTTATTTATTTATTGGTCATCAGTCTTCTGACTGGTTTGATGCGGCCCGCCAAGAAATTTTCTCCTGTGGTAACCTCTTCATCTCAGAGTAGCACTTGCAACCTACGTCCTCAATTGTTTGCTGGATGTATTCCAATCTCTGTATTCCTCTACAGTTTTTGCCCTCTAAAGCTCCCTCTAGTACCATGGAAGAATCCCCTCATGTCTTAACAGATGTCCTATCATCCTGTCCCTTCTCATTATCAGTGTTTTCAGATATTCCTTTCCTCTCCCATTCTGCATAGAACCTCCTCATGTCTTACTTCATCAGTCCACCTAATTTCCAACATTCGTCTGTAGCACCACATCTCAAATGCTTCGATTCTCTTCTGTTCCGGTTTTCTCACAGTCCATGTTTCACTACCATACAATGCTGTACTCCAGACGTACATTCTCAGAAATTTCTCCCTCAAATTAAGGCCGATATTTGATATTAGTAGACTTCTCTTGGCCAGGAATGCGTTTTTTGTCATAGCTAGTCTGCTTTTGAGGTCCTCCTTGGTCCGTCCGTCATTGGCTATTTTACTGCCTAGGTAGCAAAGTTCCTTAACTTCATCGACTTCTCGACCATCAGTCCTGATGTTAAGTTTCTCGCGGTTGTCATGTCTACTACGTTTCATTACCTTCGTCTTTTTTCGATTTACTCTCAGTCCATACTACGTACTCATTAGACTGTTCATTAAGTTCAGCAGATAATGTAATTCTTCTTCATTTTCACTCAGGATAGCAATGTCATCAGCGAATCGCATCATTGATATCCTTTCACCTTGAATTTTAATTCCACTCCTGAACCTTTCTTTTATTTCCATCATTGCTTCCTCGATGTACGAATTGAACAGTAGGGGTGAAAGGCTACATCCTTGTCTTACACACTTTTTAATACGAGCATTTCGTTATTGATCATCCACTCTTATTATTCCCTCTTGTTGTACATATTGTATATGACCCGTCTCTCCCTATAGCTTACCTCTACTTTTTTCAGAATTTCGTTGCAGCATTTTACATTGCCGAACGCTTTTTCCAGGTCGACACATCCTATGAACGTGTCTTGATTTTTCTTTAGTCTTGCTTCCATTACTGACCACAAGCCGGCCGCGGTGGCCAAGCGGTTCTAGGCGCTTCAGTCGGGAACCGCGCGACTGCAACGGTCGCAGGTTCGAATCCTGCCTCGGGCATGGATGTGTGTGATGTCCTTAGGTTAGTTAGGTTTAAATAGTTCTAAGTTATAGGGGACTGATGACCTCAGATGTTAAGTCCCATAGTGCTCAGAGCCATTTGAACTAACCCCAACGTCAGAATTGCCTCTCTCGCACATTTACTTTTCCTAAAGCCAAACTGATCGTCATCTAGCGCATCATCAATTTTTCCATTCTTCTGTATAGTATTCTTGTAAGCAACTTGGACGCATGAACTATTAAGCTGATTGTGCGATAATTCTCGCACTTGTCAGCTCTTGCCGTCTTCGGAATTGTGTGGATGATGCTTTTCCGAAAGTCAGATGGTATGTCACCAGACCCATATATTGTACACACAAACGTGAATAGTCGTTTTGTTGCCACTTCCCCAAAATTCTGATGGAATGTCATCAGAGTGGTTAGTGTAGATGGCTATCGTATGGAGGACCCAGGTTCGATTCCAGGTACTGTCAAGGATTTTTCGTTGGTGGGCGGAATGGTGCATTCAGCCTCGTGGTGTTAGTGGAGGACCTAACTGAGTGAAAAGTAGCGCCCACACAGTCTGGAAAGTCGGTAAACCGGGCTGCAGAGAGACGTGCTGACGGCATACCGCATCCGCATGATGCCGCCAGGTCGAGGATGACACGGCGTCCGGCCGGCATCGAGGAGCTCCATTTTCAGAGAACCGTTTACTAATTGCTTGTAAAGCATCATTAACAATCTCTTCTGTTGCTTTACTTCTAACGGAATTCATTAGAACACTAATATCGTCTGCAAAAAGTACTAATTCTGTTTTTGTATGTTAAGTGGAAGGTCATTCACATATACAAGGAACTGGAATGGACCCAAATTTAACCTTGAGGGTCTTCCTTTGTGATTTCTCCCCTGACGCAAAATTTTTCTTTCTTTGCAATTTTGTCTGAATTTTTCAGCACAACAAATGAGACAGAGACGGAAAGGGGCAAAGCAAACAAAAAGCAGGAATCTAGAAAACTGTCGTTAGGTTTTTCTTCATAAAGGAAACTCAATGTCGCTGGCTCTATTTAGTTGCCATGCTGCTTCACCGATAATCACTGTTTCTTCTTTTCCTTGGTGTACATTATAACGGGTGTCGACTGGACGCTATCCATTTTCCTCTGTCCTCTGCTTCTTCTTTGACCTATTCGTAACGACTAACGACTCTCTGTTGTAGGAAGTTGCTTCGCAGCATATGTCCCATCCAAAATGTTTTATTCGCTCTCATCCTTTCCAAAAGTTTTCTTTGCTTTGCTATCGTTACAAGTATTTTTTCATTCGCCAGTCAGTCAGTCCATTTCACTTTTAGCACTTTCCCTTCAACCACATTTAGCAGTATGCATATATTTTTCTCCTTCTTTTTTGTTGGCCTTGATTCTCTGCCACATAACATTACACTCTATGATAAAACATTTGGCGAACCTCTTTCTTGATTATTTCGATGTTCGTTCTGCTTTTAATGAACGTATTTCCTTTTTCAAAAGCTCTTTTATCCATAGATATTCTACTTCCTATGTCGTTAACACAGCTTCCAGTTTCTGTCACTGAACTTCGTACGTACCTAAAAATTCCAGTGATATTCTGATGGAAACTTCATGTTTGCTCTCATCATTTTGGGGCTTCATATATCTATCCTCATTTTACACTCTTTCCTCACTTTTACTATCCTTTCTATTGTAAATTGCTGTCATTTCTCTGATTCAGGCAGTGCTGCTTGATCGTCTGCATACTTAATTAATCTTATTCTTTCTCCGACTTCAATTATACCTCTTGCTTCTCCTAGTGCTTTACATGTTAGTTTCTCAATATAAATATTGAAAAAGTTTGGTGACAAAGAACATCCATGTGTAAAACCTCTTCCAGTGCCTTGTAAGCTGCCGCTCCTCTCAAAACCATATATAAGTATTAATTCCTGACATAATCAGGAAATGGAAATAACCGATCTAAATATTTCGAAAAAAGTTTTAAAAATTATTTCTACAAAATCTTTTAACAGTCAAGATCGGAAATAAAAACACATTAAATGGTGGTTCATAGAACTGTCTTCGGATCTGGAATAACAAGCATAACAGAAAATTGCTTTAAGGTAACAACAACTGAACGGACTGCTGAAAATATTCTAAACAGAATCATGTAAATAAATCACTGACATATCAACTATAAAATTAAGTGTAGTGTCAGATGGTAAAATGAGGGTAGGACACAACGTCTGCACATCGCGGTGCAGTGTCATATAAGAGTCTAGCTCGATCTAATGTTGGCTATAACAATGAGATAAGCATTCAAGACCTAAGAAAATTAATAACTGATATCGTTACAGCTCAATAGGACGTTAAACCCTTGCTTTTTATTTCAATTCCCTCTCGGCACTGTTCTTAATTTGCCACCTTGTGAGGCCGGAAAAATAACAACAGAAATCTGGACGACAGTAGGAATCATACTGCCTGCAAGACTGGGAACGGACTTGCATGTCTTGCGTGTATTACGGCGTTTATATGGTAAAATTTTCATTTGTTGACAAGGTGATGTAAACAACTTTTACTACAATCCTCCAGTATATCACAGGATCACGCTGTGAACTTCTATTACTGTAAATGGCAACTTTCGGAAACAGGGTCTTAAGCGCGAGGCTTATTCATAAGGAAACGTAATAAAGCGTCGACTTGCGTCCTTCCTTTGTATGGAGGCGTCTGTAACTCTTCCAGGGAAATGCAGCCACGGACGTTTAGCGGGTTGAGTCACGGCTACTCATTCCGTAATTTCAAGCGTAGGACGGACTCGGTTACGTAACGAGGCATCGTCGCGCAGGAAGGTCGCGCTGTATTCAAGAGAAGAGAGGTTTCCTCCGGCAGAGAGCGTCCAGCGTTGACACTTACTCACCTAGTTTCTTCTGTCACTGCTCAGGTGTACGTTCTAGCCCTTTATATTTCAGTTTCTTTAAGCCAAAATGGAAATAGTTACTTAGGATAAAATAGACTGCCGGAAAAAAGTAACATCCTCAAGGACTAGGCCATTATATGACAAGTGATGTGACAGGCAATTCATCATTGATAACAAATTCAGACAAAATGAAACGTGCATGTCATAGTAACGGGAATCCAAACAGTTGCGTCAGTATACCCCTCTCTGGCGGCAACGCATGGGTGTATTCTCGCATGCAAACGATCATGAAGGTGCCGAACGGCATCCTGTGATGGATTGTCCCAAACACCTTGCACCTTTCGCTGCAGTTCGGCAATGGTTGTTGCAGGCCCTAGAGTACGACTGAGTTCCCGCATCACCGTGTCCCATATTGATCTGGTGGTATTGCTGGCCAGAGCAGTTGTACACCACGAAGAACACGCTACGTTGCAGCAGCCGTATGTAGACGTGCACTGTGCTGCTGGAAAAACACTCCACCTTCCTGTCGAAGTAATGGCAGTGGTACGAGGATAACAGTCTGTGTAATGTAGCAGGTGCTGGTTACTTCACCTGCAGAAACACCAAATGTGACCGTGAGCTGTAACTGCTGGTCCTCCACAAAATGAAGCGTGACATGGGACACGTGTGTCGTGGGCGACTAATCTGCGGAATAGGCCTCTCACCAGGACTCCGCCGTGCACGTGTACATCCATCACTCGCTTACAAAGAGAGCCGATTCGCTGAAGACTACGGGGTGCCATTCCACAGTCCACTCGATTCTTTCACGACACCAGAGTAGCCGTGCTTGTCAATGGAAATGGAAGTGAGCGTATGGCATAGTTGGCCGGGAGGTTCCTATTCAGGGAAGTTCGGCCGCCAAGTGCAAGCCTTATTTCATTCGACGCCACATTGGGCGACCTGTGCGCCGGTGATGAGGATGAAGACAGCACAACACCCAGTCCCCGAGCGGAGAAAATCGCCAACATGGCCGTGAATCGAACCCGGGCCCGCTTGCATGGGAGGCAAGCACGTTACCACCCAGCTAAGCAGACGGACCGTGCTTGACGATGTCGTGGTGTCACTGGTAGCCGGCAGAGACACAGGTGACCATAGTCCTGCGCGTGCGAGCGGTCCCCAGTGGTGCTTGGCGGGACATCACTTGCTACGTGTGTCCTCATTTCTTCCCTTGATTATGGTCGGTCGGCTACTGCTGCTCTCACAATGCGTCGATCTTGACGTCCATCTGTACTATCTGGACGTCCAGAACCTGGTCTAAGAGTGCGGAAAAGTTCCACAGGCCACTGCTGATGTCAGCGACACACCACCACTACATGTGCTAGCTACCTGCAGGCAAATGATGCAACCCTGTTGAAATGGCTGAAGTTGCTCAGCAGGTCTACGTACTCGTCGCCCTGGCGTGGTTGTATCTTCGAGTGAATACTGCACTTGCACACATTGTTCTCCTCTAAACACAGCACAGTTACCGCCTGCTAAGCCAAAACAGCGGGGGCACAGACACTTCTTCAGAGCGCTGTCTGATCATCGATGACTGTGACAAATTAATCATTAATACTAAAACACCTCAATATGCACATCATATAGTTTGGTACTGTCGAACACAGTCCTTGAGGGTATTGCTGGCGATGTAGTTGGTTAAGTTCAGCACTATCGTCGTATCAAGACACCTAAAGATTGAGTCTGAAATGCTGTTAACTAACTTTCGTCCCCATTAGCAACTTTCTCCAGTAGTAACTTCTGATAATACCGCAATGTGGTATTAATACTTAACGACTCAGGACAAAAATAAATACGGCTCTTTCATCGCATAGGTTCCGTTAGGCACAGCTCACTGTGCTTGAGTTTTTTTTTTAAATCTGTTTTATTTTGTTGGCGTTTGGTACACCTGCATTCCAGCACCAAATTACATTAGTAGTACATGTAATGATTACAAAACATTACATCAGCACATTCGGAGAACGCAGACGTTTACTACCATATATGCAGGTTACAATCACGAATAAATTCCACAATTATTTTGTAAGAGTTTACATTTTCTGGTGCGTGGATAATCGTGACATTAATGTGAAATCGGTATTTGACTCTTGTACAAAGTTACTTGTTGATCACAATACTACTGACATTAAAAGAATATTCTGTTTTACTCGATGATTTTCCTTCAATTACAACGAACTGTGACGTCTCTGCCAGAAAACCACGAATCCAGTCACATAACCGAGACGATATTCCATTAGCACGCAATTTCACCACAAGTCGCTTGTGTCTTAAAGTGTCGAAAGCCTTGTGGAAATCTAGAGATACGGAATCAATTTGAAATCCCTTGTTAATAGCACGCACTACTTTGTCTGAGTAAAGAGCTAGTTGTGTTTCACAAGAACTTTGTTTTCTAAAACCCTATCGACTGTGTGTCAATAGACTGCTCTCTTCGAGATAATTCATAATGTTCGAATACAATATCTGTTCCAAAATCATTCTGCATTTTGATGTTAATGATACGGGCCTGTAATTTAGCAGATTTTTCCTTGCTTTTCTTGAATATTTGTGTGACCTGTGCAACTTTCCAGTCTTTGGGTACGGATATTTCGTCGAGTGAACGGTTGTATATGATTGTTAAGTATGGAGCTATTGCATCAGCATACTCTGAAAGGAAGCTACAGGGTATACAGTCTGGACCGGAAGATTTGCTTTTGTTAAGTGATTCTGTTAAGTGATTTAAGTTGCTCCACTTCTCCTAGGATATCCACTTCTACGTTACTCGTGTTGGCAGCTGCTCTTGATTACAATTCAGGAATATTTACTTCGTCTTCTTTCGTGATGAAATTTCGGAAGGCTGTGTTTAGTAACTCTGCTTTGGCAGCATTGTCCACGATACTATTTCCATTGCGTCGTGAAGAGAAGGCATTGATTGTGTCTTGCCGCTATCATACTTCACATACGACCAGACTCTCTTTGGATTGTCTGCCAGATTTAGAGACAATCTTTCGTTGTGGAAACTATTATAAGCATCTTGCACTGAAGTTCGCGCTAAATTTCGAGATTCTGTCAGAGATCGCCAATCTTGGAGATTTTGCGTCCGTTTAAATTTTACATGCTGTTTTCATTGTTTCTGCAGGAATAGTCTGACCCATTTTGTGTACTAAGGAGGATCAGCTTCGTTGTTTTTTAATTTATTTGCTATAAGTCTCGGAACTGCTGTCGATTCTGTTTCTTTCAATTCAAGCCACATCTGGTCTACACTTACATTGTTAATTTGGAAGGACTGGACATTGTCTCTCAGAAAGGTATCAAGTGAACTTTTATCTGTTTTTTGAATAGGTATATTTTTCACTTATTTTTGGAGGATTCGGGGGTTACAATATTCAATCTCGCTACGACAACCATGTGTTCCCTAATCCCTGTATCCGTTTTGTTGCCTGTTATTAGCTCAGGATTATTTGTTGCTAAGAGGTCAAGCCCGTTTTCAGACCCGTTAACTACTCGAGTGGGCTCATGAACTAATTGTTCGAAATCATTTTCAGAGAATGCGTTTAGCAAAATTTCGGATGATGTTTATGCGTGCCTCTGATTTTAAACATGTATTTTCTCCAACATATCGAGGTTAAATTAAAGTTACCACCAACTGAGTCGGGTACATGTTTGAGATTAACCTCAAGTTTTCTTGAGTAGCACGAGGATGGGGGAGAATGTCAGCTGCGTCCTTTTCGAAGCAGCGATCTGGCTTTAATCGAAACGAGAAACAATAGAAATC
Source organism: Schistocerca americana (assembly GCF_021461395.2). Lineage (NCBI taxonomy): Eukaryota > Metazoa > Arthropoda > Insecta > Orthoptera > Acrididae > Schistocerca > Schistocerca americana. The sequence goes on along the minus strand of NC_060121.1, from coordinate 434,090,052 downwards.
TTGAAACTAGGTGACTCGCTCCTCGCGAATGTGAGCGTGGTGTAGTCGAGAAAAGCTTGGGGTCATCCGCGACCGGCGACCGCCGTTGAGTCAGCGGCCTGCTATGTGGACCGCATAGGGGCACCGCCTTACGTCAGGGGCCGGCCCCGCCTTCCACGAACACGAGCCGCGCTGCCTGGCGGAAAGATACCTCGCCGCGATCAGAAAAACGACTAGGGCGCTGTTTCCCTCTCCGAACCAGCAAAAGGGAAAACTACAACTTTCTACACCGTTGGCCATTGACATTGCGAGACCATGAAAGCGACATGCAACATACGTCAAGTTGGCATGGAGTGTAACACAGGGTGGCGCAGGAGATGGTGAACCATTTACACTTATATTTATTTCAAAATTATGACACGTATCAGTCGACCAAGAGATTATTGCACCTGGGAGTTTCTTATCGTGGCTTTGCATGCAATCCGGGCCTCAATACAGACAAGTGTAATGTGCTGCGAATACGTAGAAAGAAAGATCCTTTATCATTTAGCTACAATGTAGCAGGTCAGATACTGGAAGCAGTTAATTCCATAAATCATCTGGGAGTAGGCATTAGGAGTGATTTAAAATGGAATGATCATATAAAGTTGATCGTCGGTAAAGCAGATGCCATTCATTGGAAGAATCCTAAGGAAATTCAAGCCAAAGACAAAGGAAGTAGATTACAGTACACTTGTTCGCCCACTGCTTGAATACTGCTGAGCAGTGTGGGATCCGTACCAGATAGGGTTGATAGAGAAGATCCAACGGAGAGCAGCGCGCTTCGTTACAGGATCATTTAGTAATCGCGAAGGCGTTATGGAGATGACAGATAAACTCCAGTGGAAGACTCTGCAGGAGAGACGCTCAGTAGCTCGGTACGGCCTTTTGTTGAAGTTTCGAGAACATACCTCCACCGAGGAGTCAAGCAGTATATTGCTCCCTACTACGTATATCTCGCGAAGAGACCATGAGTATAAAATCAGAGAGATTAGAGCCCACACAGAGGCATACCGACAATCCTTCTTTCCACGAACAATACGAGACTGGAATAGAAGGGAGAACCGATAGAGGTACTCAAAGTACCCTCCGCCATACACCGTGAGGTGGCTTGCGGAGTATGGATGTAGATGTAGTAGATTATAATATATTCACACCTGATTGCATTGATAGTGTAATGGGTTTCCCTCAGTCATCACTGTATTTCTGTATTGTAATGTCACCCCGTGTTTCCAATAACGCCCAAGTACAGTAACATCGAGGTTGATTAGTAACAGAACGAACCACATAAATATAGAATCAGATAATCATGGAGAACTGATGTCAATGGAGGACATGTTCAATGTGAGCATCATTTTGCCTCTGTAGCTTTTCAAAACGAACACTCGCCGGCACAGAATTTCATCTTTTGTGTTGCACATTTTTATACTGCTGTCTCTCAGTTCCACTAGATCTCAAGGATGCTGACTGAAGTCTTCTTTTTAATACACCCACAGAAAATAATCGCAGGAATAATGTCGGGGCTGTGAATGCCAAAGTTGGTCGCATTGAAGACGATGAGAAAAGCTGCCAGACAGCACTCTTTCACTAATCGTTTCATGTAAAAATGGAAACAACATTGGCTGAGTGTGGGCGGACTCTAGCCTGCACAAACCATTGCGTGTGCATTGCAAGTTGACTGAGATCAAGTGCTGGAAGGAACTGGTTTCTCAGCCGGCCCATCTACCGTTCAGAGTTGAACGTTTCGACGACAAAGGAAGGGCCAGGTGATCCGTGACTTGATATGGCAACTCCAGTAGAAATTTTTTTGCTGTAGCTATCACTTTCCTCAAAAGTCGCTGGATGTTCAGTAGCCCAAAACTTCACATTTTGTTTACTGACCGCCGCCATTAACATGGATGTACGCCTCGTCAGAGAACCAGTCGTCATGCCGTAATCCTTCCCCTTCCCTCTGTATTAGTCAAGCAGCAATCTTACCCATGTTTTCTTTCTGCGAGAACATTATGGAGCACTGTCATTTTGTAGGGGAAAAATAGAAGGTGCGAATGAAGATCGCACTGAATAGAACGATGCGATATTTCAAGTAGGACTGCGGCTCTGTTCGTTGACTTACCGGGGTTGCGTTGCATTGCCACTCTCACAGTTCCAACATTTTCAGGTAATGGGATCTGAGACACACGTAGCTTCTTTGGTTACAACATTGTATCGTTTTCAGATTGCCGATGCATCATTTTCAAGTTGCTGATGCAATCTGGTAGATCGTGTTTTAGCTGAAGCCCATCTTCCGTTAGAATGTTGACGGTAACGTCTCGCTGCAATAATGCCGCTCGTTTCTGCGTATAAAAGCACTGATTTGGCTGTCTGTTGGGCAGTCAGCCGTCTGTTGTCCGCCATCTTAATAAACTGATCTGAGTTTAGCACTAGCGGACTACACGAAGAACTCCATGAAATACCGGGCTTTACGAATATGTCGTTTGAAGCCTTGCAGTACCAAAGAGGGTGAACACTTTATGCCCACGTTTCGAACATATGATAATCTAGTCAGTTACTTTATATTTTAAAACTGTGAAAAAATATTTATCGTTTTTAATGAATTCTTCTGATTCCATAAATGTTTTAAATTTTTCATTTTAACTTAACCCAAAATTTAAGTCTTGGCAGTGGATATCACTTTCCCCAATAAAAGTCATACTACAAAATTGTTAACGCTTTCGTGGCCACTTGTTAACGAATTGCCTGTTGGTTTCTGTCCCTGGTTCTTCGGCCGACGTTCGTTTAATGATTTTCTGACGTTTCGCCAGCACGAATGGTTGGCATTGTCAAAACTTCACCCTCCACTGCTGGTGGTGGACTGGAGTCGAGTTCGCGCCAACAGATTATATGTACCTGGTACGCCAAAGTCCAAGGGCTTTTCCGTGGGGATTTCCGGTGCGGTTCTCCCTTGCTACCTGCAACGGTCGTTCCCTGCAGCACGAGAATCCAGAAACCATTGGCCTTGAGGCTTACTTCTTTTTGCGTGGAATTAGGCGAGCGGTCTGTGGCGCTGCAGTCATGGACTGTGCGTCTGGTCCCGGCGGAGGTTCGAGTCCTCCCTCGGGTATGGGTGTGTGTGTTTGTCCTTAGGATAATTTAGGTTAAGTAGTGCGTAAGCTTAGGGACTGATGACCTTAGCAGTTAAGTCCCATAAGATTTCACACACATCTGACCATTCTTGCTTACTTCTTTCTTGTTGAAGCTATTCTCATGTTTACGTATTTATATAGCTTCTCTGAAGAAGCGAGTGTGATAGCTCTTATCTACAGAAAGAACTTCTGCATTGACGAATTTTACTATGTGGTCTGTCTCACAAAGTGGTTGCCCCTCCAGGACCGATTTCTTCACATGCCGCTTATGTTCGATCATCCTGTGTTGAGTTCCCACATGTACATGGTATGTGGTATATTCCCGACGCTGTCAATCGGACTTTTTTCCTTTGCTGGTGTGAGACACTCTAGTCCACAGCCAGAAATGGAGGATGAAGCTTTGAATATGCCAGCCACTCATGCTGGCGTAACGTCAGAGGAATAATCAAAGAAACGTCGGCTGAAGAACCCGAGACAGAAGCCAACAGGCAGTCTGTCAAAAGCCATATTCAGTACATTCAGGCTGAGGACCTTACTTCAGTAAACCTTTAAAATGCTTGTTATTAGTGGAAGTCAACAACAGTTAACAGAATTAGTATTTTTTGGGTTTTCTTTTAGGATGCACTTGAAGTACCCCCCCCCCTTCCCCAACCCCCCCCCCCCCCCCTCTCCCTGCCATCTGGTGGGGTCTGCATAGAATACTGTAGCAGGTAGATGCGAAGACAGCAGGGCACATGTGGCGAGGGTGGTAGTGGCGGAGACTGCAGGCAGGCGCAGTAGGGAAAATGCCGAGCGCTGTAGGGGTAGCGCCGTTCTAAACTGAAATCAACATTCACATTTTTTGGAAATGTTAAGCGGGACCCCTACAGGCCCACACTTGCATGGCAACCATTCAAAACGCTCTGTCACCTCTGCTTTGGTTAGTATCTGAAAAGAATTCCGCCGAAAATGCAGCGATTTATTTTCGTTATTAACCATTTGTAACTTTCAGAGCAGTGTCACGAGTGGAGAATTTTGTATAAAACCCACGCGTTTCTCTCGTTGTCATGTTTAAACCTGCTTCTTTTGCTAAAACACAGCAGAGTTTACAGTCTCACCTCACTAACATGTTGTGCAGACGCAACTGCGAGAGAATTCTTAAACAGAGGTTTATTAAGGGAAGGTTTACTATCTTTGGCCCGAAACAGCATTCTTTGAGAATTTTTTTCTCGGGATGTGTCATAGATGCCAATGTCAAATTTGGTCAAAATGTTTATTGATGCTTCCTCTACAAACTGGAATTTTTTCGACCTGAAATATCGAAGAGCAAAGGCGGAAGTGTCGTCGGAACGAAACAAAATTTAGATGTAGACCTCCACGCGTGGTATGTCACAGATCAGTCGGTTCGTCTGAAATCAAAATTGAGCTGACGTTAGCGAAGTATATAAGATTCTTTAGGAGCTGTACCTCGCTTAAGTTATTTGGACCATAGGAAACAAAATGGCAGCCATTTGAAAAAAATAGGGTTTTTTCATCGATTTTTCGACTTCGTCGGCCAAGTAAAAATATTTATAGTTGATGGATCGGAATAAATGTGGTACAACTCCTAGACAATTTAGTTAGCTTCGTCGGAAACAAAGAATCATACCTATCGGTTCAGTAGATTTGAAGTTACCATACCGCACGATAAAAAAAAAGGTCATTTCGAGAAAAACGAGTTTGAAGTTTTGACTACATATACATGCAATATTATGTAACGTACGTTCAATCTGCTATTCCAGGTCCATAAACTAATCCTTCCTCTTCCTCATAGAGGGCGTTCAGCTCGATCTGGGCCATCCTGCGCTGCTCCAGAGTCGCTCGTACGCCCGGTGACAAGCGGTTTTCGGCCTCTTGAATTCGGTTCGTCCGAATGCTTGGCGAACTGCGTCGAATAGAGTCCCAGAGTGACGTCCATCCTTGTCATGGTCTTCAGAATGGCTGACTACCCTTCGTTGAAGCTGCTCACTGCCAGGAAAGTCGCAATCTCCACAGTCTTCGCACCAGAATGCAAAAGCTTAGGGGCTAACTTCCAAACACACGCGTTCAAACTTTCATTTGTGTGTTTCCTCCCAAGCACCGGTACAATAACTCGTCCTCCGAAAGAAAAAAATTGCTGCGTGAAAAAGGCCGATTTCAGGCAGGTTCATTTTTTTGTTCAACCGCGAATTAGAAACATTTCCTTTCCGTATTCGGAAAAACCATTTCATGGGTGGATTGTAAACACTTTTATAGATCCAAAAATGCAATTTAAAAAAAAAATCGATTTTTTGAACCAAAACATACTAAACCTCCCCTTAAGTGAGGAACTGAGGGAAAGAAAGATCAGTATCTTATTATAAAGCACATCCTCAGTACAAAATAAACGTTTACTGTGTTCAGTTATGTTGTTCTAAAACCCACAACATTTCTCATTTCACTAACTATCGATGGCCTTTAAAAATTAGATTCTTTCATCGAAAAAGTCTGTAGTTAGTGGAATGACACAGTAGATAATGAAATTTTGCGTAATAACAGTATGGCAAAATACTCTCCTCTCTGTACGCTATCATTTCCCAAAATATCATTTCGATATCTCAAACATTTTATGAAATATGAGGCTTGCTGTGGATATTTCAATCTGGTTTTATCGCTGGCGCAGCGCCATCGCAAATGAGTGTGCTACGTCAGATTAATTTTCTCGAGATTGGTGACAGATAGAGACCTCCATTTGTTACCTAAATTTCATATGTAGCAACCTTTGGAGAAAAGAGAACCACTTGCATGAATATTAAGAGCTCAGATGGAAACCCAGTTCTAAGCAAAGAAGGGAAAGCAGAAAGGTGGAAGGGGTATATAGAGGGTCTATACAGGGGCGATGTTCTTGAGGACAATATTATGGAAATGGAAGAGGAGGTAGATGAAGATGAAATGGGAGATATGATACTGCGTGAAGAGTTTGACAGAGCACTGGAAGGCCTAAGTCGAAACAAGGCCCCGGGAGTAGACAACATTCCATTAAAACTACTGACAGCCATGGGAGAGCCAGGCCTAACAAAACTCTACCATCTGGTGACTAAGATGTATGAGACAGACGAAATACCCCCAGACTTCAAGAAGAATGTAGTAATTCCAATCCCAAAGAAAGCAGGTGTTGACAGATGTGAAAATTACCGAACAATCAGTTTAATAAGTCACAGCTGCAAAATACTAACGCGAATTCTTTACAGACGAATGGAAAAACTGGTAGAAGCTGGCCTCGGGGAAGATCAGTTTGGATTCTGTAGAAATGTTGGAACACGTGAGGCAATATTGACCCTACGACTTATCTTAGAAGAAAGATTAAGGAAAAGCAAACCTACGTTTCTAGCATTTGTAGACTTAGAGAAAGCTTTTGACAATGGTGACTGGAATACTCTCTTTCAAATTCTGAAGGTGGCAGGGGTAAAATACAGGGAGCGAAAGGCTATTTACAATTTGTACAGAAACCAGATGGCACTTATAAGAGTCGAGGGACATGAAAGGGAAGCAGTGGTTGTGAAGGGAGTGAGACAGGGTTGTAGCCTCTCCCCGATGCTATTCAATCTGTATATTGAGCAAGCAGTAAAGGAAACAAAAGAAAAGTTCGGAGTAGGTATTAAAATCCATGGATAAGAAATAAAAACTTTGAGGTTTGCCGATGACATTGTAATTCTGTCAGAGACAGCAAAGGTCTTGGAAGAGCAGTTGAACGGAATGGACAGTATCTTGAAAGGAGGGTATAAGATGAACATCAACAAAAGCAAAACGAGGATAATGGAATGTAGTCGAATTACATCGGGTGATGCTAAGGGAATTAGATTAGGATATAAAATGTAGACTGGCAATGGCAAGCAAAGCGTTTCTGAAGAAGAGAAATTTGTTAACATCGAGTATTGATTTAAGTGTCAGGAAGTCGTTTCTGAAAGTATTTGTATGGAGTGCAAAATGGCTCTGAGCATTATGGGACTTAACATCTGTGGTCATCAGTCCCCTAGAACTTAGAACTACTTAAACCTAACTAACCTAAGGACATCACACACATCCATGCCCGAGGCAGGATTCGAACCTGCGACCATAGCGGTCACGCGGTTCCAGACTGAAGCGCCTTTAACCGCACGGCCACACCGGCCGGCTATGGAGTGTAGCCATGTATGGAAGTGAAACATGGACGATAAATAGTTTGGACAAGAAGAGAATAGAAGCTTTCGAAATGTGGTGCTACAGAAGAATGCTGAAGATTAGATGGGTAAATCACATAACTAATGAGGAGGTATTGAATAGAATTGGGGAGAAGAGGAGTTTGTGGCACAACTTGACTAGAAGAAGGGATCGGTTGGTAGGACATGTTCTGAGGCATCAAGGGATCACCAATTTGGCACTGGAGGGCAGCGTGGAGGGTAAAAATCGTAGAGGGAGACCAAGAGATGAATACATTAAGCAGATTCAGAAGGATGTAGGCTGCAGTAGGTACTGGGAGGTGGAGAAACTTGCACAGGATAGAGTAGCATGGAGAGCTGCATCAAACCAGTCTTAGGACTGAAGACCACAACAACAACAGCAACATTTTATGTAATATGCACCAAACGCAAAATCATAGCGACTTCTATTTTTCATTGAAAACGTTTTCGAATTTCGCTCAGTGTCTTACTTCCACGTAAACATCACAATAACTATGGCCATTAATGAAATGATAGGCACGCCATCATGAACCTGACAGTAAAGCTACAAGTAAACCAAAAATGATTTTTATTCATCGAACGGTTTCTGTAAAATATTTTGAGGAAGATTTCAGGGCGTGTGCCTCGATTCTGTCATCACCGACCGGCCGAATTGTAGCAGACAGTGTCGTCCTCCCATTCCTAACAAGCGAATGAATTCGCCCAGCGCTTTGGACGAAAATTCGTCACTGCGCATCAGTCACCGTATCCTGCGTGGACTCTAGTACACGTTACTGGAAATGCGTTGACGTTCTTAAGAGTATGCTCAAAGATATTTCATTTTATTGACCCGACTTACACATCAGTATTCCATTGAACAGTGTGTTGTTAATATCAGTCAACAATAATTAACGAACTACGGAAACTTTTGGAAATTTGTGGTAAGGTCTTATGGGACCAAACTGCTGAGGTCATCGACCCCTAAGCTTACACACTACTTAATCTAACTTAAGCTAAGGACGACACACACATCCACGCCCGAGGGAGGATTCGAACCTCCGACGGGGGAAGCCGCGCGGACCGTGACAAGACGCCTCAGACCGCTCGACTACCCTGCGCGGCAGCGAATTTGGTTTCTTTTTGATATTTTCTAGAATGGGCAAAAAGTACCACGGTGCCAGCACCTGGCATTACAGTATTGAATGCCACTATCTCATTAGCTCTGGTTAACACAGCCTGTAATTTAGAGAGCAGACATCACAATTCTAACGTGTCAATTCCGGCGGTCGTGAACATTATTCAAGGTCTGCATGACGTTCTCAAAAAGGCAGTGTGTTGTCCGTGCTTTTATGAACTGCGTAGATCAGAGACTCGACTGTTGTCCTGGCCAACACGTTCTCCTAATCTGCCAGACACTAAAACATGTGGTTACGGGTTGCCGAGAGACTGGCACGCCACCACCCATCAGTCACTAAGATTGATGAACTCTCTAACTGAATAGCCATGGAACGACGTTCTTGTGTCTGTCATCCACTTACATCCTAATACAAAACGGGCTGCCCTTCTTTGAACTTTTTCGATGTCCTCCGTCCATCGCGTTTGGTAGGAATCCCATACCGTGCAGCAGTACTACAGAAGAGGACAGACAGGTGTAGTGTGGGCAGACTCTGTAGCAGATACTTTGCATCCTCTGAGTGCTCTTTCAATAAAACGCACTCTTTGGTTCATCTTTTCCACAACATTTTTTATGTGAACGTTCCACTTTAAGTTGGTGATTTATCTGGCCATAAATAAGCAACCAGTCGTTCTTTTTAGTTTTTTGATACGATTTACTCTACCATAAAAATGTTTTCGAGTCATTGCAGCCTCATCATCAGATGGAGACGTTAAAAAAACGTTATGCTGAGGATCAAGTGTACCAAGATGCTGTGCTGATGCTGCTGGTGGAAATGACGGAAATTTAGTAATCGGTGACATACAGTCTATGAAACCGAAAATTTGTTACGTTTTAGGTATTTACAATGCACTGCCTTGTGGTATCAGTATCAATTCTGTTTCTGTAACGTACATTATCATGCTATGTACACAAATGTACACTGTTCTAGGTGTCTGTATTACTGCACAACAAACAAGAGAATGAAGTCTAGAATCTCATACCATTAGCCTAATTTAAACGGAGGAGGTTTGTGTCGGATGCACTTAGATTCCTACCTGCCACTATATAACAAAATAAACCCTAAGAAGTGATGGTCTTATGTAGGTAGTCGGTAAGGGGGTGGAAATGATCTGTTCAGTCGCTCAGTGACCATATTGGCACTCAATGGGAAAACGAGAGAGAGAGAGAAGGCCGAAATACTGAATCCTGCCTTCTGAAACTTGTTCAGTGTGGAATGTCGTAGTGTCGTTCCTGCTTTCAATCATTGCACAAACCCCTAAACCTCAGATATTAAGGTAATTGATCATGGAACAGAGAAAACTACAGTCGCTTGATACTTGAAACGCATCTGGATCGCACATCTTTCGGATTCTATAGAGGTTATGCAAAATAACTTGTTCACTTTGTAGTAATATTTTATTGTATGTGATTGGAGCAGCGAAGGGTACTTAGCGACTGGAAAAAGAAACTACTGTCGTAGGACAGATGGATGCATATAATTATCGACCTACACCACTGACTATGTTGGAGAATTATGGAACATGTTTTATACTCTCGTATTACAATGTTTTTTGGAGAACTAAAACCTCCTCTGTAAAAAACGACATGGATTTCGTAAACATAGATACTGCGAAACTCAGATCGCCCAGTTCCTTCATGAGATCCATAGCGCTGTAGACATCAGTGCCTAGGTTGGTGCCGTGTTTCTTGACTTCAGGAAGGCATTTGACACAGTTCCGCACTGTAGTTAAATGAAACTAATAACAACTTACCGTGTATCGAGGCAGATTTGGGACTGGATTCAGGACGTTCTTGGAGACAGAACTCAACACATCGCTCTTAACGGAACGAAATCAGCAGATGTAAAGGTAATTTTCGGACTTCACCAAGGCAGTGTTTACCACATACAAGGTGATTTAAAAATTCTGTTCCACAGAACAAGTAGGCTGAACCAGAACTCCACCTACAAACTTTCAGAGGTCGTTGTATGGAACAAAACAAAATAAAGATATCTAATAAACATAGACTCTTGTGGTTGATTTTTACTTTTAATTGGTTCTATAACTATGTTTATAGCTGGACTGGGTGCTAATTTTGAATCTGATTTAAAGAAAATTATTGCTCTTTCTACTTTAAGACAACTTGGTTTAATAATAAGAATCTGACACAAATCTCTTCTACTGCAGTCTCTTTGTTTTCCATATTCTGAGAGATGATAGTATGGAGGAAAACAAGAAAAAATGACTAGTAAACAAAGGCTCTGAAGTGCATACCTGAAGAGTTAACACCGCTTCTTCAGTAGATGAGATGTATTTCACAGTAGTGAAGATGAAGAAGTGCTCACAGCTCGTAAGGTATACACTTTAGTGCCCCCTTTACTCAATATCTTTTTCTTCCTTTGGTCCATACTACCACCTAAAAATGCTTATCAGTGGAGTTCTCTTTGACCCTTTCTGTCCTATGGGACATGACTTTTGAATCACCCTGTATATAAACGATTTATTGGATAATGCGGAAGCTCCATGTGGCTGTTCGAAGAGGATGCGGTTGTCTGTAATAATACAGCCACTCAAGAAGGTTGTAACGAAAGGCAGGAAGACCTTCAGAGGATTCATGAATGCCGAAGGGACTCGCAGTGATTCTGAAAGTAAATAAATGTAACATATTTTAAGTAAATAGACGACGAAATCCACTAATAAACAATTAGATTAAGATCAATACGAACGGAAAGTACCGTACAATGTCTAGGATTAAAAATCCAGAGCGATTTAAAGTGGAATGGCCACATAAAACAAGTAGTAGCAAAAGCTGATGCTGGGCTAAGATCCATGGGAAATGTAATTCGTCTACGAAAGAAGTGGTTTTGAAACATCCCCTTAGAAAAATTTATGAATTACTGTGCTGATAAACTTCTTACGTTATTTGATTTTCAAACAGCTGAGCAGAACTGAATGTACTCAGACATTTCTCTCTTTACTTATTCTGGTCGACACTAAACTGACACACAATATTTTTTGCGCAACGCAATCTGGCATTTAATAATCCAAACAAAAGAATGGCCCTGACTAACAATAACCTACACCTTTCATGAATCACTTACCTCACAAAAATCTTCGTTACTCGAACTACTGCAATACAGTGAGCGCCAATACTGCCAGCTAAATAAAGGACAATAACTACTGAATGCACTAACTACTGATACGCATAGTTAGCAAATGAAAGATTTTGATAGAGAACAAACAATGTATTTACCTGAATAATATTCCAAAGTCATCATATATATGTCAGTTCATGATATACAGTAATACAAATTTACTCTTTCTGATGGACACACGTCCAGATCGTCCGCTCTCAAAATTCTGCCATCTCTCTCCCCACATCCACCACTGCTGGCGGCTCACCTGCCCAACACTACAATAGCGAATATTCCAACAATGCCAACCAGCCACAACTGCACACAGCACAGGCAGTGATTTTCATACAGAGCGCTACTTGACATTACCAACATAAAAATCTAAACAGCCTACTTACAGTTTAAAAAACGCTTGCTCGACCGATTCTTTAATACTGCTCATCAGTCCGGGGCCTTACCATTGTGGACCAATAGAAGAGATAGACAAGATCCGACGAAGAGCGGAGCGTTTCATCACGGGATCGTTTAGTCGGTGCTGTAGCTCTACGTAGATGCTCAACGAAATCCAGTGGCAGACGCTGAAAGAGAGGCATTGTGTATCAGCGAGAGGTCTGCTATTGAAATTCTGAGATAGTATTTACCGGGAGGGGTTGGGCAGCATATTCCCTGCTCCAACATTCATCTCGTGAAATGAGCAAAACGACAAAATCTGAGAAATTAGAGCTAAGACGGAGGTTTACCGTCAATGATTCTCACACGCGCCATTTGCGAATGGAGCAGTGAAGTGGGGAACAGACAGGGTTACACGAAGAGCCCTTCACCAAAAGCCGTCAGGTGAGTTGCAGATTATAGATGTAGATGCAGAGGCAGAAACTCTCCGTCAGAATTTTAGAAGGGCACTAATGACAAAGGAATATTTGTGGAGACATTGCTAAGGGCGGTATTACACTATCAAATTTCTTTCTCAAATATCTTTGTCAAAGATATTTGATGGTGTAATAGGGAACTTTGTCAAATGTCGTCCAATATTTGATCAAATCTAGGGCCTCGCTGTAGATTTGTCAAAGAAGTCGCTTGTCTTCTGTTCACTGCAATGTGACATGTTACCACATGGAGCGCTAGCATCGCTGAAGCGGCGTTCTGTCGTCCGTAGTGTTATTATAAACATTTCCAGTAAATACAATTGGTGTGTGCCGACAACTACAAAATTAATAGATGTGTGAAGCTGATGGGGCGCTTTACAGCGTGAGGCACCCTGAATACAAAAATAACCCCCTCCTGAAGCAAGGAATCGGAGTGTTACAGTGAGCCTATCTTCTGCAAATGTAGCAGTTCGTAAATGAATATTGTGCTTTGTGACTTGAGGACACACTTCACTGAGTACATACAGAAATGTATGCTCATCCATTCTTAAGTAATTGACATAAGACTTGACGTCCTCCACTATAAGCTCATGTAACAAGTTTTGTTGAAAGCTTTTATCGCGTCGTCGTAAAACCCACGGCTTCAACCAGGTATATTTCCATTTTTCCCCCGCTTCTCTTCCGCATGTGCACACAGTGCAATTGTGGTACATGCAACTGCTGCGGTAAATAACAAGTTGTTGTTGTCACCCATCTTGAACTTTGACGAAAAGTATGATGACAGTGTAATACCACTTCTAGCGCTACGTCAAAGATCTTTGTCAATTATATTGGACCTTCGACCATAGATTCTAGTAGACTGGCCTTGCTGTGCAGAAGCTATAGGGCTGGTGTGGCTCCAACATACATCTACATCTACATCTACATCGATACTCCGCAAGCCACCCAACGGTGTGTGGCGGAGAGCACTTTACGTGCCACTGTCATTACCTCCCTTTCCTGTTCCAGTCGCGTATGGTTCGCGGGAAGAACGACTGTCTGAAAGCCTCCGTGCGCGCTCTAATCTCTCTAATTTTACATTCGTGATCTCCTCGGGAGGTATAAGTAGGGGGAAGCAATATATTCGATACCTCATCCAGAAACGCACCCTCTCGAAACCTGGCGAGCAAGCTACACCGCGATGCAGAGCGCCTCTCTTGCAGAGTCTGCCACTTGAGTTTATTAAACATCTCCGTAACGCTATCACGGTTACCAAATAACCAGGTGACGAAACGCGCCGCTCTTCTTTGGATCTTCTCTATCTCCTCCGTCAACCCGACCTGGTACGGATCCCACACTGATGAGCAATACTCAAGTATAGGTCGAACGAGTGTTCTGTAAGCCACCTCCTTTGTTGATGGACTACATTTTCTAAGCACTCTCCCAATGAATCTCAACCTGGTACCCGCCTTACCAACAATTAATTTTATATGATCATTCCACTTCAAATCGTTCCGCACGCATACTCCCAGATATTTTACAGAAGAAACTGCTACCAGTGTTTGTTCCGCTATCATATAATCATACAATAAAGGATCCTTCTTTCTATGTATTCGCAATACATTACATTTGTCTATGTTAAGGGTCAGTTGCCACTCCCTGCACCAAGTGCCTATCCGCTGCAGATCTTCCTGCATTTCGCTACAATTTTCTAATGCTGCAACTTCTCTGTATACTACAGCATCATCCGCGAAAAGCCGCATGGAACTTCCGACACTATCTACTAAGTCATTTATATATATTGTGAAAAGCAATGGTCCCATAACACTCCCCTGTGGCACGCCAGAGGTTACTTTAACGTCTGTAGACGTCTCTCCATTGATAACAACATGCTGTGTTCTGTTTGCTAAAAACTCTTCAATCCAGCCACACAGCTGGTCTGATATTCCGTAGGCTCTTACTTTGTTTATCAGGCGACAGTGCGGAACTGTATCGAACGCCTTCCGGAAGTCAAGAAAAATAGCATCTACCTGGGAGCCTGTATCTAATATTTTCTGGGTCTCATGAACAAATAAGGCGAGTTGGGTCTCACACGATCGCTGTTTCCGGAATCCATGTTGATTCCTACATAGTAGATTCTGGGTTTCCAGAAATGACATGATACGCGAGCAAAAAACATGTTCTAAAATTCTACAAGAGATCGACGTAAGAGATATAGGTCTATAGTTTTGCGCATCTGCTCGACGACCCTTCTTGAAGACTGGGACTATCTGTGCTCTTTTCCAATCATTTGGAACCCTCCGTTCCTCTAGAGACTTGCGGTACACGGCTGTTAGAAGGGGGGCAAGTTCTTTCGCGTACTCTGTGTAGAATCGAATTGGTATCCCGTCAGGTCCAGTGGACTTTCCTCTATTGAGTGATTCCAGTTGCTTTTCTATTCCTTGGACACTTATTTCGATGTCAGCCATTTTTTCGTTTGTGCGAGGATTTAGAGAAGGAACTGCAGTGCGGTCTTCCTCTGTGAAACAGCTTTGGAAAAAGGTGTTTAGCATTTCAGCTTTACGCGTGTCATCCTCTATTTCAATGCCATCATCATCCCGTAGTGTCTGGATATGCTGTTTCGAGCCACTTACTGATTTAACGTAAGACCAGAACTTCCTAGGATTTTCTGTCAAGTCGGTACATAGAATTTTACTTTCGAATTCAATGAACGCTTCACGCATAGCCCTCCTTACGCTAACTTTGACATCGTTTAGCTTCTGTTTGTCGGAGAGGTTTTGGCTGCGTTTAAACTTGGAGTGGAGCTCTCTTTGCTTTCGCAGTAGTTTCCTAACTTTGTTGTTGTACCACGGTGGGTTTTTCCCGTCCCTCACAGTTTTACTCGGCACGTACCTGTCTAAAACGCATTTTACGATTGCCTTGAACTTTTTCCATAAACACTCAACGTTGTCAGTGTCGGAACAGAAATTTTCGTTTTGATCTGTTAGGTAGTCTGAAATCTGCCTTCTATTACTCTTGCTAAACAGATAAACCTTCCTCCCTTTTTTTATATTACTATTAACTTCCATATTCAGGGATGCTGCAACGGCCTTATGATCACTGATTCCCTGTTCTGTACATACAGAGTCGAAAAGTTCGGGTCTGTTTGTTATCAGTAGGCCCAAGATGTTATCTCCACGAGTCGGTTCTCTGTTTAATTGCTCGAGGTAATTTTCGGATAGTGCACTCAGTATAATGTCACTCGATGCTCTGTCCCTACCACCCGTCCTAAACATCTGAGTGTCCCAGTCTATATCTGGTAAATTGAAATCTCCACCTACTGTTGGCAAAACGTGGCGGGATTTCAAATCAGCGGTCTGCCATCCTATGTTTGTATCGTATTTTACCCACATTTCTCAATTGACTGCCAAACGCTTCCAACACAGATTACTTTTTTATTTGCGAAAAATTATGTCAGAACTACATTTGACCTGGATTTGTTCACAGTACCATTTATAAAATCAAACAAATACATTGAACGCCCCTCTGGTGGGCAGCTGGACGAAATTACTATGAACTATCAATTAAAGTAAAATGTCGTTAAAATTCTTTTAAACAGTAAGAGTGGGCTCGTGTCAAAACTTTAAACATTGGATTCGCCGCGTTTTGAGCTCTAGTCACTTATAAAAGAAAATGGGATATGGGAATTATGTCAACTATAGGTGCCAAAATTGTCGACTTTAGGAGCAGGTCCATTTTAGAGTATCAATTTTAGGTGCACTTCAAAGGTTCAGTTCCTACTATTTTTACAAAAGTTTAAACTATCAGTTTTTTTAAAAAAATGATATTTTAGATGAAAGGTGAGACTGAAGTTTCAGAAAATAAGTTTGGAGCCTACATTTATTTAATAGTATTAGAAGGTAGAAAAAAATTCTCTTCATCTGTCGACTATAGGTGCTCTTACCTTATTATAATCTCACTTGTATATACAAAAAGGCGCTTATGTGCAGATGGCTTAAAATTTTTCCGTTTCGGGGAAAGCTGCCTTCGGTTTTCATCCTTAGAGAACCTATGAGTAGGAACGAGAAACAGTTATACTTACTTCTGTAACCGAATTATCAAAGATACTTTCCAAAATGTAATATGAGTCTGACTTTACAGGCATCACTTTCAACATTTTAATTTACGTGATACTCTATTTCAAGTGTAAAAATATATAAAAGTCACTTCAGCAGATTTCAGTAAACGCATCTGCACTATCATAGAAACACTTGCACGTGAACTGTAATGCCATTTCCCCAAACAAAACGCTGAGTACAGCCATAAGCGCAACACGAAACAACGATGTTTTGCCAACATTCACGTGACTTTAGCCCGGAGATGTTGGAGCCACGAAAATGACGTCAGGGCCAGTCTATTATATTTATGCCCGAAGTATTGGACGGAATATTTGATCACATCTTTGATCAAATCTTCGACAAAGAAAGTTGATAGTGTAATACCGGCCTAAGCGTAGGCGTGCAGAGCAGCCAGCGCCTTACGATCTCCACGTGACACCGGCTGGCGCTGAGGCGTCGCATGTCCCCGCGTCAGCGAGTGCCGCCAGTCGGGTGATCGGAACAGCGGCTTTGAACTTTCTTCCGGTC
Organism: Schistocerca americana; assembly: GCF_021461395.2. NCBI lineage: Eukaryota > Metazoa > Arthropoda > Insecta > Orthoptera > Acrididae > Schistocerca > Schistocerca americana. The sequence continues at coordinate 434,072,981 of NC_060121.1, read as the reverse complement.
GTGTGCACCATCAGCGCATGGTTCTGCAGACATCCGTGATCTTCCTGAGACGCTACTTTCAGCGCAGGTGAACCCACCGGAAAAGCCATCATAAGCAGACAGTTGCATTCATCCGTGAAGAAGCGAAAAACTGTACGAGGTCACTGAGATAAAACAGCGATCTAGCAGTAAGCATAAGTCTAAAAAAAATGGTTCAAATGGCTCTGAGCACTATGGGACTTAACTTCTGAGGTCATCAGTCGCCTAGAACTCAGAACTACTTAAACCTAACTAACCTAAGGACAACGCACACTTCCATGCCCGAGGCAGGATTCGAACCTGCGACCGTAGCGGTCGCGCGGTTCCAGACTGAAGCGCCTAGAACCGCATAAGTCTGTGCTGTGCTGTGGTATATCGAGAGGTTGTAAGAATGGAAAATTGTACTGAAATGCAGGAGGATCTGCAGCGAATTGACACATGGTGCGGGGAATGGCAATTGAATCTCAATGTAGACAAGTGTAATGTGCTGCGAATACATAGAAAGAAAAATCCTTTATCATTTAGCTACAATATAGCAGGTCAGCAACTGGAAGCAGTTAATTACATAAATTATCTGGGAGTACGCATTAGGAGTGATTTAAAATGGAATGATCATACAAAGTTGATCGTCGGTAAAGCAGATGCCAGACTGAGATTCATTCTAAGAATCCTAAGGAAATGCAATCCGAAAACAAGGGAAGTAGGTTACAGTACATTTGTTTGCCCACTGCTTGAATACTGCTGAGCAGTGTGGGATCCGTACCAGATAGGGTTGATAGAGAAGATCCAACGGAGAGCAGCGCGCTTCGTTACAGGATCATTTAGTAATCGCGAAAGCGTTACGGAGATGATAGATAAACTCCAGTGGAAGACTCTGCAGGAGAGATGCTCAGTAGCTCGGTGTGGGCTTTTGTTGAAGTTTCGAGAACATACCTTCACCGAAGAGTCAAGCAGTACATTGCTCCCTACTATGTATATCTCGCGAAGAGACCATGACGATAAAATCAGAGAGAGTAGAGCCCACACAGAGGCATACCGACAATCCTTCTTTCCACGATCAATACCAGACTGGAATAGAAGGGAGAACCGATAGAGATACTCAAGGTACCCTCCGCCACACACCGTCAGGTGGCTTGCGGAGTATGGATGTAGATGTAGATGAAGTCTAAAGTTTAACGTTACTGTGGGAATATTTGGCATGGCTGGAACTGTCACTGAAGGCGTTGACAGCTAAAGAGGGTGGACTAAAATATGGAAACGCCAAACACAACACATTACCATACCTAGTAATGTGTAGTAAAACCGTTGGCATTCAAAAGGTCTTCCAGTCGTCTCAGAATGGACAAAAAAAAGTCCTGTACGGTTTCCAAGAAAATCTTATACAATTCTTCCTACAAAATAGTGGCAAGTGCAGGCAAAGACGATTGTAGATAGCGATCATGCAACCGTCTCTCCAAAGTAGACCTCAAAGGCTCAACAATACAAAGGTCTGGTGATAGTGGTGACAATGGGAATAGCTGCAATTCATCCTCGAGCTCACAAAATCCCACTTCGACGATGCGACGTGTGAGAACAGGTTCAAATGGCTCTGAGCACTATGGGACTTAACATATGAGGTCATCAGTCCCATAGAACTTAGAACTACACTAACCTAACTAACCTAAGGACATCACACACATCCATGCCCGAGGGTGAGAACAGAAGCCTGTGGTCTTGCTACAAATGTACCATGGGATGGACCTGATCAACCAAAATGTCTACGAAGTCCTTGGTAGTAATGCGACCAGGCAGAGTAACCACAAGGTCCATGAAATACAGCGAAATGACTGTCAACATCATCACTGGACCCTCGCCATCTCTTGGAACGTTATCTCGTCAGAAGGTGAAACAGTATGAAACAAGACTCATGCGACCAAAGGACATTATCCCATTGCTCTACGGTCCAGTTTGTATGGCTTCGGCACCAAGTTTCCCTGTTACAGGCGTTTGCATCATTGGTGAGTGATTTTGGAATTCCAACTCGCGCAGCAACGCCCTGCTTATCGGGCTCCCTACGCGTTGCTTTGTTGCTGACAGGGTTGGCGAGTGCGACATTCAGTTCTGCAGTGACTTTTGCAGCTCATCCTCTTATTTTTCTACACAATCCTCTTTAATGACCGTCTGTCATGATCACGCAGCACACACGTTCGTCCACGTTATCACTTAGCGGATGACGTTCTTAGATTTTCTCTGTGTGCAGTATAAATTTTCGATATGGTGCCTCTTGAAACACCAAACACTCCTGCTGTCTTGGTTACAGTTGCACTCGCTATACGAGCGCAACGTATTAAGGACAGCACACAGGTGTCGTTCGTGGTCATATACAGTAGCGCCATCTGCTGGCTTGGCTACCATCTGCATTTATGTTCCAGCATTCATTTGTAGCGGTGTTTCGGTATTTTTATACAACCCCTGTATTTAGAAACGGCAAGACGGTCTTACCTCTTACTACTGTGGTGGCGAGAAAAGCGGCTGTAGCATGTTGCCATCATGGTCGTGGAAGGAACTGTTTTTAGCAGATTATGCCGGCAGCGGTAGGTGGGGTGGGGGCGTAATTTCTGCATAGATGTCCTAGGCTGGATCTTACACTTCCCTGCTGTGTCTCAAGGATTATGTGACACTGTTGATAATAATGACTCACCATTTTGATGTACGTGTTTACTTCGACAGTCCCCCCCCCCCCTTTTTTTTAAATCTCATTTTGTTCGCTTATGTTCGTTGCATCTGTTCGTGGCGGACGTCGTAAGACATCCGTTTAAGTTCGTTGTTGATCGACTAACTCAGTGTTTTTATTACAGAGGGCAGCTAACCCTCTGACCGAACACGCTGAGCTACCGTGCCGGCTGCCCCCTGGTAGTTTCAGATAGCAGTAGACTATACGTCGATGTTTCATGATCTTTCTTCTTTCCCTCTCTTATCGTCACCAACAGCACAAAAATACGACACTACGCTTAACGTCAGTGGTTCCAGAACTTCCTGAGACCATTATCCCTCAATGTAACCAGAATTTTCTTTCAACACTTATTTTTAAAATGAAGAAAGATAAATCATATCCAGTTTTTGTGTTTAATTAAACCAAAAATTAATGAGTCACTGAGACAGTACTGCTTGTTTCTAACAATCTTTATTAACAAAATGTTAAAGTAATTCTCAGTGTATTGTAGTTGATATCTACAAATCAGTTTTACTATCACACGGGCATGGTACAAAGTACGAACTTTGTGTGTAATGGATATTCTATGTGATGAGATGCTGTTCATAAAATCGTCTCACAAGCTGAAACCTGCCTACACTGTGTTACACGTTATGCCTAGTATTTGAAAAAAAAAATTATCACCAACTTACATAATTAGTATTACTGTCTTACCAAACAAGGCTAGTATAACCCTCAGAAAATTTCATTTTACCCCTCAGGCGTTAATTCCTCCAGGTTTGGGAACCACTGATGCACGCGAAACAGCTTTAGAATGGAAAAGAAATTATTTGCTCATATTTATTTTTAAAATGACGAAAGATAAAAGATGTTTACTTTTTGTAGGGTGTTTACAAATGGCACTCAGTTTCCCTGTTCTGTGGTGAATTTACGCTTGTGCACTGGCAATATATACGGGTGTACTCTTTTCGAATCATGATGGTGGAAGAATCACACCACCAACAGAGCATTGTAGGTGGAAAGATGTCGAAGTGCGCAAGAAAGAAGAATCTTTCCAATCAGGCGGCTGAATCAGCTCGTAATCACTAATTTCATGAGATTTTTTAGCACAGTGTTTTCGGAGGACGTTAGGGAAAGCGGTGACTACTGGCCAGAGAACACCTGCCCTCTTTCAGCGTGGTAGTGTGTGAAGAAAAAACTGTGAATTTGTAATCAGAAAATGTTTAAAGAAAAACAGCACGAAGTAAATTAATATTGCATAAACTCCAAGAACCCGTTTTGCTTCCGGAAACTTCAAAAGCAAGCCTATATATGAGAAGTTTCCCAATCTTGTTAAAATTCTGATAATAAAATCCTTGGATAGTGAAGACAGTAAAACACCCTGAAGTTAATTTGATAAATAAGGACACAGTATACTGTAATTGTGCTTACCAGTAACAGTTAAACTTAGATAAAATTGCATCTAACCATGAACGAATGGAAATATAACGTTAAATGGCATGTAAACAAAGATCGCGTACCTTGACAGTTATTAGATTCAAAGTCCCCTCTAATATGCTAACTTGATTGAACCAATGGCGAATAAGGTACTTCTTTGTAATTGGTCGGTGCAAATAACTTCAATGGCGGATGCCTCAACTTACACGTCTGGCCCTGTTTCACAGTACAATACATAAATTCTCCTGTCTAACCGACTGTACATACACGTCGAAGCACGCACCTCCAAAAGACACACACAACGCATGCAACGACTAATACAAATACGCTGAAAAGCAAAAACAAATAAAAGGATGGCAATTAGTACTGTTAGTGGTGGGGTCAACAAAAATGGTTCAAATGGCTCTGAGCACTATGGGACTTAACATCTGAGGTCATCAGTCCCCTAGAACTTAGAACTACTTAAACCTAACTAACCTAAGGACGTCACACACATCCATGCCCGAGGCAGGATTCGAACCTGCGACCGTAGCGGTCGCGCGGTTCCAGACTGAAGCGCCTTTAACCGCGTGGCCACACTGGCCGGCTGGGGTCAACAAACACTGAAGATGAACTGTCTTTTTCAGTACACTACTATACTTTTATTTATGGAAAGAAACATTAAGAGATAGTGTGTTACAAAGCAGAAAGAAATTAAATTGGATACAATTGTGAGTTTGTCGAAGACAGGAATGGCTTTGAGTGTCATCTGTGCTGGGTCGGCGTGATGTGGCGACGGCGGTAGATGCAGTCTGAAGTTGCTGATATGAATCCTGTAAGTTCAGCCAGTCATGTCCTTGGCATTCATTAATCCTCTTTCCTTACATCTTGTTTCGGCTGGCGGTGGTAATAAGGAGTCAATTTGTCGTAGGCCGGAACAAAGTAAGTGTTTCTGCAGCGCTTGAAAATCGTATTAGTTAAACTGCAACTTTCACACACTATAGATTGGCACAGTCCACACGTCGTGTTCAAATTAACATTAAATTTGCTATAAATTGCCAATTGCGAAGTTAGACAGTCCACCTACCGTTGATGTTCAGGGTTCACGATAACACTGTTCCCGCAAAAATATTCACTTATGTGGCAACACAGTTCACCGTTTCCACATTGGTGGTTAGTGTTTCAGTATACATCACATTTCGTTGACAATAAAAATGACCAATGTTAATTTACTGTCTATGTAACGCAGTTCAGTTCTAAGCCAACGACAATACTGTCTGTTCACGAGTGCATTGTCACTGCTACAAGCATCATTTTGCAAAAAACCAACCGTATTCTCTTAATATAACGTTCGTTTAGAATGATCATCATAAAGTCACATTTAAAACCGTATCTAACACACGTAAGTCCGGTATTAATATCACGTTAAACGCACACTATTACTACACATAATACTTGTTTTCGTACCACCATGCTCATGGGCCATCGGCTGACTGTCACAGTGTTCGACCCGACAACTTTCGATACCTCTCTCGTTCCACAGTTCTTACAACACTTCTGCCTATTGCATTCAGTTTCACACAATACATTTGATAAAACTATTTGAAAGATCATCAGAAAAAATCTATGTCTTTACATAAGGAACTCGTATAGAAAACAGCAAAGTAGACATAGTCACACTTCATGTTCTACTCTATATAACCAAATGAAAAATATTCTACATCATCAGAAATATATCTGTGAAGTGCAACGTACTAAAACGAAGGAAAAAAATATATCTCGTTGTTAGTCATGGCTTCACAAGTGCTGCTGCCTTGAGGTAGACGCCTGTGGCGTTTACATCACCTAAGCCTGTTTGAGTTACCACGACATACGACATGTCCATGTGCACTGGCGCCGCTGGATGCTGGCTGATTTCCAGTGACACAGTGTTTACAAATTAATATTAACAGTTGTCGAGTGGCAGTGCTTGGCACTTAACTCTGGCTGATTGGCAGTGACAATGGATGCTGCCAGTTTGATGTTAACCCAAATACCGCCTTTACCGCCGAATGGAGCAACCTCCAGTGTCCAGTACCACGTTGAAAACCCAAGTAAGTAGACACCTGCATGGTTCATGTGAATATGTGACTGATGCCATTCAAAATTAATTTATGAAAATAAATAAATACTTCGTGACTAGTCGCAGTGCCCTATAGTTAATATATTTTCAGCAGATGGCGCCCCACAGCTGTGCTTTATTTACACAACCTTTTTCAGTCGTGTGACCATAATTAGGTTCATGAATATATTCACAGCATCATGTTACTAGAAATATAAAATCACCAATGTCAGGTGATATAACCGTGAATTATACACTGTTATCATATCATAATAAAAAATTACATCATCATTCTGTAAAAACTGTGATAGATAATGTACCTATTCTTACGAAACTGCAATGGGCGTTAAAGCTGTGAACAGATTCATGCCATGTAGAGGTGTCTTCTTTTCCGTGGCCATGTTAATTTGTGGGTTTGGCAATGTTAACGGTAAAGAGTGTGGCCTGAAGCCGTTCCTGCTGTGTGAGAACAAGAAAGGCGCCGATCCATCTCAGCAGTGTCAGTGAACGAGACAAAGATACGCAAACAGCAGACGTACCTGCCATGTATAAGAGAGTCGGAACTTTAATAGTGGCAACTTTTTATTTACGGCTCATACAAAATAGATACGTGTTTCAAAGTTTTACTGACCTTCAAAGCAGTCACCAGCATTGTGTATAACCCGTTGCCAGCGATGTGGATGTCGTAGGATACTCTTACAAGGGAACATCCCCATCGCACCCCCCTCAGATTTAGTTATAAGTTGGCACAGTGGATAGGCCTTGAAAAACTGAACACAGATCGATCGAGAAAACAGGAAGAAGTTGTGTGGAACTATGAAAAAATAAGCAAAATATACAAACTAGGTCGTCCATGTGTAATATAGGCAGTATTAAGGGCAATATGAGACGAGGAGCGCCGTGGTCCCGTGGTTAGTGTGAGCAGCTGTAGAACGAGAGGTCTTCAGTTCAAATCTTCCCTCGACCGAAAATTTTAACTTTTTATTTTCAGTTTATGTGAAAAACTCTTATGTTTTCATCACTTTTTTTGGAGTGATTATTACATCCACAAGAAAACCTAAATCGGGCAAGGTAGAAGAATCTTTTCACCCATTCTCCAAGTGTACTAGTTAGGTGGGTCGACAACGTATTCCTCTCATGTGACGCACATGCTGTCACCAGTGTCGTATAGAATATATCAGACGTGTTTTCCTGTGGAGGAATCGGTTGACCTATGACCTTGCGATCAAATGTTTTCGGTTCCCATTGGAGAGGCACGTCCTTTCGTCAACTAATCACACGGTTTTGCGGTGCGGTCGCAAAACACAGACACTAAACTTATTACAGTGAACAGAGACGTCAATGAACGAACGGACAGATCATAACTTTGCGAAAATAAAGAAAGCAAAATTTTCAGTCGAGGGCAGATTTGAACCAAGGACCGCTCGTTCCGCAGCTGTTCACGCTAACCACGGGACCACGGCGCTCCGCGCCTCACATTTCCATTAATATTGCCTATCTTACGCATGGACGACCCAGTTTGTATATTTTGCTTATTTTTTCATAGTTCCACACAACTTCTTCCTGTTTTCTCGATTGATCTGTGTTCAGTTTTTTAAGGCCTATCCACTGTGCCAACTTATAACTAAATCTGAGGGGGGTGCGATGGGGATGTTCCCTTGTTAGCAGTGCCAGTTGTGCTGACAGTTCGAACGGCGCGGTCTATTGCCCGCCGAATTTGTACCAGTTCTGAAGCGAATGCCGTGAAGTGTTTCCTTCAGTTTAGAAATCGAGTTGAACTCACGAGGGCTTAATTCAGGGGAATGCAGTAGGTGGTATAGCACTTAGCAGCCCAATCAGTCAAACAAATCTGTTCATTTTTGGAACACAACCTACAACCAGCTTGAGACAGAAGTGATGACACTTTTTGCAGGACCTGACCATCATTTTGCAGGACAATGCTCAAGCACGTACAGTGTAAGCTGTTACTGATTTGTTTGACTGATGGGTCTGCAAAGTGCTATACCACCTACTGCACTCCCCTGACTTAAGCCCTCGTGAGTTCAGCTCGATTTCTAAACTGAAGGAAACACTTCACGGCATTCGCACCAGAACTGTTACAAATTCATCGGGCAATAGATCACGCCGCCCCAACTGTCAACACAACTGACATTGCTAAGAGTATCCTACGACTTCCACAGCGCTAGCAACGGGTTATACACAATGCTGGTGACTACTTTGGTCAGTAAAACTTTGAAACACATACCTATTTTGTACAAGCTGTAACCAGATAGTTGCCACTATTAAAGTTCCAACCATCGCAAAAGAGACAAACGAGCGCGGCAGTCGCACACGTCTGGAACAGAGGAAAACAAACATCGCAATGCTGAGCATCATAAAAAAGTCTGTATTTTAAGGGATAGAACGAAATTAATTAGTAAAGATAAATCGCTGATACAGTTCTTAAAATTATTTTACTTAAAATAAACAGATTGTGAAAAGTAAGAAATAGGATTATTCTCGTAGGTGAAAGGTACCCCTGAATTTAATAGCTCCGAGCACTATGGAACTTAACTTCTGAGGTCATCAGTCCCCTAGAACTTAGAACTACCTAAACCTAACTATCCTAAGGACATCACACACACCCATGCCCGAGGCAGGATTCGAACCTGCGGTCGCGCAGTTCCCGACTGTGGCGCCTAGAGCCGCTCGGCCACGCTGGCCGGCTAAATTTAATGTTTTGAATACTTTCATGACGTAATTACAACTTCTTATGTCTAGACGTTCTTAGTAGATTACTTGTTCTTTTGAAACGGTCATTCTTAAATAAGTCACAGTTATACAAAATTATTAACGAAATAAATTAAAATCATGGCTTATAGTCGTAGAAGAGTGGCTTCATCTTCCTGAGGGCTTAAGCTGCCTCCATACCAAATTTCATCGAAATCATGTCAGCGGATTAGTCGAGAAAACATAACAGGCACGTTTGCTTTCGCATTTATAACATTGGATAAAACTTTAAAACGATGTCTTTTTTTCCGTGATCCGATTATGACTGAATAAAGTCTACAAGGCGCCCCAAGTTATGCTCAAGTTACCTGCGGAAATACCGTGAAAAATCGTCTAGTGGTTTTGGAGAAGCGTGTTCAGACACGACAGTCTTATTATTAGTATAGATGGGTGATAAACCACATGCTGAGTGTAAGTCAATATTGATCAGTATCAGCAACTGCACCATGGGATTAGCACCTACGGAAGAGGATGTTACGTAAATTTCCAATGCTATCTGATTTAAATGCCGTTTCGTTGGTGAACAAAACGTTGCTGTAGTGTTATATAGTACCATATTTTATGCCCTGCCTGTCGCTTGTTACCGGAACATTGTGGAGGATGTGTCCATGGAAACAATTTTGTTGTTTTGATGCTATAAATCAGCCCGCCCACTTTCCCTCATCCTCCGGTATTCACTTATTCATTCATCTACATTCACTATATTCATTCATCTACACCCATATAGAAAGTAATTTCCAGATAATGTTACAAATTTTCAGGGATGATGGAGAAGGGTAATTATACCAATTTGAGGTCAGCGACCCTGGTCCGGAAGTGACCTAGTCGAAAGTTATAAGGGAAAGTCGTTCTGGTACAGATGACAGTGGAAAACATGTACCGGTACGTTTGTTGCTAAGACTCTATGGCAGACAACTTTCAGAGGTGGTAGTATGGACTAAAACAAGAAAAAAAAAGTCAAGCAAATATGGCCCTAAAATGCATACCTTAAGAGCTATAGGCACTTGTCCAGTAGAAATGTATTTCACAGTACTGAATATGAACAAGTTTTACAGCCCATGTTTACTTGGCTTTTTTTATTTTGGTCCATACTACCCTCTCTGAAAGAGGCCTATACTATAGTCTTAGCTACAGCACTATCACAGTATCAGAAAGATTTTCGCTTACTTGTTTCGACTCGGTCGTTTCTGGTCCATGGTCCCTTACCTCAGATTGATACGTTTACCGTTCTCCATCATCCCTGTCAATCATCATGGAATCACCCTGTACACGAGCTGTACAGCAATGCTTGCACTGCTGCTCGCAACACTGCGATATGTTGTTAACAGCTGGTAATCGCATTGACACAACACACTTCAGAGATAAAATCGTGAGCAGTCAAATTCTGACGACTCTTTGACTATACTCTGAGCAGTGTGTTCCTCAGTCTTTCACCGCTAGTATCTCTGGTTTTCCAAAGGCAGCCATTTCGATTGGATATACCTGGTTCTGTTACTTTCTTCCTTAACCGCACTACACACTGACGAGTTACAGATGTTTTTCATTGATTTGGGAATAATCACTAATCTAAGTATACTAAACAACTGCTTTCTCTATCTCATTGTTATGAGCATTTCCTACAAGTAAGTTAATGGTAATTGGTGAAGCACTTACACGGTTGACGTACTTATACAAGACCCTGACAAAATGTGTACTTCTCTTCTTCGCTGCTGTCACGAATAAAGGAAGCGATTTGATAAATTATAAAAAAAGGGATTGCTTTGAATCAATGTGAGATCTATTTCCGAAACAACAATATCCTGTTACTGCACGAGCCTCGCTGACGAAGCGAGCATTATTGCAAACAACTATCTTGTTTAGGGCTGTACACGCCATTGACGTCCGAAGTGAACATCGACTAACACGACGCGAGAAAACCAGCAAACGACAGCATAGCTCACCGTGCAACTGAAGTAGGCGACGATCAGAATCCCGTTTGCCTAAGCAACATAGTGAACCACAAACAAGTAAATGACCAAATTAATGTAATTAACAAATCATTAATGATGCCTCATAATAACTAACAACAAATGAAAGTAGTACAGAAAGTAATAGCCTCAGTGGAAACATGTCTTCATTTAACCAGTATTTGATGACTGTGGAGGAGGAGGAGAAGCTTAGTGTTTATCATCCCGTCGACAACGATGTCATTAGAGACGGAGCACAAGCTCGGATTAGGGAACTGTGGGAAATGAAATCGGTGTGCTCTTTCAAAGGAACCATCCCAACATTTGGCTGAGCGATTTAGGGAAATCACGGAAAAGCTAAATGATGATGGTCGGACGCCGGTTTGAAACGCTGTGTGCTAACCACTGCTTGATGGCTTTGGATTACAGTGTAACGTAAATTGTAAAGAGAACTTTAGTGTCAGTTTGTAATACATAGTGTGTGCTTCAATAAATCAGAATTACGTCAAATGCATTGTTCGAACTTCCATTGGTTTCTTCATGACTGGTTCCACAGCCATCAAATACTGTTAAATGAAGAAATGTTTCCTCTGAGACAGTAACTTTATTTAAGAGTTTATTTGTTATTGGTCAATTTCATTATCAAGATTGGTCTCAGAGTGTGTAATTGACCAACAGCAAATAAAAGTAGCAAATAAAGCTACAGCCTCACGTAAACATATCTTCATTCATTCTTGAAACGTTCTAAAATATACTCAGTTTTATGCCAGTGACCTATTGCCCACAATACTTTAAAAATAATGCACTATCATGGACACATATTCATAACAACATAATTATTTTCAGTTCAAAACTATCATCGATTAATTTTCCCCCGAAAATCTTCGGCAGTGCTACCTCGGGCCCGGATTTTAATTACCTAAAAAACAGTGAAATATTCAAGCATTTATGACGTAAAACTTACATAAGTATGACCTTAAAAAATAAAACATGACTCAATAGAAGTTTATTTAAAGCATTCTTGTTTGTTTATTTAATTCTTAGTTCACCATAACGTAATACAAAATTCACTTCTCAAAATATTGTAAGTATAGTTCTTTCTTTCTGTAGGTTTTGTGGCTAATTTGCACCTATTTTTTTAATGTCTGAATGTTTTATTTTCTAAACACAAAGTACAGTGAAAAGATCATCTATCGAAACAGTAAAACAATGTTTTTAATTCCTAATAGTATTTAAAGCGTTTCACATTATTTAATACCGTACGTCAATCTTCAGTATCTGCAAAGTTGCACTGGGTCACGAGGTGCATTTTCAGGTTTTCCATTGTCAAAGATCTACAGTTGTCGCCGAGGATAGTTTTTTACCTGGAAAAGCTCCTCTCCACTTCACACGACGTCACTGGAGCGTTTTTGAAGGCAGCCAGGTCACTGGAGTTCAGCTTTGTTTCAGTATCTTCAAATGTTGCGGCATACTCTGAAAGACTGTCACTAATTTTGCACAGTGTAGAATACCCAGGATTCCGTTGGAGAACACTTTGCAATTTGGTTTTCACTTTGTCAGCCACATGACCACGAGCTCAACCCAACTCACTCTGCACTTGTTGCACAATACTCAGGGTCTCACATAGCTGAGTGCCAACAGCTTCCAGTCGTTTGATGGCTTTTGATATCACTGAATAATTGGCGTTGGTGTATGCCAAGTTTCGAAACAATGTACCTGTAAAAAACTTCTTTCACAATTTTGATAGCACTTGATTCAAAAATGGTTCAAATGGCTCTGAGCACTATGGGACTCAACTGCTGAGGTCATTAGTCCCCTAGAACTTAGAACTAGTTAAACGTAACTAACCTAAGGACATCACAAACATCCATGCCCGAGGCAGGATTCGAACCTGTGACAGTAGCGGTCTTGCGGTTCCAGACTGCAGCGCCTTTAACCGCACGGCCACTTCGGCCGGCAGCACTTGATTCATCGCTATCAAGCTCACAGAAGATTGTCTTTATTTGGGTGTAATTGGTGCAGTAATACTCAGCAGCATTGAGCCAAGAACCCCATCGTGTAAGAACAGGTTTAGGTGGGGGGGGGGGGGGGGGGGGAGGGGCGTTGAAGGTGCTTGTTCCTTGAATTTCTGCACACGTAGAAGAGCCTTCACATAGATTTTCTTGCCACAGGAAATTAATTTGTCCACGTCAGGGTAATTTGATCGCACCTCTTCGACAACTCTGTGCAACGCATGTGCAAGTCAAGTAGCGTACACCATACTGGGGTAGAGAATCTGAAGCCCTTTGGCTGCTTTAGACATATATGAAGCACCATCTGCTACAAGCAGCAAAACGTTGTGTCTTTTCACACCATGTGGCCACAGTAGCTTCAGAGAGTTGTCAAACAATATAGCAATCGTCGAATTGTTTACTCTATTGAGAGCTTCACACGCTAGTAGGTACATATCTCCAGGGCCATCAACTTTGAAACACCAACAACAACATTAGCAATATATTGCCCACTAATATCCATAGTTTCATCTATCGACAGCCAATTCTTTTGCTCAGCAATAGTAATTCGTATTTTGTTGAGCACATCATTGTATCATACGGATAAATAGTTCTTTCTCAGTGTAGATTCATCTGGAACTGGATGTGTTGTGTACTTCTCCAAGAACCGTCTGAAGCGCGGATTCTTCAGCTTTTTCAATGGGATGTTGCAGGGCACCATCATCTCACACAAATGATTGCAGAATGATTGCATGGTTGACTATTGACCTGTCTGTTCAAATAACAGCGTTTGCCTGCTGTTATTTTCAGCACTTCGTTTCACACAGCTGCTGTGTTTAGCGGTATTACAGTGTTGTTGCACATTAAAGCGCTTTTCTGCACTAACTTTTACTTCACGCAGTTTACAAAATAATATTTTCCCACCAGTACTAAAGAACTTCTCTCCAAATTCTCGAACATATCCTCGCAACTTCACGCTGTCGGAGCACTTTGCTTTAGGTATGTTGAACAAGGCAAATGCTGTATTCAAACAGGTTACTGGGAACACCTGTGCGACTGCGATGATTATTACGGCAGAAGCCGCCTTTGTTGGCTCTGAGAGCGTATTGTCGACTCTGCGCAACAATGTTTTATGTTCGCAAATCGACTGTTGTGGCACACCGATTTTCTGCTACAGTCCTGAGAAATAAAGTTGTATACTATTTTATCTGTTTGTATATCATAATAGCACGTTAAATATTGTCTCGTGAGCAACATATTCATTTTCTTATTCGTGTGTCCCGTAAGATACGAGAAAAACAGTATATGCATTTTTGGCAAAAGTTGACGGAAATATGACCTATTATATTAAAAGTTAGCCGCAATATGACCTATTACTAAAATTTTTGAAATATGACTTTGTATGTACAATCAAAATACATTTTTCGACATTAAAATACCTAGATTTGTGAATAAATTGTTCTAAAATTCACCCTATAGCTCGGAAAAAAATATGACTTGTCATTAAAATCCGGGCCCTGCTACTATATGGCTCTGATACCGCGGGGCCCGTAGTTCGTGCTGCATCGGCTGTATGGATAAATCGTCTCTGCCCTACTCTACTGACGTCAGTGACACAGGATGGCTATTGTTTTATTTCGGCTACAGTAATAAGGTTGCCATGTAGGCTGTTGTAAATATTTTCATGATCCCTAAAGATGATTTAAGGGACAAAGTGGTTGTAAATAAAGAATTAACATTATCAACACGTCTTTGATGTTTTGAAAAATACACAAATCAAAAAAAGTTTTGCATAACCCCTGTTCCCAGAACTCCTGACGATAAGCATTGACTGTGGATATTGTATCACAGACACAGTTCTTTTGACTGTTCAGAGATGTCACCAAACCCGCCCAAAGATGTAACCAACCGTATAGCAGATACAGAGAGACAGGAACTGTCGATGACATGCCTCGCTCAGGCCACCAAGGGCTACTAGTGCTATGGAATGACCGATACCTACGGATTATGGCTCGGAGAAACCCTGACAGCAACGCCACCATGTTGAATAATGCTTTTCGTGCCGCCACAGGACGTCGTGTTACGACTCAAACTGCGCGCAATAGGCTGCATGATGCGCAACTTCGTTCCCGACGTCCATGGCGAGGTCTATCTTTGCAACCACGACACCATGGAGAGCGGTACAGATGGGCCCAACAACATGCCGAATGCTCAGGATTGGCATCACGTTCTCTTCACCGATTGTCGCATATGCCTTCAACCAGAAAATCGTCGGAGACGTGTTTGGAGGCAACCCGGTCAGGCTGAGCGGCTTAGACACACTGTCCAGCGAGTGCAGCAAGGTGGAGGTTTTCTAGTGGCATTATGTGGGGGACGACGTATGCCGCTGGTAGTCATGGAAGGCGCCGTGACGCTGTACGATACGTGGATGCCATGCTCCGACCGACAGTGCAACCATATCGGTAGCATATTGGCATATTCGTCTTCATGGATGACAATTCGGGCTCCCGTCCTGCATATCTTGTCAATGACTTCCTTCAGGATAACGACATCGCTCGACTGGAGTGGCCGGCATGACCTCCAGACATGAACCCTATCTAATATACCTGGGATAGATTGAAAAGGGCTGTTTATGAACGACGTGGCCCACCAACCACTCTGAGTGATGTAAGCCAAATCGCCGTTGAGGAGTGGGACAATCTGGACCAACAGTGCCTTGATGGACTTATGGATAGTATGCCACGACGAATACAGGCAAGAGGACATGCTACTGGATATTAGAGGTACCGGTGTGTACAGCAATCTGGACCACCACCTCTGAAGGTCTCGCTGTACGGTGGTACAACATGCAGAGTGTGGTTTTCATGAGTAATAAAAAGGGTGGAAATGATGTTTATGTTGATCTCTTTTCCAATTTTCTGTAACGGTTTCGGAACTCTCGGAACCAAGGTGATGAAAAACTTTTTTTGATGCATGTACTATCTGATCACAAGTATACGGACACCACTGCGTAATGCGTAACTGACCACTAGATATCACGAGAGGTTGACCCGCCAGTATAAACGGAGGCTTTGAGCATCGTGTTCTCATTATAACAGCAGTAACAGCGAAATCGGTCCATCAGACGATTTCGAACGTGGGCTAATCATTGCATGTCACCTGAGAAACAAATGCATCAGGGACATTACTATCCTTCTATAGCAGCCCAAGTAGAGTGTTGGTGATGTGATTGTGAAGCTTAAGAGCGAAGGAACAACTACAGCTAAACCAAGAGCAGGTAGACCTCATGTACTGACGCACAGGGAATCTCGAGCATTGCGGAGTGTGGTTCTAAAAACAAATCGCATGAAATCAGCGGAAGGAATCACTTGTGGGTTCCAAAGCGCTACCAGAAGTCCATCTAGCACAACGACTGCGTATGGGTTAAAGAGAATTGGCCATCATGGTCGAGCAGTTCCTCATCAGCCACACATTTCTGAAGTCTCTATTAAGCGACAGTTGAATTGGTATGAAGAGGGGCGCCACTGGACAGTGGATGACTGGAAATGAGTGATTTGGAGTGATGAATCACACTACACCCTGTGGCAATTCGATGGAAGAGTATGGTTTGGCGAATGCCTGGAGAATATTACCTCCTGTCACGTGCAGTGCCAATAGTGAAGAAGAGAGGATGTGTTATTCGTGGTCAGAGTGTGGTCCCCTAATTGCATTTAAGTAAATGCTAAATGCAGCATATTATTAACATTTACAGAATTGCGTACTGCGTACAGTACAGGAGTAGTCTGGAGGCGGCGATTCCTTGCATCATCATGTTAATGCATCTTGGCATAAAGCATCAGCTGCGATTCGATGGCTTGTGGACAATAATATTCCCGAAATGGACTGTCTCGCGCAGAGTTCCGACCTGAACCTCGTGGAACGCCCCTGGAGCCAGACCGTAGACTTCTCTCTAGACCCCAGCGTCCAACATTACCAGCGGCCGGAGTGGCCGAGCGGTTCCAGGCGCTACAGTCTGGAAGCGCGTGACCGCTACGGTCGCAGGTTCGAATCCTGAAGTGGGGATGGATGTGTGTGATGTCCTTAGGTTAGATAGGTTTAAGTAGTTCTAAGTTCTAGGGGACTGATGACCTCAGAAGTTAAGTCCCATAGTGCTCAGAGCCATTTGAACCATTTTTTTTCTCTGGTTCCGTCTCATTTCTCCACAGACGCTCTGCACCGTCCCAACAGAGTTGAAGCCGTCATAAAGACGAAAGGCGGACACACCCACATTAATGTCCACTACCAGATGTCCGGGTACTTTTTATCAGATATTGCATGACTTTTTGATATCTATTAAAACCTGTTGGACCTATTACAGGATGTATGATGACATGCCTATGGGGGGGGGGGGGCAAATCATCAACCAGTTCGTCTAGGTAGTAGGTGCTTATGCTCAGTACTATAGCAGGTAGTCATAATCGTGTGACTCTCCAGTGTAGGATAATAACAAGTTTTGGGACCCAGATCTCACAGGAACTCGGTAACTCCAATCGCTAGACGGCCAGGTGCGGCGCGCTCTCTAGGCCACAGCAGAGGTATCAGGGAGGCCGGGGGTCGGGTGTCGGCGACCGCAGGCGCCCAATGCCAGCGGCTTTTTTCCGGCGTCCCGGCAGTCACGTAGGCCGCGGGACACGCCTCTCGTCATTCAGCTCCTTCTCGTCTCGTCTCGTCTTGCACACCTGGCCCGCGGGGAAGCCCGCCGCAGCCGCCGTTGCGGGCGTGGCGTCGCCTTACGTGTGCTACAGCCGGCGCTAGCTCTGGAAACCGCAGGCGAGCCAGACAACTTGCCGCCGCCCGCGGGCAGCTACTGGGAAGCACGCTGTGCGTGTCTGACAGCACAGGCAAAGTGCGACGTTGACGCCGCGTACGGACAGATGTGTGAGGGACGTCGCAACATCCATTCCTATTGGGAATATGTGCTGTGCCGATACAATTAATGCTACTAATTCAGTTGACTGCGTAGCATAAATTATACCTAGTATTCCAACGCTGACATGCATATGGGCAAAGTACTACAATCCTTGGAAAGTACGACTTTCTGAGCAGTGCCTCGGGAACTTATCGCACAAACAAACAACTGCTAAGATTTTTGTCGAAAATACACTGCAGGCCATTAAATTTGCAACAGCACTAGGGTGGCAAGCTACGAATATCAAAACTGGCATGAAGCTGATTACGTATAACTTATTTATTTATTGCTAGCTGTACCGGTCACGCCTTACTGTGGCTCAGTCTAGTACGTGTACGAACTTGATACACGTCCTAATCTCCTTCTCCTCCTCTGTCACTGTCCATCTCCTCTTTCCACTCTCTTTGTCCATCTCCTCCTCCTTCTCTCTCTCCCTACCATCACCTCCTCCGTCTCTCACTGCCCGTCTCCTCCTCTCCCTTCCTTTGTCCATCTCCTTCCTTCTCTGTCTCTCAGCACCTATTCCCCCCTGTCTCTGTTCATCTTCTCCTTCCTCTACCTCTTCATCTCTTCCCATCCCGTCTCTCTTCCCCTCTGCCTGTCCATAACCCCCCCCCCCCCCCGTTTCTCTGTCCATCTTTTCCTCCCCCTCTCTCTCCATCTTCTGCCCACACTATTCATTTGTTTCTTTCTGCTTTCTGTGTACATTTCCTCCTACCCGTCAGTCTGTTTTCTCTTTCCTCTTCATCCCTCTATCTACCCTGAGTATATTTATTGTTACTAGAAATTCAGATTCTGTAGTATTATTCTCATCATAAGCTGATACAGCATAAGTACTACAGTACAGTTTTACTAATATATATATATGGGGGGGCCGGGGGGATGGTCCAAACTTTTATTACGGTAGCGCGTAAAAATTTGAAGTAAATCGGTAGAGTACTCTTTGAGATTTTTGGTAGCAATATTTTCCCTTTATACATAATGTATACTTACATATTATACATATTAAAACATATAGCCTATATCCGTCGAAATGGTCTTTAGAGTATTGTGTAGAAATCTGAATTAAATCTGTCAAGGTCTTTGCCATATTATTGGTAATAACGTTTCCCTTTTATACTACATATTTTCTTATATATTACATATATTCAAAAAGTAGGTATATAAAAAACACGCGCATATTCGAATGGAGCTTTGTGTCAAAATTTCAAAGCAATTGGAGAAGGGCTTTCAGAGATTTACGATTTTGAACAAACGAATATTAACATTTTTATTTATATATGTGTAAGTGTTCGTTAGTTCAAAGTCTTAAATATCGGAAAGTTAATCATCGATTGCTCTCAAATTTTGAGACCGTTGCATTCGAATATGCCAGTGTTCTTGTATACCTCAAAAGGGATACATTATTAGGTAAAAACTCGTGTTTGTTTCTACAAAATTATAAATCTCCGAAAATTCTTCATTTATTACTGTGACATATAATCATTTGATGCACCAGTAGGTATAAAAAAACACGCGCGTGTTTACTGCAACGTTGTGTCAAAATTTCAATGGAATCGGTGAAGAATTTTTGGAGATTTAAGATTTTGAAAGAAAACGAACATGAGGATTTTGCTACAACGAATCCATTTTACATATTATATATATTTATATACCATATAGCGCTCTATCAGGTATATAAAAACACGCTCGTGTTCGAATGCAACGTTGTGTAAAAATTTCAAAGCAATCAGTGATGAATTTCGGAGATGGCGATTCTGAACAAAAGAACATTTACATTTTTATTTCTTGTATATAGGAGATTGATTGCTTGCAAGTTCGATACACCCCACCTGGAATTCTAATGCCGATCGTGTTTTCAGTATCTACAGAAAGTTGCCTACAATATATCTGACATCCGCTTCAAAACTTGTAATTTAAGCATATTAAGTAATTGATGAAACTAAACATAAGGGAAACAGAAAATATATGAAATATAAAATAAAAGGAAAAATACGCAAAACCCTTTTAATCATGATATTCCATTTGTTAACCATCTACACTGCTGTCTCAGCAGATAGCTTACTGGGTACTCCCAATCTTACCTACTGGGATACATCAGAGTTGAGGAAGACATGTTCTTCAGGAAGCCGTAGCTACTTAAATGCACATTCGTGGCCTATGCTGACAATTACTTAGTTCTGTACGAGTGAGTATACAATTGCTGAAGATAGCGTGCCTAAACTCAAGAAGCAGAGTTCTAGAAACCCCATACCGACCTAAAACAGTCACGAACCCACCACCCGTCAGCCTTGAGATGGCGCCACAGGTAAGTTAGTGCTGTAGTTCGTAGTCCCAGAGTGAAACGTTCCTCCTCGTTCGTCATCTCGGAGTTCGTGTAGCGTCTGTTGAAGACCTGTCGCGGCGGAGACCAGAGTCCACGAACTTCTAGCGCTGTGCGGTGCGCGAGGGCCGCTACCTCCAGACTGGCGAATAGCAGCAGTCCCACGGAAACCGGCAAACCGGCGCTGTACGGCGGTCAGCACTAGCTGACGGTAGCGGCTCGTAAGTGAACAGTTACAAGCGGAGTCAAAGGGACCTAACGGATCTACCACAAGAACCCCCGCAGCCTGCTGTTGGTGAGACACCCATTTAAGTCGCCTATACATTCTGCTGCTTCTGCCGTAGCTGCCACGTTGCTGGTCACATATCCATTGCTTCTGGTCATTCTCTGTGCACGATTTAATTCCGGCGTTGGTAAAACCTCGTTGATATTCACTCACAGTATTAACTTCAGGGTTACAACATACAGTTGTGTTATCTAAATATTTTCTACATTCTCTCCCATACAACTTATTTTCTACAACGATCGCCAGGTGCCACTTCCCTTTGGTCTACATCGACATGGATACTCTACAAATCATACTTAAGTGCCTGACAGAGGATTCGTCGAACGACCTTCACAATAGTTCTCTATTGTTCCATTCTCGACAAGCGCGCGGAGAAAACGAATATCTATGTCTTTCCGTGCGAGCTCTGATTTCCCTTATATTGTTCTGACTATCGTTCCTCCCCAGGTAGGTCGGCATCAACAAAATATTTTCATATTCGGAGGAGGAAGTTGGCAACTGAAATTTCTTGAGAAGATTCCGCCGCAACGAAAGACCACTTTGTTTTATTGATGTCCACCCCAAAGTCTGTATCATGTCCGTTACACTCTCATCCCTACTTCGGGATAGTACTTAACGTGCTGCTCTTCTTTGGACTTTCTCTATGCACTCCGTTAATCCTGTATGGTAAGGATGCCAGACTGCGCAGCAGTATTCTAAAAGAGGACGGACTAGCGTAGTGTCTCTTTAATAGATTTGCTACATTTTCTGCCAATAAAACACATTATTTACTTTGCCTTATCCACATTATTTTCTATGTGTTTTTTACAATTTAAGTTATTCGTAATTGTAGTTCCTAGCTACTTAGTTGACTTTACGGCCTTTAGATTCGACTGATTTATGGTGCAACCGAAGTTTAACGAGTCCCTTCTAGCAATCGTACTATAACCTCGCACTTTACATTATTTATGGTCAATTGCCATTTTTAGCACCATACAGATATGTTTTCTAAATTGTTTTGCAATTTGTCTTGATCATCTGATGACTTTACGATAAGCGACAACTTCATCGGCAAACAACCGAAGACGGCTGCTCAGGTTGTCTCCTAAATCGTTTATATAGATGAGGAACAACAGAAATCACTTCTGTTTTACTTGGTGACTTTCCGTCAGTTACCACGAACTGTGACCTCTCTGCCAGAAAATCACGAATCCAGTCACATAACTGAGACGATATTCCATAAGCACGCAATTTCACAACAAGCCGCTTGTGTCTTATAGTGTCGAAAGCCTTGTGGAAATATGGAGATACGGAATCAATTTGAAATCCCTTGTCATAGCACTCAATACTTCGTGTGAGTAAAGAGCTAGTTGTGTTTCACAAGAACGATATTTTCTAAAACACTGTTGACTGTGTGTCTGTTCTCTTCGAGGTAATTCATAATGTTCGAATACAACAACTGTTCCAAAATCATGCTGCATTTTGACGTTAAGGATACGGGCCTTTAATTTAGTGGATTATTCCTTACCTTTCTTGAATATGTGTGTGACCTGTGCAACTTTCCAGTTTTTGGGTACAAATCTTTCGTCTAGGGAGTGGTTGTAAGTGATTGTTAAGTATCTGCTTTTTTTTAATAGGTATATTTTTCGTTTATTTTCAGAGGATTAGAGGGTTACACTGTTCCATTTCGCTACGACAACCCTGTGTTCACTAATCCCTGTATCCACCTTGATGCTCGTGATTAGCTCAGAATTATTTGTTGCTAAGAGGTCAAGTGTGTTTTCACAATCGTTTACTATTCGAGTGGGCTCATGATCTAATTGTTCGAAATAATTTTCAGACAATGCGTTTAGCGAAATTTCGGTTGATGTTTTATGCGTACCTCCGGATTTAAACATGTATTTTCGCCAACATATGTGTTGGGAAGTCCGTAAAAGGATCCAATTATTTTTTTATTCCAGTTCCCAAGGTCGACTTCTAACTCACAAGAACTATCTACTTCAATTTCGCTACAAGGTAAACTACTTCTAAAGCGATGAAGTGATATGAAATGAAATGCGATGAACATGTAAAACTGTGGTAGAGTAAGCAAATGGAAGTCATATATCTGAAAGGAAAACATTTCATCCACTTTATGCTATTATGCCGTTTTCAAGTGTTAGTTGACGCGCGTGAGGACAAGCCGTCAAGCAACAACATTCGGCGGGCAAACGCAAAATTTACGACAGATAGTCACGCGTCGTAAGTTTTGAGGTACGGTGAGGATGTAAAGGGAGCCAAAAGCGCGTACAAGACACTATTGCGACCATTTCTAGAGTACTGCTCAGGAGTCGTTATCAAGTAGGCTCAACTGTCGACATCGTACAAATTTCGAGATGTAGTATTGTAGAATATCTGTATAGCACATATGAAAGTATAAGCATCATCTAAGGGTTCTTTTAGCTTCCTTCCGTAAAGGATTATCCCGAGTGTATACCTTGCAGTTGTGGTATCAGGACTGTAGAGGACTGGTGTACGGAGCATAAGCGTCGCACGCGAATGGTTCTGGAATTGCAGAACATTGTCTTGCCACCGGTCATCCTATGTACGAGGTGCGGCTAGAAAAAAACTGGACTGATGCTGGAAAAAACATTTATTTACAATTATTTACAATTTCGTATTATCTCCTTCAATGTACTCTCCTCCTCGGTCTCTACACCGCTCCATACGAATTTTCCACTGTTCATAGCAATGCTGCAGATCATTTTCGGTAAGTCCATACATTACTTCCGTCGCTTTTTCTTTTACTGCTTCAACAGTCTCAAATCTAGTTCCTTTCAAAGCTGACTTGACTTTAGGGAAAAGAAAAAAGTCACAGGGGGCCAAATCAGGTGAGTAGGGTGGATGATCTAAGATGGGAATGTTGTGTTTTGCCAAAAACGTCTTCACTGACAACGCACTGTGAGCTGGGGCATTGTCTTGGTGAAGGATCCATGACTTTTTTCTCCACAAATCGTTCCGTTTTCTCCGTACTCGCTCACGTAGGGTAGCCAGGACGCTAATGTAGTAATGCTGATTCACTGTTTGTCCCTCTGGTACCCAATCAATGTGCACAATCCCTTTGATGTCAAAAAAAAAAAAAAATAAAAAAACAATCGTCATTGCCTTGAATTTCGATTTTGACATTCGTGCCTTTTTTTGTCGTGGAGAACCAGGAGTTTTCCAATGCATCGATTGGCGTTTAGTTTCGGGATCGTAAGAAAAAAAACCACGATTCATCGCAAGTAATAACATTTTGTAAGAAGGTGGGATCACTTTCAATGTTTTCCAGGATGTCAGAACAAATTATTCTTCGGCATTCCTTCTGTTCAATTGTGAGACACTTTGGAACCATTTTTGAACACACTTTGTTCATGTTGAAACTTTCATGAAGAATCTGCCTAACACTTTCCTTGTCAACTCCTGTTAACTCAGACACTGCTCTGATTGTTAAACGGCGATCTTGTCGAACAAGTTTACCGATTTTTTCTATATTTGCATCAGTTTTTGCTGACAATGGTCTGCCAGTGCGAGTGTCATCACTGGTGTCTTCGCGGCCATCTTTAAATCGCTTAAACCACTCAAACACTTGTGTTCGCGATAAACAATCATCGCCGTACACTTGTTGTAACATTGCAAACGTTTCACTTGCAGATTTTCCTAGTTTGAAACAAAATTTGATGTTAACACGCTGTTCTTTCTGTACACTCAACATTTTCCGACGCACAGACAAAACGTCAAGTACTTAAAACAGACGCCACGTGCAGACTGAGTGCAGGAGGCAGATGAAACTCGAGCAGTAGGCGGAGCGAGAGTCACGTGACAGGCCACGCGACTTTCAGCCTTATTCCATTCGTTTTATTGTTTCACCAGTACTAGTCCGTTTTTTTTCTAGCCACACCTCGTATTATAACAACACGGAGATTCTGGCAAGCACTTCCAGCTATTGCGATAGTGTTATCTAGGAAGCTACTGAAATTAAATTTACGAGTAACTTTACAAATAAAGATGATGGTTTCCTGAAATTATCCATAAAATCCTGCTCTCTCTCCTGTTAAAAAACAGAAGGACAGAGTTCATGCTATCTCACCTGTCAATTATTAATTTCACTATCGATAACTTCTGACGTCGGTCACCTTTGGTTTGTGATGGCGCTATTATGTGAGTGTTATTTTTCCGAAATTTCTCTTAAGACCGAGGCTATAATTCCCTTGCACAGCGTTTACTTTTTGCATTTATGCGCTGAAAATCGCAGGGTGTGCACTTGTCGAAATATCGGCGGTTGTCGACGACGTCACAATGATCAATAAGTTATGCGGCAGAAAGAAGCAGTGTCATAGAATAATCGATAATGCAGTGTATTTTCCATTCTTATACAAGGGACCGTTCACCTCGTCCAGTGTAGCCCTATATGCTTTCTGATATTTAACGAGATGCTCGAGCTGAGATGTACAACAGGACTTAACTGCTGCATACGATAATAAACTGACACGGCATTTATCTGAAAACGTTAACATTAAACAGAAGTACTGTTCCCCGAGAGAAAGTTTGCATGCTTCAGCAGGGTTATATGTGGGTGAATAATTGATGCTAGCCACTTCTTTATTCGAAGAGAGATACCTTTTTTTAAATCGTTTTCTCGCCGATTCTGCGGAAAACCTCCTTATTCCTTACCTTATCTGTTCATCTAATTTTCGACATTGTTTTGTATCACCACATCTCAAATGCTTCGTTTCTCTAGTGTTCCGGTTTTCCTACAATTCATGTTTCACTACCACTCAATGCTGTGCTCCAAATGCACATTCTTAGAAATTTCTTCCTCAAATTAAGGCCTGTTTGGGGGTCTTACCTTACCTCCTCCTCTTGTGACTCTTGAACAGAGCATTCGCTATTATTAGCTGAAATTTACTGCAGAACTCAGTCAGTCTTTCTCGTCTCTCATTCTTAATACCAATCCCATATTCTCCTCTAACAATTTCTTCTACTCCATCCCCTACAACCGCGTTGCAGTCCCCCATGAAATCCCCCATGACTATTAGATTTTCTTTTCCCTTTCCGTATTGAATTACTCATTCAATATCCTCGTATACTTTCTCTATCTCTTCATCTTCTGCATGCGGCGTCGGCATGTGTATCTGATATATCGTAGAATTATGGAACATGTTTCTCAAGAATTATGACGTTCTTAGAAAATGAACATCTGCTCTATAAAAATCAACATGGATTCTGCAAACAGAGATCCTTCGAAACTCAGCTCGCTCTGTTCCTCCATGAGATCCACAGCGCAGAGGAACGGTGCTCAGGTTGACGCCGTGTTCCTTGATTTCAGTAAGGCATTTGAAACCGTCCAACATTGTCGTTTAATGAAAAAATAAGAGCTTATGGAGTATCGGAGCAGACCTGCGACTGGATTCAAGATTTTCTTGCAGACAGAACTCAACACGTCGCTCTTAACGGAACTAAATCGACATATGTAAAGGTAATATCCGGAGTACCACAGGGAAGTGTGACGGGACCGTTGCTGTTCACAATATATATATAAATGATCTAGTAGAAAGCGTCGGATGCTCTTTAAGGCTATTCGCAGATGATGCAGTTGTTTATACCAAAGTAGAAACGCCAGAAGATAGTAATAATCTGCAGAACGACCTGCAGAGAATTGATGAATGGTGCAGAATCTGGCAATTGACCCTGAACGTAAATAAATGTAACATATTGCGCATACATAGGGAAAGAAATCCACTACTGTAGAGCTACAGTATTGAGATAAAACAGCTGGAGACAGCATCTGCCGTAAAATATCTAGGCGTAATTATCCAGAGCGACCTCAAGTGGAATGACCATGTAAAACAGATAGTGGGAAAAGCAGACACGAGACTCAGATTCATTGGAAGAATCTTAAGGAAATGTAACTGATCCACAAAAGAAGTGGCTTATAAGGTGCTTGTTCGCCCGCTTCGTGAGTATTGTTCATCTAAGTGGGATCCCTGTCAGGTAGGACTGATAGAGGAGATAGAGAAGATCCAAGTTAGAGCGGCGCGTTTCGTCACGAGATCGTTTAGCTGGCGAGAGAGCGTTACGGAGATGCTAAACAAATTCCACTGGCAGACGTTACAAGAGAGGCGTTGTGCATCACGGAGAGATTTACTATTGAAATTTCGGGATAGCATTTTTCAGGTGGAGTCAGACAACATATTACTTCCCCCCACATACATCTGGCGTATTGACCACGCGGAGAAAATTCGAGAAATTAGAGCCAATACAGAGGCTTACTGACAATCATCCTTCCCACGCAATATTCGCGAGAGGAACAGGGTTGGAGGGATCAGATAGTTGTACCGAAAGTACCCTCCGCCACACACCATTAGGTGGCTTGCGGAGTATGATGTAGATGTAGATGTAGAAAGTTGTCGGTATGAGGTTGCTGTCGATTCTGATGGGAACAACCCTATCACTGACTTGTTCACAGTGATTCACTCTCTGCCCGACGTTCCAATTCACAACGAATCCTACTCCCATTATATCATTTTCTGCTGCTGTTGGTAGGAGCCTATACTCGCCGTACCAGAAATCCTTGTCTTCATTCCATTTCATTTCACTGACCCTCCTGTATCTAGGTTGATCCTTAGCATTTCCCTCTAATATTTTCTAGCTTCCTAACATGTTCAACTTCTGACTTTACACTCTCCGAATCTTCTTTCGTTGGTTATTCCATCCTTTTCTCTTGGTCACCTCTTCCTTGACAGTCCTCTCCCGGAGACCAGAATGGGGGCTAGTCCAGAATGTTTTGCTAATGGAAAGACTACTATGACAGTTATACAATTACAGGCCTCATGCCCTGTGGAAACACATCATGTGTCTTTAATGCAGTAGTTTCCATTGCCTCCTGCATCCTCATAACGTTGATCATTGCTCATTCTTCCGCCTTTTAAGGGAAGTTTCCGACCCCAAGGGCAAGAGATACGCAGAAGCTCTGTCCACTCCTTCGCTCTCTTTGATAAGGTCTTTGACAGAACGAGGGTGACGTTTGGATTAGTAGTCAACGTACTCTAGTGTCGGGGAGAGGAGTAAGCAGGTTTATTTATTTTAAAAAGAGCCTACGACTGCCGAACGAGCGTCAGAGACGATTTCTCCTATTCTGTTCCCCCTATTCTGTACGTAGTGGATCAACATGTTCCATGAATCTTCTTCAGTAACCGCGTTCCATACCCGCAACGCCCCAATAAGCAGTAGGGTCAGAAGATAAAGAACCTACATAATTAGCGAAGTGAGTCCTGTACTACTGGCGGCGGCTGAAAGCCGCATGTGCACATCAGTAGGGACCAAAAGTCGAGTGTACTTTTGTGTGCATCGCGAAATATGTAGTAATCGCCGCAACAGTAATGCAAGCATGTGTTTGCGTGGGCCACCAGCAGTCGTCGGCCGCGCCACAAGCCACACGGTCAACATCCGAATTAACGATTGAGCATCTCGGAGACAAGTGGTCATCCGTCAGGTGAATGGAATGTAGCCACTGACGAGTAGCCACATACCACCGATGTAGGTTGAAAAGGCGTGCGTACCGCATGCCATACTGCGTTCCAGGTAACTTCAGGGTGCCTTGTTGCGAAACGTATTGATGGGTTGCTGCTGTTAGTAAAGGCGATAATAGTCTTTCTTGCTGGGAATCCGTGTCGATGGAAAGTACGTTAGTAAGAATCTGAGGTCAATCAAGATCTCTCTAATGTGAGCTAGTGCCAGTGAAATGTGTTCCACGGAAACCGGTGATGGTAGAGAGCACAATGCCACTTCAGCTATGGGGTGCCCGTCAGATTGGTGTGGGTAGAGGTCACGTGCGATGAGACAGTTTGCTTGCGCTTGGTTACAGACATCAATGAAACCAACACTACTTGCCCGCTGTGGCAGTTTCGGGGTGGCGCATCAGACTTTAAAAACGAGACTGCCACTCACGAAATATCTATATGCTACTAGATATCTGTCGACCATTGTAAGCGCCAAGGGAAAGATGTGCGCGAAATAGTTTAGTTCTGAGGCAAGATAGATACTGACTAAAGTGTTCATAGGAGCATGTCCATTCGACACAGTTTCTTGCTCCGTATCAGAGTGCGTATCTGGTGAAATAGTCAGTAGTAAGTAGCTGCAGCCGTATGACAAACATTGCTCGAGAACAGCACACCCAAACATTTGAGTGCGGGCACCTTGTCAAAATGCACCGCCGTTGTTTCGGGAAACGTTCCTCCGACATTCACGTATGTCATCTTCTTCATGTTGATGACCCTCCCAGCGACTGTCTCTTACTGTCATAGCCGCTGTAGCGCCATGTGGATTTCATCCCCTGATCTGGCCAGGAACACCACATCATCGGCGAATGCACCGCAACAGAAAGTCACATCCCACATGCAGATACCTACTAAACGCTGCCGCAGACCATGCAAAGCTGGTTCGAGCGCTGCCGCAAAGAATATGCCCGACAAGGGGAATCCTTGTCGCACTGACCATACAATAACAATGTGGCCAGACTGGTAACCATTCACCATCAAGCAGGAACGCACTCTGTGGATCAATCGAAAGCCCACCGCTGCAGACTCTATAGATAGGCCCATGCATTCCAAAACTATGTGTAGGAATCCATGATCGAATGGTCAAAAGTGTGGTCGAAATCAATGGCGACAAAGACATCCCGTGTTTTGCAGGCCGCCATTAATGCTATTACGTTGCGGTATGCTCCTAACGCTGTATGACTGTAGCTGACACCACCTAAGCAGGTCTGATCTCTGTGGACTGCTTTCCCGATAGTGGCGTAGAGAAATGCACGGAGGATGCAGGCGAAGATCTTGCAGTCGTTGTTGAGGAGAGTGAGTGGGCGATTCCTCCCGCCTACAACCACCACTCGGTTTCGGTACCGGCATCAGGATGCCTTCTGTAAATTCCGTGAGGACATTGAAATTGGGGTGGATCAGTTCTTGAAATATCTGAAGCCACATCTCATTAAAAAGTCGTAAAAATTGCGATAGAGTTCTTGTGGTGAACCATCTGGCCCTTGCGATTTGTTCAGTGCTCCTTGCGCCAAGGCCAATATCAACTCATGTGATCAGCAACAGCAGGATACCATCGGGTGTCACGGGAAAAGCGTGCAGCGCCTCTTCATAATCATCAATGATATTTGGATCTTCCATGTACAAGGTCCCATAGTACTGGGCGAAACTGAGCACTATGTCCTTTTGTGTCATGATGCGCCCGCCAGCTTCCGGAGGAGGAGGAGGAGATTAGCGTTTAACGACCCGTCGACAACGAGGTCATTAGAGACGGAGCACAAGCTCGGATTAGGGAAGGGTGGGGAAGGAAATCGGCCGTGCCCTTTCGAAGGAACCATCCCGGCATTTGCCTGAAGTGATCTAGGGAAATCACGGAAAACCTAAATCAGTATGGCCGGACGCGGGATTGAACCGTCGTCCTCCCGAATGCGAGTCCAGTGTGCTAACCACTGCGCCACCTCGCTCGGTCCACCAGCTTCCGGTTTATCGCCATGATGAAATGATGTTTGCAGTGGCGACTCTCGCGCACAAAGTGATAGACTGGCGCCATTTCGGTGGGGATGCCGTCTTGCACTTTCGCACGGACGCAGACGCTTTTATACTGCTCCACCGTGACGCTAACAAGGGAACCTCCCCATCGCAACCCCCTCAGATTTAGTTTTAAGTTGGCACAGTGGATAGGCCTTGAAAAACTGAACACAGATCAATCGAGAAAACAGGAAGAAGTTGTGTGGAACTATGGAAAAAATAAGCAAAATATACAAACTGAGTAGCCCATGTGCAAGATAAGCAACATCATGAATGATGCGAACTCAGGAGCGCCGTGGTCTCGAGGTTAGCCTGTGCAACTGCCGAACGAGAAGTCCTTGGTTCAAGTCTTCCCTCGAGTAAAAAGTTTACTTTTTTATTTTCGCAAAGTTATGATCTGTCCGTTCGTTCATTGACGTCTCTGTTCACTGTAATAAGTTTAGTGTCTGTGTTTTGCGACTGCACCGCAAAACCGTGCGATTAGTAGACGAAAGGACGTGCCTCTCCAATGGGAACCGAAAACATTTGATCGCAAGGTCATAGGTCAACCGATTCCTCCACAGGAAAACACGTCTGATATATCCTATACGACACTGCTGACGGCCTGTGCGTCACACGACAGGAATATGTTGTCGACCCACCTAACTTGTACACTTGGCGAATGGGTAAAAAGATTCTTCTACCTTGCCCGATTTAGGTTTTCTTGTGGATGTGATAATCACTCCCAAAAAAGTGATGAAAACATAAGAGTTTGTCACGTAAACTGCAACAAATGAATGCAACAGTTTCACAGTCGCACAGTTTTCCCTGTGCTCTGTCAAAACATACGTTTTTAACTTTTCAAATTTTTCGTTTTAGGTGTAGCGTCCCCATACTACGGCGCAAATGGCTCTGAGCACTATGGGACTCAACTGCTGAGGTCATTAGTCCCCTAGAACTTAGAACTAGTTAAACCTAACTAACCTAAGGACATCACAAACATCCATGCCCGAGGCAGGATTCGAACCTGCGACCGTAGCGGTCTCGCGGTTTCAGACTGCAGCGCCTTTAACCGCACGGCCACTTCGGCCGGCAATACGGCGCAGTTACCTCATATCAGACGGACGGACGGACGGACAGGTAATAATTGTCTGAAAACAAAAAATTAAAATCTTCACTCGAAGGTAGTCTTAAACCAAGGACCTCTCGATCCGCAGCTGTTCACGCTAACCACGGGACCACGGCGCTCCTGAGCTCAGATGCCCTTGATATTGCCTATCTTGAACATGGACTACTCAGTTTGTATATTTTGCTTATTTTTTTCATAGTTCCACACAACTTCTTCCCGTTTTCTCGATTGACCTGTGTTCCGTTTTCCAAGGCCTATCCACTGTGCCAACTTATAACTAAATCTGAGGGGGGTGCGATGGGGAGGTTTCCTTATAAGTAGACAGGCTTTGATGCGTTGTACAGCCAACTGACGCTCGAATGACGGTATTTTCGTCGTCAGCTCACTTAACGCTCCATAATAAAACTCTGATGTCGTCCTTTGCTAGCTCAATATGGCATGTCCGTATGACATCAGGGTCTTTTGGAGCGCAGGTTCGACACATCCCAGCCACCATAGTAACATGGAAGCGTAAGTTGGTAGGCGCCTGAGACAGCAGCGTCACGTGTTAGCGACTGCTTGTCGACGAGCTTCCTCATGTGGGAGGGTGACGTTTAACGTTCATGTGACTCTGCTGCATTGGGTGAGTCGGCGGAGGAGGATGACCGTGCACTTACGGGGTAAGATAATCTGTGAAGGCCGTCAGCCAGATTTCTGTATCGCTTGCCGCTATGCGGAGACCGCATGAGGCATACAACTGGCCCAATAGACTGGCAGAATGGCTGGTAAAGTGCATACGAGGTGCGACAAAAATGAGACTGATGCGAAAGAAAATGTTGCTTACCGTTTTAGTCAAGTTTAGTGTTTTCTCCTTCAGAGTAGTTCCCTTCTGATTACACACACTTTTTCCAGCGCTTCTGCCATTGGTGGTAACATTTCTGGAACTCATCTTCTGTAATATCCTCCAAGTCCCTCGTCACAGCTTTTTGGACATCTTGTTTGAAAATGGTGTCCCTTGAGCGCAGTTTTGACTCTTGGAAACAGAAAAAAGTTGCACGGAGCTATATGTGGTGAATAAGGTGGCTGTGGTAGTAATGAGTTTCGTTTTGAGGTTAAAAATTGTTGTACTGGCAGAGCAGTGTGGGATGGCGCATTATCGCGATGCAGAATCCAATTATCAGCAATGTTGGCACGGACACGAGGAACTCTTTTACAAAGTCTTTCTAAAATTTCTTTGTAGTAATACTGGTTAACTGTTTGTCCAGGAGGCACCCACTCTTTGTGAACAATTCCCTTGGAATCAAAGAAGCACGCAAGCTTGCATTTCACTTGTGACTTTGACATATGAGCTTTTTGTTGGTCTGGGTGATCACTTTGAGCACCATTGCGAACATTGGTGTTCTGTCTCTGGATCGTACTGAAAAAACCAACTTTCATCACCAGTGATAACACGGCTCAACAATTCTGGATTGATTTCCGTTTGCTTTAACAGATCGGCTGCCACATTTTTCCGTGTTTCTCACTGTTGTGGTGTGAGATTTTTGGGGACCATTTTTGCACAAATCTTTCTCATACCAAGATCTTCAGTTATTATTAGACGAACCGTTT
The DNA here is from genome assembly GCF_021461395.2 of Schistocerca americana. Classification (NCBI taxonomy): domain Eukaryota; kingdom Metazoa; phylum Arthropoda; class Insecta; order Orthoptera; family Acrididae; genus Schistocerca; species Schistocerca americana. The sequence continues at coordinate 434,040,236 of NC_060121.1, read as the reverse complement.
CTCTATTGATGTTCAGTTCTTCTGCAATCATTTTCCCGGATAATCTTCGATCAGATCGCACGAGTTCACTCACCCTGGCCAAGTTGTCATCTGTCTGTGAGGTTGATGGTCGTCCACTGCGGTCTTCATCTTCAACATTCGTTCTGCCTTCACGAAACATTTTATGCCAACGAAAAACTTGATCTCTTGACATAACCTCCTCTCCAAAAGCCTTCTGAAGCTTATTGTAAGTTGTCGTCAAGTTTTCACCCAATTTAACGCAAAAAGAATTGACATACCGTTGCGCAATATTATGCTGTTCCATTTCCGTGACGAGAGACACAAACACGTGTTAACTTATTACAGCACAACTCACGACTGAGCAGTTGCATCGATGTGCCGCTTGGACTAGAAGTGGCTTATAGACCAAGGTCAAAGATATTGTGCCTATGCAAGCCTGCAGGGTTGACACATCTTGCAAAGAAAATCAGTCTTATTACCTTATTGTCGCACCTCGTATATCCACACGACGTAAGAGCCATGTATCGTGAAGTGCTACGTCACGTACCATTGCATGTAGAGCTGGCCCTCCTCCGAGTAGAAGACGTGCCTGTCACCGTGATGTGAAGTACATGTTGCATACATGTTATCGAGGCAGATGGTGCCAAACGTGAGTGCGATGTCTCGTGCATTTGGGAAGTACTTAACGTATCTTGCTTGTATACCATCTCGGAGAAGGATAGCCATTCCTCTTGCGCCGTTGTCAGACGGTAGGATGTCGGTGATGTAGCCATAAAAGTCTTACTGCAGCTTCGAACTGGAGAAGGGCGGTGTCCAAGTTGTTGCCTTATCATGCCGTATAATATTGTCGCAGAAGAAGCCGATTAGCACTGTGGAATAGTGGATATGATACTAAATTGTCGCATGGAGGGTCGTGAGTTCAAAACTCATCTGGACTGTACAATATTAATTTCTATATTCGGTTCGTGTACATTCTAGAAGTATCCACAAATCTCAAGAATGATTGCACTGGAATGTTCTGTAGCTGTATTTATACTGTATGTGTTCTGGCCAGAGGCAGTTCGCTCCGCGCTCTTGTATGTGCAAGTGCTGAATAAACCTTCGTTAAGTGAAGTTAGTGTTCGTCATTCAGCTAATTACACCTTCTTCTACGTGACAATATCCGGGTTGTGACAGTGGAGTAAATACTATTCACGTTGACTGTTCCCACGTGGTGAGATTGAGACATCTGAAGTGGTGTAGACAACGCTTGGATGCAAGACCACGGCGAGATCAGACACCATGCATCTGCCCAGCTGCATGGCTTGCATTACTGTACCGTATGGTTTCCTGACAGGGACGGCGCTCCAGACTCATCGCAGGCCATGGGCTTCAGAGGGACTACCGATGTGTGCTGCGTGTCATTCGCCTCCATATCATCTGCCCAGTCGCCAAGAGATGAAACGTCCCCTTTGAACAATTATACATGACTGTGCTTAAACTGACACACAATATTTTTAGCGCAACGCAATCTGACTTTCAATAATCCCTACAAAAGAATGGCCCTGACTAACATTAACCTATACCTGTCACAAATCACTTACAAAAATCTTCGTTACTCGAACTACTGCAATACAGCGAGTGCCACTACTGCCAGCTAAATAAAAGATTCAAACTACGGAAGGCACTAACTACTGATAGGCATAGTTAGCAAATGAAAGATTTTAATAGAGAACAAACAATGTATTTACCTTAATAGTCATAATATATATAGCAGTTCATGACATCCAGTCTTACAAATTTCAAAACTCCGCCATCTCTCTCCCCACATCCACCACTGCTGGCGGCTCACCTCCAACTGCGCAACGCTACGCGCTGTTCATAGCCAACTGCCCAACACTACAATGGCAGACAACAACGCAAACTAGCCACAGACTGCACACAGCACAGCCAGTGATTTTCATACAGAGCGCTAAATGGCGTTACCAATATAAAAACCTAAACAGCCTACTTACATAGCCCCCATGCTCCCCACAAAAAATTTTACAAATTGTTTTGGGCAGTGGCCAATACAGATTTGAAAAAAAATTTTCATAGTTACAATAACAAATATATCAAATGCACACACTTATTGATACAATGTTGGTCATAAGCTAAAATTTTCTCACAGTCCATAAAGACAGTCCTGATCATTCATCACAGTAAAATTGCAGTGCTTTTCTCAAAGTCTGAGCAGTAAGAAAAAATGCACACGGAAGCAGTGGATTTCCACGCAGTCTTGAAGAAGTAGTGTTGTCCTTCCAACGGAAAGACAGTGCTGACTCTCGACATGCAGACAGGTGATGGGCCACAACAGACGAAACGCACAGCAGAGTCATTCGACGTTTTGAAAAATATGGACCACGAGAGGTGCAGACCCACTGGAGTCCTAGTAGAAATAATGCTACTGGTGAGTCAGCAAAGGTGTAGACCCACTGTAGTCCTTGTAGAAATAATGGTATTGATGGGTCATCAAAGATGCGGACCCACTGTAGTCCTTGTAGAGATGGCCAGAAGCCATCTGTTGTGACTGTGCAGGTACACAATCACCATTGAAGAGTCTTGCGGATAATATAGCAAGTCCATAACCACCACTTGTGCACCCACAAATTGTTTGGAATTGTCCTTAGAACCAGCAATGCTGTTATCCAGTCCCTTGCTGAATTATTAACACACGTGCAAACACTAACAGTCCCTACTTCTCACATATTGTCCATATACTATGACCAACAGAAACGTGTGCAGTGAAATGTAACTTACAAGTTAATAATAAGATGAACTGGTGTCAATTACAATTTTATAACATAAGAATAAAATAACAAAGGTACAAAATACATCATTAAAGAACAAAACAATACAGATAACATTTGTAGTACAGGCTTTACAACAGAATAGAAATAAACATGTACATCAATGTTACAGGAATTATGAGATAAGTAGATACATAAAAGATCAGAATAAATTTTGAAACATCAACTTCACACATGAGCATTAAAACAAAACAGAACAAATAATGTATAAACATCTTTACAAAGAAAATAACATAGTATTTGAAAAATTCTACAACATAAATCTTATTAGCTAAACACATAAAGACAGGAAAAAGACAAATTCACATAGTGTAATAACACAAAAATACAGGACAGGGTTTGTTTTCAGTGTGACATTTGGTACTGCAGTCCACCCCAAAACTTCATTCCATATATCTTTCCTCTTATTTCAACATTTGTTTCCACCAAAAAAATTCTATCCAAGCTTGCTTTCTGTATTTATATGTTCACACATTCCTTACCTCATTATTTATTTTCCATTATCTTACCTCATCATTTATTTCCAAGAAAATCCTACCTAAACCTGTTGTCCCTAAACCCTACTTTTTTGGGTTGGGTTGTTGGGTTGTTTGGGGAAGGAGACCAGACAGCGTGGTCATCGGTCTCATCGGATTAGGGAAGGATGGGGAAGGAAATCGGCCGTGCCCTTTCAGAGAAACCATCCCGGCATTTGCCCGGAGTGATTTAGGGAAATCACGGAAAACCTAAATCAGGATGGCCGGACGCGGGATTGAACCGTCGTCCTCCCGAATGCGAGTCCAGTGCCTAACCACTGCGCCACGTCGCTCGGTCTGCTTTTTTGGTTCATATCCTCTTTCAAAATACTTTTTTTTGGCCAAACCATTTTTTATAGCTTCTCGATGTATTTCTTCCAATTCATCACATTTTGTTCTCTTATATGGCCTACCCCATCTTAAGCTAACTTAAATCTACTGAGCTCAGATGCTAAACTAAGGGACAAGGCAATGCAGCAGCACAAAACAATTAACATAAACAGCAATGACAAAAAATTCAAATTGGCAAAGCAAGCTGCAGTATATATAAATTAGCAAAGCAATTGCAATATTACAATTAATATAAGGCAATGTGCAGCAAACAAGAAAAATAAATCCGTAGTAAAACTGGCTTAATAGAGTATCAGTAACATTATGCCTGGCAAACAGCAGCAGCAAATGAAATAACTTATACCTAAACATGACAAGCTCAAGCAGAAAAAATAGCACACTAAAGACAACAATGCAGATAAGGGAAATGTATAATCACATCTTAATGTCTACGTAATCAAAATGGTGCACCACAAAAACTAATTCTACAAAAAATTTGTTAGTCAGGGCCATTCTTTTGTAGGGATTATTGAAAGTCAGATTGCGTTGCGCTAAAAAACATTGTGTGTCAATTTAAGCACAGTCATAAATAATTGTTCAAAGGGGACGTTTCAGAGAGAACTGGGAGATCAATGGTGGCTGACCGCTTTTGAAGGAGCCCACATTCCCGGTTTCGACCCGATTTGCCTCGTTTTCAGGACCACCAGGAGGTAGAGAGTGTTTTACACTTGGGGCCTGTTGATGAATGAGACTGCTGTGATCCGTTGCAGCTGTAGATTCTGTGGCGGTGTCGTTGTCGCTCTCCAACATCAAATCGCCTTCAACTGACAGATGTCCCTTCTTCTGCCGCTTGGGTGACTTTTGCTTGCAGGTCGACGACTCAACATCTACTTGAGGGTGGGGTTTGGCACAGTCATCGGGAATTCCTGCTTCCGAACCCGAAAGTGAAGGCGGCGCCCCCAGCGCTGCCAGGTGCAGAGGCTGCAAGAACCTCTGCAACGTGCAGCGGCTGTGGCGTCAGCATCTCTGTCGGTGCTGGGTTTCCAACGGAATTCGTAGTGGCTTCAGGGGATATCATGTTTTGATCATCCGTCACATCATGTCGTACCACCTCCACATACGTTTAGCAGGACGGAGGTCACCGTGGATTGCTGAGGAAGTTTCGCGCAGAGCACCTGGACGAGGGGTCCCTACAGACTCTCAGATAGACATGGCTCTCCTCACCACAGCCGGAACTGGCCCTCGTTGTCCATCATATATAACAATTGAGGAGTAGCCGCCAACGAAAACATATAATGGAACGTGCTTATTAAGTCCTATGCTTATTTGACGTACCTCGTTAAGTACAGTGTACACTTAAAGATGTTCCATTTCTCTTCTGTGTGGCTCTAATCTGTGCCGTACGGCTCCAGAGCGTCAGCGACGAGATTGGTGGGAGCTTCGAATGGCTTTTGAAAGATGCCTATGTTATGTACCGGTAGACCAATTTGGTCAGCCACTACCACACACAGAGTACCGTGAGCATGGCAGAAGTGGAAGCCGTTGGTAGATCGTTGTAGGAGTCTGTCACAGGCCGCTTTGTCAATCAGTTTGAGGTATATTGTGCCGGATACAATAGATAAATGGATGCCTATTAGCTTTTGCGGTTCTGTGTGCATCAGGTCTCAAAGAAATCATTCTATTTCATGGATCTCCGGCCTTCTGTATGATACGTCGAACATTAGTTTCATTGTAGCTTGTTGCTACGACAACACCTTGGCTGTTGGTACTATAAGTCTATACAAACACGCAGCACCGCGCGCTAGAGGGTAAACGAGCACACCTGCGGAGCGACGGTTAGCGCACTGAAGCCGTCCACATCATGCCACGGCTGAAAGCCGACGGCCACTATGCCATGGATGCACTCAGAGATACTTTAACAGCTTGAAAATAAATTCGACTACTATGCAACTTCAGTACAATAGATACTCATTGGAGAGAACCGAAATTAAAATCCCCTATTCTCTTGCCTTCGCTGGCCGGTGTGACCGAGCGGTTCTAGGCGCTACAGTATGGAGCCGCGCGACCGCTACGGTCGCAGGTTCGAATCCTGCCTCGGGCATGGATGTGTGTGATGTCCTTACGTTAGTTAGGTTTAAGTAGTTCTAAGACCTAGACGACTGATGACCTCAGAAGTTAAGTCCCATAGTGCTCAGAGCCATTTGAACCATTTTCTCTTGCTTTCCGTACGGCGCTTCCTACTCATTCCTCCACTTATTATTTATGCGTTGCTGTTGGAAGTTCGCATTCTGGTTTCTTTTTCTTTCTCTCAAATATCAGTTCAAGATCGCGTAGTACTTTTAAATGATACGACGCTGTCTCTGCTCTTGCCTACCGGAGCCTGCTGGTAGTTCCATGGCAGTTTTGAGAAGCGGAATTTAATTATTTCGCACTTACTGCAGTGTGTGTCCAAGAATTTATTTTTCTTTAGAAAACTGACAGACATTTTCATTGGTCTCTTACAATGAAGCGCCGAAGAAATTGGTTTAGGCATGTGTATTCAAATTCGTAAATATGTAAACAGGCTGCGGTTGGCACCGTCTATATACGACAAAAAGTGTCTGGCGCAGTCGTTACATCGTTTACTGCTGCTACAATGGTAGGTTATCAAGATTTAAGTGAGTCTGAACGTGTTGTTATAGTCGACGCAAGTGTGATGGGACACAGCATCTCCGATGCAGCGATGAAGTGGGGATTTTCCCGTACGACCATTTCACGAGTGTACCGTGAATATTACGAATCCGGTAAAACATCATATCTCCGACATCCCTGCGGCCGGAAAAGATGCTGCAAGAATGGGACCAACGATGACTGAAACGAATCGTTCAATGTGACACAAGTGCAACCCTTCCGCAAATTGCTGCAGATATCAATGCTGGGCCATCAACAAGGGTCAGCCTGCGAACCATTCAACGAAACATCATAGATATGGGCTTTTAAAGGCGAAAGCCCACTCGTATACCCTTGATGACTGCACAACACAAAACGTTATTCCTCGCCTGGGCCTGTCAACACCGATATTGGCTTGTTGATGACTGGAAACATGTTGCCTGGTCAGACCAGTCTCGTTTCAAATTGTGTCGAGCGGATGGACGTATAGGGGTACGGAGATATCCTCATGAGTCCATGGACCCTGCATGTCAGCAGGGAACTGTTCAAGCTAATAGAGGCTCTGCAATGGTGTGGGCCGTGTGCGGCTAGAATGTTATGGGACCCCCGATACGTTTAGATACGGCTCTGACAGGTGACACGCACGTAAGCATCCTTTCTGATCACCTGCATCCGTTCATTCCCATTGTGCATTCCGACGGACTTGGGTAATTCTAGCAGGAGAATGCCACACCCCACACGTCCAGAATTACCACAGAGTGGCTCCAGGAACACTCTCCTGAGTTTAAACACTTCCGCTGGCCACCAAACTCCCCCGACGTGAACATTATTTAGCATATCTGGGATGCCTTGCAACGTACTGTTTAGAAGAGATCTCCGCCCTCTCTTACTCTTACTGATTTATGGACAGCCCTGCAGGATTCATGGTGTCAGTTCCCTCCAGTACTACTTCAAATGTTAGTCGAGACCATGGCACTTGCGCGAGCTCGCCGGGGCCCTACAGGATATTAGACAGGTATACTAGTTTCTTTCACTCTTCAGTGTATAACCAGACGACTCCTCAAATCCATGCACAAAACAATTTCTTGCTTCATGTTGTCTTACATTTCTCGGTACCAAAAGATTCCGAGAAAGGCTGCTTTGAATCCTTGGGACGTACAGCAAGTTTCTGCTATTCAGCACATATTTTCTGCTGCCATCGTTTCTGTGCGACCACAGATGGATTCTAATTTTGCCTCTAATGGCCATGATGAGGGCAACGTCTTATTGAATTGGGACAGCCATACCTTTCGGTAGAGAGATATGACGGTGTTCCTGAAATCTGCATATATTCGGCCGCGCGGGATTAGCCGAGCGGTCTTAGGCGCTGCAGTCATGGACTGTGCGGCTGGTCCCGACGGAGGTTCGAGTCCTCCCTCGGGCATGGGTGTGTGTGTTTGTCCTTAGGATAGTTTAGGTTAAGTAGTGAGTAAGCTTAGGGACTGATGACCTTAGCAGTTAAGTCCTATAAGATTTCACACATATTTGAACATTTTTGCATGTATTTGAATGCCGGTTCTGCTGTCGAGCTTGTAGTTGTTCCTGATTCAGACACTCGTTCGACCTATACTTGAGTATTGCTCATCAGTGTGGGATCCGTACCAGGTCGGGTTGACGGAGGAGATAGAGAAGATCCAAAGAAGAGCGGCGCGTTTCGTCACTGGGTTATTTGGTAACCGTGATAGCGTTACGGAGATGTTTAATAAACTCAATTGGCAGACTCTGCAAGAGAGGCGCTCTGCATCGCGGTGTAACTTGCTCGCCAGGTTTCGAGAGGGTGCGTTTCTGGATGAGGTATCGAATATATTGCTTCCCCCTACTTATACCTCCCGAGGAGATCACGAATGTAAAATTAGAGAGATTAGAGCGCGCACGGAGGCTTTCAGACAGTCGTTCTTCCCGCGAACCATACGCGACTGGAACAGGAAAGGGAGGTAATGACAGTGGCACGTAAAATGCCCTCCGCCACACACCGTTGGGTGGCTTGCGGAGTATCAATGTAGATGTAGATGTAGATGTAGATGTAGATGCTCCTCATTTCCCGAAAGTTCATGCCTTATATTGACAGCAATTCGTCGCACACTCTCACAGCAATCGCAGTCCGAATTGCACTACCTAATCGGTATGCAACTGTGCGTAATTTCGCTCTCCATTCCTCGGCATGTCGTCTGGGCGCGGCATCCCTTTGGCATCCCGCCGGAGACGCTATTCCGTGTGCCTCTTCGGTTACATCGGATTGTGATGTACCCCTTTTGCAGTTGCTATTCAGTCTGATCCAGGCGGTCCTCCACCATTTCGAACCTTTGTGAGTTCCCGGCAACTGCACTGAGATCTTCCATTTGAAGTGATGAGGACACTACACTGTTCACATTTGCGGCATGCCTAGCTTGTCTGGCGTGATTATTGCCACGTTAGCTAATTTCCTAGCGCCTGCCGCTTCTATTCTGGCCAAACCAGTCTCCTTCTTCGTCCTTAACGCAGTTTGAGTAGCTTTTATGCTGATCTTGCCTGCTTCGGTTACATGGTCGTCAGTTTTGTCCATCTTCTGTGCCAATTCTTTCGCTTCTTGTTTCCCTCTTATATTCTGCCTCCTCTCTCTTCTGTTCGGACTCCTCTCACTCCCTTTCTAATTCGTTGGTTTCTTGTTCTCTCTTCTGTTCTGGCTGTTCTTGTTTCTTTTCCAATTCTTTCATTTCGTTCAGTATTTGAAGTACTAAATTCGTTTTATTGGCGTGCTCCATGACTCCCACAGGTGACGCGACACTAGATTCCCTTCACTGCACGAAGTAGGGTGATAGACCTATTCGCGCTATCGGCTGAATCCTTACAGATATGGGCAATAGCATCAACATGTCTATTAACCTTATCCGCGTCTTCCTCCTCGCTCAGATCGATAATTTCCTCCAAAACCTCACGTATATTTCCTAAACTGCTGCTCTCATTTGTACTCGCGGTTTCCTGCTACGTGGGATAATATAACATCTCATCCCCAGATAAATTTACGTCTCTATCCTGTGCATACTCTATCGTATAGTAACCGACTCTCGCATTGTTTTCATCTAACCTTACTCCTGGTTAGTATTCACGTAAGGTGTGCACATGACACCACAGAAATGACCCGAAAAATTAAATTTCTCCTAATGCATAAACCTAACACACACGATATCTGCACAGTTTAAAATACATCCAAAATAATCAACAATGCTGCTATCAACGCCATTTATCAGCCACAAGATAGGACGCGGTGCAGAGACCACAAACAGACAAATGTACAATACACAAAACAATGAATAAGTATAAGAAACAATCATATACTCGTAGATCACAATGAAAGAAACACATGAATTAATAAATTCGTGCTTGCATTTTTTTTACTGCGGAACTAAAAAGGGAAAACCGTGAAATTTGAATGACTGGACTGCATCTCAGCATCTTCCTATTACGATTCTTACCAATGGCAGGGTGGCCATATTATGAAAGGGTGTCTGGTGGCAAGGTGAAACTAGTTTTCTGATTTGAGTAAAACCTGTATCTCAATGTTGTGAAGATTTACACCATACCCAAGAACTATCGCTCTCCCTGTTCTGCGCAAGGATATTTGAATGAAAAAAATCTATTTGGCCCTGTTTTTTATGACAATACATGGTCTTCCCCTTTCACATAATTTAGTATGTATTGGATAACATACCCCCAAAAATTATAAATAAAAGCATGGTATTCTAATGAGCTTCTGTAATTACTGAAATGAAAGCGGGATTTAGTATCGCAATGAAATTTATTAATTTAAAGAACAAATGAATCCAATGTTCAAATATTATGACAATGTATGGTTATTCCAAAACATGACAAGTAGAATAAGTTTCCATGAATAATTAGTTGGTAAAGTTGAAGTGAAGCCTACCAATGATTCTAGTTCCCTTTCCTCTATTGTGAGTCAGCTGGTTATCGTAATAGACTGGTAATTCAGTCCTAGGAATCCCACAGGTAAATCAGATCAGCAGAGGTGCGGTACGGGGGGCGTCAAAAATAACTGACTGAGTCCCTACCTTGCCAGCGCGGCCAAATACTTTAACAAACGCCGTGCTCGATGGCGTGGAGTCAGCTATCAGCAATGGGCTGCACTGCAGGCTGAAATCAGGACTGCTGACCTCCCCGATGAGCTGTGGCCATGGACGATGTTTAAGCGGCGATATTGAAACCGAGCTGCGCTGTCCTGCGGTATGGATCAGCCCTTGCAAAACTCTCCCTGCGCGACCGAGACAGTGAAAACTCTTAACTAGACTGGATGTCCGGTATGCACTTCCAGTATTCTCTCTCCGGCTGTCCGAAATGGAATCCCCTAGAAAATTCAGTTCTCTACACAAACTCCGAGAAATTAAGATCCGCCGAAACTCACCGAGCCACATGGCTGCCGATAATGCCCGGTCAAGGATCTTAGCGCCAAGCACCCCTACACGAACTGTCGTGCAAAAAATGGCTCTGAGCACTATGGGACTTAACATCTGAGGTCACCAGTCCCGTAGAACTTAGAACTACTTAAACCTAACTAACCTAAGGACATCACACACATCCACGCCCGAGGCAGGATTCGAACCTGCGACCGTGGCTGTCGCGCGGTTCCAGACTGAAGCGCCTAGAACCGCTCGGCCACTTCGGCCGGCAACTGTCTTGCAACCATCGCTCCAGAACACTACGAGAAATCCTACTCCAATTGAGAGACTTGCCGCCCAAAAATTAGTGACGCCTTCTTATGTCTGCAAGAGTCGCCGACTGTCTGCCAGTCAGCTTGCTCTTTTGAAGTGCGCACGGGAAGACTGTGGCATGGGAAGAGTAGCTGACAGCAAAATAACGTGTATACGTGAGACGCCGGCTTGGCAGACACCCTGCTGTCACCGAGCTGCGATTCTACGAGCGTAGCACAGGCGCCTCGGCGTCGCGCTGGCAGATTTCGTGATCATTCGGGGTGCCGGGCTCTGGCTGTAAACCTGTTAATGCGGCACCTTGTTGGTGCTCTCAGCAGTCGACGCAAGCTTCGTTGCCTTTCATCCGGCCCAGAGAAAACCGGTGATGCCTGGCTGCTGAGGACGCCTTTGACAGAGACCACCCCCGACCACCGCCATTGTCACCTGGGCTTGACTTTCATGGAACTTGGTGGAGGCGGCCGCACTCAACGTCCCTGGCACACGTGCTCTTCCCCACAGAAAGTCAACCACCAGACCTTGGAAAATATAGCAAATGAAGTAAGACCCATTACCTTATTTAATTCGAGCAAAGAGTAATCGAGCACTTGATACTCAGTCACCTTCCTGTCGACTCCCTCCCCCCCCCCCCCTCCCCCGCCAAGTGAGCAATAAAAGAAAATAAATGAGAGGGCAAGCCAAGGCATTTGGTATCTCTCAGGTGTTTCCATATTTCTGAACAACCCCTGTATATAACCATATAAGTGGCTAGTTGTTCCCGACATGTGCTGCAGTGCCTCTTTTTCTTTCTAAGTACTACACATGTACAAAGGAGGCACATTCTCTTAATAAATAATAAAGACAATGATGTTTTTGGATTAAATTAAATTTGAAAACCTTTATTCAACTGATACGGGATATACATTATTTTGGTCTTTCCGTTTTCTGCAAAAACAACTATTATTTTTTTCTGTTCTGCTCTTGAGAATGCAACATATAACTGACCGTGTAAAAAGCATGGACTTTCCAGATTCAATCCACACGCTTGAAGCGATTGAAGCATTGATGGTAGTTGAGAACGCAAAGCGAAAGGGGAACTATAGAAGTTTAACCCTAGAACAATAAAGGTGGGCAACGTTATATTGCTACTAAACCATCGTAAAGTTTACTACTCCACATTTTATTAGAAAAATGGCTCTGAGCACTATGGGACTCAACTGCTGAGGTCATTAGTCCCCTAGAACTTAGAACTAGTTAAACCTAACTAACCTAAGGACATCACACACATTTTATTAGAAGGAAGCAATAATGTATGGGTTATGTATTAGTTAATTACCATTATGGGATCTCCAACGGTGTGGCACATACCAAATTAAGTACAAAATATTCTATTTTATACCCCACTACAATAGCAAATTTTACGACGGTTCTTAATCTAGGATTAAAATCGGATGACATGTAGGTGGTAATCATGGTATTACATAAAATCAGCACATCTTCTCCTTTTGGCTTACCAATCAGAATTGTCACTCAGATTACGTGCCGCGCGGTCTTGGGCGTCTTGCCACGGTTCGCGCGCCTACCCCCGTCGGAGGTTCGACTCCTCCTTCGGGCATGTGTGTGGGTGTGCTGTTCTTGGCATAAGTTAGTTTAAGTTAGATTAAGCAGTGTGTAAGCCTAGGGACCGATGACCTCAGCAGTTTGGTCCCATACGAACTTACCACAAATTAATTGTTTGATGACGTTTGGAATGAGTTTTTTGTCAGCGAGCCTGGTTGCATTTCACAATCGTGTTGGATTAACTTTGCGCAAAAGAATTATTAGTGCGCGATATTGAGTGACAATCTCTATCATGGAAAACCAGAAAGACAATACGAATTTTAAAAATCAGTTGGATAATTTAAAACCTAGTCGCATTCAAGACGCTGTCAGTTGACTTGTAGACTTGCCCGCAATTTATTAGTAGATTGCGTAGTGGACTGTAATGACGTCGGTGCTTTTTGCTGAAAAAATATCACATCCCCAAAGCCATTAGCAATTTTTTGTAACTGGTGGCTCGTAAACGTTCTACTTTGACTCACACTGTTTGTTGCTCTTCTGATTTTGATGTACATAACAAAGCAACTCATTAAAAAACTGCTTCGTACCTTGTTTGAGAAGTTCGCAATTGCTTTTTGTTTTGTGCTCCGCCGGTAGATTACCCATTGCTGGAGTTTTAGGACGCATGATTATTTTGACGGAGAAAGCATCAACAACGGCAAGCAAAGCAAAATACTGTTAATTAAGCCACGTCACTTAACCACTTGAAAACACAATGTTAACATACTTGAACGTAATGTATGGTCATCTATGGCGGGAGCCGCAGAGGCGAAACAAAACTTTTTTAATATGGGCACAGATTATACCTCAGTGATGTTCTCCACGTGGTTAAAATATTACGATGGGCGAAGATAAGATTTGACCTGTTTCACTGACTGTGAGTAAAGCTGAAGACCCACAGAAGACGAAGAAAGAAACGAACACTTCGTTTTTCTTGTTGTCAGAAACCCTCGTGGCCACTGGGTAAAGTTTCATCGTAATCGGATGACTTGTGTAGGGAAACAAAGAAAACAAACAATCAATCAAACGAACAAAACATTCGTTTTTATACTGGTTGTTGCAGGAGCAATGGTTAATATTCAAGAACATGACAGGAACGCTCATTTGAAGTAAAAAACTTTATATGGACATATGCTGTATTCCGAATAGTTTCTGAGATGGAACACACTGAATGTCAACTCTGAACGTTTTTCTTGAATAACCAGAAAATCACGGCATCTAGTGAAAACATATCGCAGTACGGAATTAAAGTACATTAAATTTTTGATAGAAAAGGTTACAATTGTTTCTTCTCTAGGACAAATAGTTTGCGCGAAGATAGCGAGTGAATATTGAAAAGCTCTTGCGACGCAGATGTATTGTAGCTTAGGTAGTTTTTGTGGGCCAGTTTGAGTTTCCCGACTGGATGGAACACAAGTGTCGTATACGATTTGTTAATCTCGAATTCCTCTCGCTGCTGTGGTACGTTGCAAACAATGAATATGTACTGAATAACACAGAAGATAAATAACAGTGTACATTAGATGTGTTCTCTCTCAGAAACCGTTCGGAAAAGGGCATATTTCCATAGGAAGTTTTTTGCTCCAAACGATCGTTCCTGTCATATCCCGGAATACTGACCACTTCTCCCGGGACAACCTGTGTATTAGGTTTTATAAGGAGAACACGGTTAAGTGCCATAACCCGACTTCTCAGAAACTTCAGTGGAAGAGAGGTCACAGTAAGCGAACAGTTGTCTAAGCTTGTCCGTAGATACTCGACAGTTTCTGAGAAAAGGACGGTCAGTGTTAATCTGCCTTTTAGCTACCATGCAGTTCAGTAGAACCTGTGACACAGTGGCTTGCGTGGCGGCTTCATACTTTCGCACCCCGTGTTCGAAACCCGATTATTATTTTTATTTTAGTTTCTTATTTATCAACCCATGTCCGTTAGAACATTGCAACACGAATGTTTTCCAGTGTATATTTAAATAACGTTACCCTTATTCGTGTACTAATTGTATGTCTGGTGTATAAATTACAAAAAAAGAAAAAAAGGTAAAAGAATGAATGAGAAAATTATTTGAAATTGTATTCAATGAAATTCCTGTAGTGTGTCTCGATTAATAATCAATTGCAAGTTCCAGTTTTCGGTAAAGTGACCAGTTATGCGTGATTCTCTGAGAAATTATAGCCATTGCATGAAATCTTTAACAATATTACGACGTTTCTTTCCCGAGTGAGATTGTCACTGTGGCAAAACTGCCTTCACGTGATGCTCTATGCTTCGAATGTTTCTGCAATCGGTGTAATCCAAGGAAGTGCACCCGATCTTCCTTAAGAATAAACATAAGAACAAAATATAAGAAATAATATATGAACTGATGTTAAGTATGAAATATAAAACTATGAGAATTTAAAAAGCTTGTACCCTTGAAAATATCATACATACACACATATTATACAGTTTATGTATGACACTTATTGTGAAACTCAGTTGTAGTTTAACAGTTTATGTAAAGCCTCGTATTCCCTAACTTGATAAGAAACGTTTTTGCCATAATCTTTGACGGACACGGGCGGATAAATAAAATAAATAAATAAAAAGAATAACCGGGTTTCGAACTCGGAGCACAGAAGTGAAAAAGCCGCAGCGATAACCACAACGCCACCATTTAGACTAACACTAGAGCACGCTAAAAGATGTTTACGTTACGTCGAAAACTTTGACCGTCGTTTTCTCAGAATCGCTCGAGTATCTACGGACAAGCCGAAACAACTGTGCGCTTATTTTCACTCCTTAGCCACTGAGTGAAGTTTCTGAGACATCTGATTATGACACTTGCCGTGTTCACCTAGTTAATAATTGATCTCTAGATCCGCCGGCTAACCGCGTGAGTTAGCACGCCGCGCCGCTTTCGCCATTCGGAGAGCCGCGCCGGCCACGAATCGAACCCGCCCGATGGATTAACGACGAACACCGGCGTGCCGACTATCCTGAATGTAGTTTTTAGGCAGTTTCCCGCATCCGACTAAGTGAATACCGGGCTGGTACCCACGACTCACCTCATTACACGATTCACAAACATTTAGAGAAAGTTCGCACACTTTTACTCGAGATAACAGTAGGCGCAAACAGGTGGGCTGCACGAATTCCTTTCTGGGGGTAAAGGTGTGGCGACGGGAAGGGCATACCCAGTAATTAACACGAGGGGTCAGCGCAACAGGTTGCTAACAGAAGGGGGCGTTTCGATTCCTGGACAGGTCGGAGATTTTTCTCATCTCGGACATTGGATGTTGTGTTGTCCTTACCTTCGTATCGTCATAACTGACACGGAAGTCACCTGCATGGCGACACATGACAAGACGAAGCCTATATAACTTCGCACCTGTTACGGATTGACCCTAATGAATCTTCTGAATTGTAACACGCTTTCCACTGTTGCGATAAGTGTATGGGCACGTCCTGAGAACCATATATTCTCTCCCCAGAGTCGTGTGGCGCATTTTCTCGTGTTTCGGTAGATGTTTGCAGTTTCGTTTTTGCATTGCGTAGCTGGAGTCAGCCCAAAAAATTGCTCGTCACGTCTTTAATGTGACGCCCAGTGTCAACAAAAAAATGGTTCAAATGGCTCTGAGCACTATGGGACTTCTGTGGTCATCAGTCCCCTAGAACTTAGAACTACTTAAACCTAACTAACCTAATGACATCACATACATCCATGCCCGAGGCAGGATTCGAACCTGCGACCGTAGCAGTCGCGCGGTTCCGGACTGCGCGCCTAGAACCGCTAGACCATTGCGGCCAGCCCCAGTGTCAACAGAAAGCGCCAGTTTATTCCCCATTTTAAACAAAATAATTTTCAAATTGGAATTTTATGTGCTCATTCGATAGAGCTTTCTCAAATCAGTGTAGTCCGATATTTGTTTTAGCAATGTACGAGGGTTGGGACTTAAATAATGGCAACTATTTATTCACAACCGATACAAAAGAGTTACTTGTTCGCACCTATTACTGTCCTTCGAAGTAGTCACCAGGATTGCGTAGCCAGCGATGTGGAAGGCGTAGTGCACCAATAGTAGAGCCTGTTCTGTTGATGATGCGAATGGAGCGGTCTAAAGGTATGGTGAATCTCGTGTACGACTGTGATGGTGTTATCCTAACGCTTTACGTTCCTCCACGGCAGGCCGTCAATGCACAGTATTACTGTTGGTTTATGGAGCCTCACCTGCGACCAGCTTTGCGAAAGAAGCGGCGACGCTTTCTGCGCAACCCACCCATCATTTTGCACGACAACGCGCGGCCGCATACAGCGCAAACTGTGGCTGCTCTGTTTGGTCGATGGGACTGGGAAGTACTGTACCATCCACCATACTCCCCCCGGACTTGAGTCCTTGTGCCTTGATTTGATTCCGAACATGAAGGAACCACTTCGTGGCATTCTCTTCAGAACTGTTCCAGAGATTCGACAGGCAGTAGACCGCTCCATTCGCATCATCAACAGAACAGGCTCTGCTGACGGTATACTAAGCCTCCCACATCGCTGGCAACTGATTCTACACAATGCTGGTGACTACTTTGAAGGACAGTAACAGGGAAAAATATGTAACTTTTTTGTAACGGTTGTGAATAAATAGTTGCCACTATTGAAGTTCCGACACTCGTATGTTAGCAGGGGCAGTAAGGCGCAAAGAATGAACAGCAATCCAGTAGCGACCCAGTCGTGCTGCACCCTTGGCTGTGGCAGTCAGTGCGAGCC
This sequence comes from Schistocerca americana, assembly GCF_021461395.2. NCBI lineage: Eukaryota > Metazoa > Arthropoda > Insecta > Orthoptera > Acrididae > Schistocerca > Schistocerca americana. Next base: position 434,022,859 of record NC_060121.1, on the reverse strand, counting down.
AGGGCAGTGCTGCCGCTGCTGCAGTACTGGTTATTCTTCGGTTTTACTGTTCTTGTTCGTAAATGATCATAAAACAAATTTCGCACTAGAGCAATGTGGGACTGCTCTATCAAACGGGGACGTAAGATTTCGTTTTAAAAATGGTTTTGTTTGTTACGGGAAGCAAACCGATGTCGACAATGGGCATCGCATGAAACACGTGACGAGCACTATTGTTTGGGCTGACTCCAGATACACAGTGCAAAAACGAAATTGTAAATATCTGCCGAAACAATGCCCTTGAGGCCAATTGCAGTCCCATGAAGATACGGAACAGAAGGCACAAAAAAGAAGACGAAGAGTAAACTCGTCGTTGGGCAGGAGGTCATAACCCCGCAATGACCCCCTCCTTCCCTGGCTTTGCTCCTGTCCACAATGTAACACCTCGGTTCAGTTTACAGCGATAAAAGCTATAGAAAGAATAATTAAAAATTAAAAATAGAATTTTTAGAGGGGAAAATAGTGTAGAATCAGAGTTCGGTAATTGCAGATAAAAAATATAGTATATCAGCAAGCAGTTTAATGTCTAAGTACAGCAAAGCCACGGAAGCTCCGTCATGGAGAAGGCAGTGGCGTTAAACTCTTGTGATGAAAAACCTATAAAGAGGCCTGATCGTCATTATTGCCACCTTTTTTCGGGCGGGGAACCCGTGTCAGTCAGCGACACAATAATTAGATTGGACTTTATCGTGTTAAGATTCACGATAAAACGATAAACTGTTAGAATATTACGGAGATTAAAAGTGATGTAGTGTACGATCTCTGACTGTTGGTAGCAACGGATTATTAAGGGATTTTAGGACTTAAGTGCTACATTGGAACTTTACGGACATATAGACGACAGAAACTCAAATTATCTGCTGATATGAGTGAATTCAGAGGTACCGGTATTCAGATATTAACGTGTGGACTTTTGAAAGTGTCGTGTGCCGTTAGTTGCGAATCTGGACGTAGAGCGCGTGCATATCGGCATTTGCGGACTATTTAGATACCTCTTTTTTTTTTGTTCTTTATTGATTTTCAATTCTCCCCCCCCCCCCCCCGCCCCACCCCCCCGGAGGGGGCGGGCTGGCAGCAGCTTAGTACGCTGCTCTACAGCCTACAGACTTTTTTAAACGAAAAGAAACAAGAGAAACAGGCGATAAAACGGTGACTTAAAGTGTAAAATGGCGGAAAAATGCGGAAAGTTAAAACAGAAAGCAAAGGGGTTGGCAATGTTAATAAAATACACAGGAATCAGACAAGTAACATAGTAGACACACAATTAAAAAACATGGCGACAGTCTGGTTTCTGTTCGCAAGAGATAAAAAATCACACCCAGCGACAGTATGATGGCCGTTCGCAACACTGCCCGAAAGACACAACACGAAACACTCACTGTAGAACACTCACTGTAAAACACTGCACGAAAAAGGCGGCACAAAGATGACACTCCCGAGCTAGATAACTCCAGGCTAGGAACCTTTTAAATGGACCATCACCCATCACCATCTTAATCCTTGAATGTAGAGTGAAAGTGAAATACAAGAGTGTTGTACTTATTTCATTTACCTAGTACCAATCAGTGAAGGTTTTACGGAACCAAAGCTATTCAGCAGTAAGTCAGCACCATCTAGCGGAAAGCGTAGGCATTAACTAACACGCTAACTGAAGTGAACGTTTACGTGTTTTGCGGACTGCTTAATATGAACTTTTGTGACTCTTTGACGTCCCCACTCCCTCCGAAAGGTGGCGCAGGCTGTCTTAATCATAAAAGGGGAGAGTTTTAGCCGGGCAAATTACTAAATAAAACCGATATTTACAAGACTCGCAGTAATAGCAAAACACAAGGCCCGCACCTCATCGGAGAGTCGTCGCTGTCACGTCGAGAAGTAAAGCCAGAAATCCTGCCGACGATACGTATCTACGAGCAGACGTCGACATGGAGTACCTAAAAAGGGAACCACAAGAGTGTTGGGGATGGTTCAACAACCTAAGTTCGCACCGGCTGCCTATGCCAGGGACCTATGCTAAGCAGACAGCCTGCAGTCCACTAAAGAGCAAGGAACAAACACGCTGTGTTTGCTGATCGAGGCTGAGATCTTTCGGGCGAAAAACGATGCAGGTTTCGGGACCGTCAAACTTTGCAATCGCTCAGGAACGCAGACGAAATTTATCAGTACTCTCCATCGCCGCATACATGCATGCGAAGCGTGCGCTGCGGCGCGGCGGTTCCAGGTTGCTGCGTAGTACCTGCTCGCAGGCGGGAATGTTAAATAACGGGTAGCAGCAGTTCATTGCTACTCGGCGTGCTGGGGCCGGCGGGCTGCAGGGGCACGTGGAGAGCGCGGTCACGCGGCCGGCAGGCGCGGTGCGAGCGCAGAAGGCGCCGGTGACCCAGAGCAGAGGCGTCGAGTGTCCGGGCAGCCGGCGCTCTGCCGCGGCAGACGCGGCAGCGCCGCCGCTCCCACGGCCCGGGCCCGCAGCGGCACGAACAATACCGTGTGGTGCAGACTCAGCTGGTGCGCGGTTCACGGCCGCCGCGTCCCGGAAACTCTGTGGACGCCGACCATCGGAACACGAGACACCCAGCCACATCGAGCAAGCGAGCGAGAAAAGCGCACTTCCACATCTCCGTCCTCTAGTCGATGGCGTGGCTTGGGAGTCTACAGAAATCTGCCGCGAGTGTTCCGAGCCAAAAATACCGACACGAAGAGTCTCTTAGTCTTTTATGGAAGTGGTTTCATATTATCTTAAACATAAACAAGAACACTGAATAGGGAAAGTAAATGAAAGATTGCTACTCACTGAGATGGACAGTATACATTTCATTTGTCAATATCAATGAAACTATCCAAATGCCGTGTAACTGACTTGTTACACTACTGGCCATTAAAATTACTACACCACGAAGATGATGTTCTACAGATGCGAAATTTAACAGACAGGAAGAAGAAGCTGAGATGTGCAAACGATTAGCTTTTCAGAGCATTCACACAAGGTTGGCGCCGGTGGTCACACCTACAACGTGCTGACCGATTTCTCATACACAAACAGCATTTGACCGGCGTTGCCTGGTGAAACGTTGTTATGATGCCTCGTGTAAGGAGGAGAAATGCGTACCATCACGTTTCCGACTTTGATAAAGGTGTCGGATTGTAGCCTGTCGCGCTTGCGGTTTATCGTATCGCGACATTACTGCTCGCGTTGATCGAGATCCAATGACTGTTAGCAGAATATGGAATCGGTGGGTTCAGGAGGATAATACGGAACGTCGTGCTGGATCCCAACGGCCTCGTATCACTAGCAGTCTAGATGACAGGCATCTTATCAGCATGGCTGTAACGCATCGTGCAGCCACGTCTCGATCCCTGAGTCAACAGATGGGGACGTTTTCAAGACAACAACCGTCTGCATGAACAGTTCGACGACGTTTGCAGCAGCATGGACTATCAGCTCGGAGCCCATGGCTGCTGTTACCCTTGACGCTGCATCACAGACAGGAGCGCCTGCGATGGTGTACTCAACGACGAACTTGGGTGCACGAATGGGAAACCGTAATTTTTTCCGATGAATCCAGTTTCTGTTTACAGCATCGTGATGGTCGCATCCGTGTTTGGCGACATCGCAGTGAACTCACATTGGAAGCGTGTATTCGTCATCGCCATATGGGCGTATCACCCGGCGTGATGGTATGGGGTCCCATTGGTTACACGTCTCGGTCACCTCTTGTTTTCATTGACGGCACTTTAAACAGTGGACGTTACATTTCAGATGTGTTACGACCCGTAGCTCTACCCTTCATTCGATCCCTGCGAAACCCTACATTTCAGCAGGATAATGCACGACCTTACGTTGCAGGTCCTGTACGGGCCTTTCTGGATACAGAAAATGTTCGACTGCTGCCCTGGCCAGCACATTCTCCAGATCTCTCACCAACTGAAAACGTCTGGTCAATGGTGGCCGAGCAACTGGCTCGTCACAATACGACAGTCGCTACTGTTGATGAACTGTGGTATCGTGTTGAAGCTGCATGGGCAGCTGTACCTGTACACGCCATCCAAGCTCTGTTTGACTCAATGCCCAGAGGTGGTTGTTCTGAGTACTGATTTCTCAGGATCTATGCACCCAAATTGCGTGAAAATGTAATCACATGTCAGTTCTAGTATAATATATTTGTCCAATGAATACCCGTTTATCATCTGCATTTCTTCTTGGTGCAGCAATTTTAATGGCCAGTAGTGTATTTTATTTCATTTTGAAGGCTACCAGTTTCGGCATTCCACTATGCCATCTTCATATGCATCTCTCCGAATAAACGATAATGTCATATAGTGCCATAAATCTCTCGATGTCGTGAATTCAGTCGTTTCACTAGTGCTTCATTCAAAGACGATAGCAACTCTAGAATGAGAATGGTAGAGCACTTGCCCGCGAAAGGCAAAGGTCCCGAGTTCGAGTCTCGGTCGGGCACACAGTTTTAATCTGCCAGGAAGTTTCACGACAGCAACTGTTATCAAGTCTTCGAATGAGGCACTAGTGAAACGAAGACTTGATAGAAACGATTAAATTCACTATATCCAGGAATTTATGGCACTATATGACATTACGTGGAGAGATGCTTATGGGGCCGTATCTGGTAGCCTTAAAAATAAAATAAAATAACATCTCAGTTACACGGCGGTTGGAGAGTTTTATTAATATTGACAATTACTTAACAGGCCGATGTCCCTTGTTCGTGATAGATCAACAGAGAGGTACTTATTTCAATCCTTTTTGCAGATGACAAATTATACTGGTGGATACGGAAGACTAGCTACAAAGAGCTGTACGGTCCTTACGTGCATTGGCGAAACAATGTATCCACAAAGAAAACTACGGTTATGGTCTTCTGTGGAAAAGAAGTATACACAAAACAAGACTGCAGTTGAAGAGTCATTGGAAATGAAAGGCTTGTGGCCTGTCTCCAACTGTCTTCAGTTTGAAAAATACCAACGAGAACTTTGTAAAGGGAATTAAAAGTTCAGGAAGGAGACATAACAACACTAAAGTTTGCCAATGACACTGTACTTTTGTCAGAGACGGCAAAAGACTCGGATGGGCAATTGAACGGAGTGGATTGTGTCTTACGGTGCGTGTAAGATGAGTGTCAACAGAAGTAAAACTCAGGGATGCACAGAGAAATAGATTACAATATGTGAGATTAGAAAATGAGACTCTTAACGTACGGTAATAAATTAGTTTTCCTATTTGGGAATCAAAATAACCGACGATAGTCGAAAAGGAGACAATATTACATACAGAATGGTAACGGCGAGAAAAGCGACCTTGACAATGAGAAAGTTTTAACGTCGAAAATAAAATTAAGTGTTAGCCATTTTTGTAGGTGTAGTGTTTTACGGCTCTCTATCCGTGGTCTAGGGGAAGATGGCGCGGTAGAGTAACGTGCTCGTTCAGAGGGCTGGCTGCCCTCAGTAATAAAAAAAAAAAAATCTGAATGAAGTCTTCCACGATGAACTATGAACTTGAAGGCATGTCTTGTGACGTCCGCCTAGACAAAAAAAAAAGAGGTGGTATCGTCTTAGAATAGAGATCAAAATATTTTTGGTCCCGGGTTCGAAGCTCGTCAACGCTTAAGTTTTGAATAAAAAACATCAGCAATAGCGACCGAATACTTCTGGCATAAGAAGACACCCTCATTCAGCCAATGGCCTTATGAAAGACGGCGGAGGAGCGGATAGAAGTTCAGGGCACTTTCTTGCCCTGGACTGGGAAAATACCCCAAAAGGAGAAAGAATCAGAGATGATCAACGGAATAATGATGCAGAAGGCAATGGAAACCACTGCATTAAATAAACATAAAGTGTATCCATAGAACATGTGGCCTGTAATTGAACATGTGGCATGATGTTCTCTCCACTGGCAAAAGATTCCGAAATGGTCCCCCATTCGGGTCTCCGGGAGTGGACTGCCAAAGTGGAGGAGGCCTTGAGAAGAAGATTGAATAACCAACGAAAGGGTAACGTCCTACGATTAAGGGCCTGGAATGTCAGAAATTTGAATGTGTTAAGGAAGACAGAAAATATGAGGAAGGAAACACTCAATCTGAATATAGTGAGGGTCGGTGAAATGAAGTGGAAAGAAAATTGGTCCGACGAGCATAGGATATTACCAGCAGCAGTAGAAAATGTTATAACGGAAGTAGGATTCTTTGTGAATAGGAAGGTACGGCAGTAATAGCATTGTTCTCATCTGAATCGACAGCATCCTCACGCCGACAACGATGGATCATTGTATACATGCCGACATCGCAAGCAGAAGATGAAGAGACAGAGTAAGTGTATGAGGATATTGAACGGGTAATTCAGTAAGTAAAACCAAATGAATCTCTAATAGTCATGGGGGATTGGAATGTTGTAGGGAAGGAGATGAAGAAAGGGTTACGGAAGAATATTGGCTTGGTAGTAGGAATGAAGGAGGAGAAAGATTAATTGAATTCTGCATTAAATTTCAGTTAGTAATAGCCAATACTCTATTCAAGAATCACAAGAGGAGGAGACATACCGGGTGATCAAAAATTGACACAAATGCTTGGAATGACATGGGGTTTTATTAGAACCAAAAAAATACAAACGTTCAAAAAATGTCCGACAGATGGCGCTTCATCTGATCAGAATAACAATAATTAGCCTAACAAAGTAAGACAAAGCAAAGATGATGTTCTTTACAGGAAATGCTCAATATGTCCACCATCATTCCTCAACAACAGCTGTAGTCGAGGAACAATGTTGTGAACAGCACTGTAAAGCATGTCCGGAGTTATGGTGAGGCATTGGCGTCGGATATTGTCTTTCAGCATCCCTAGAGATGTTGGTCGATCACGATACACTTGCGACTTCAGGTAACCCCAAAGCCAATAATCGCACGGACAGAAGTCTGGGGACCTGGGAGGCCAAGCATGACGAAAGTGGCGGCTGAGCACACGATCATCACCAAACGACGCGCGCAAGAGAGCTTCCACGCGTCTAGCAATATGGGGTGTTTTTTTTTTTTGGTTCTAATAAAACCCCATGTCATTCCAAGCATGTGTGTTAATTTTTACCTCTCTATCTACATTATTTCGTGGTTTATTAAGTTTTCAAATTTATACTGACTTTTTGATCACCCGGTACTTGGAAAAGGCCGGTTGATACGGGATGATTTCACCTAGATTCCGAAATGAGATACTAAACTGTAAGGTGTACCCAGGAGCAGATACAGATTCAGATCACAATTTAATAGTGATGAAGAGTAAGCAGAAGTTTAAGACACTAGTCAGGAAATACCAGTGCGCAAGCACTAAGAAACGATGAGATACGCTTGAAGTTCTCTGAGGCTATAGATTCTGCGATAAGGTATAGCGCAATAAGCAGTTCAATTGAAAAGGGACGGTCGTCTTTAAAAAGGGCAATCTCAGACGTTCGAAAGAAAAACACAGGTGCAAAGAAGGTAACTGCGAAGAAACATGCGTAACTGAAGAAATAATTCAACTGATCAATGAAAGAAGGATGAACAAAAATGTTCAGAGAAATTCAGGAATACATAAATACAACTCACTCTGAAATCAAATAAATAGGAAGTGCAGGGAAGCTAAGGCGAGATGGCTGCGCGAAAACCGCGAAGAAATCTCAAAAGAAATGATTGTGGGAGGGACTGTCTCAGCATAAAGAAAATTCAAAATAATCTCCGATGAAACCAAAAGCAAGTATGGTAACATTAACAGGGCAGTTGGAATCCCACTAATAAATGCAGTGAAGAAAACAGATAGTTCGAAAGAGTGCGCTGGAGGTCTCTGTTAGGTAGAAGACTTGTCTTATGATGTGATAGAAGAAGAAACAGAAGTCGATTTAGAGGAGATAGGGGATCCGGTTTGGAATCAGAATTTGAAAGAGCTTTGTATGACGTAAGGTCGAATAAGGCAGAAGGGATAGATAACATTAAATTAGAATATTTAAAATCGCTGGGGAAAGTGGCAGCCAAACGACTATTCACATTGGTGTGTACAATCATGAGTCTGGTGATATACTATCTGTCTTTCGGAAAAACATCACCCACACATTTCCACAGTTTTTAAGAGAGACAAGAGCGAAAATTATCGCACAATTAGCTTAACAGTCCACTCATCCAAGTTGCTGACAAGAATAATATACAGAAGAATGGAAAAGATAACCAAGGAAGTATTAGATAACGATCAGTTTGACTTACGGAAAAGTAAAGCTAGTAGAGAGACAGTTCTGACGTTGCGGTTGATAATTGAAGCAAGACTAACGGAAAATCGAGACACGTTCATAGGATTTGTCGGCTGGGAAAAGCGTTCGACAATTTCAAATGGTGAAAGATGTTAGAAATTCTGAGGAAAGTAGGGGTAAGCTATAGAAAGACGGGTAATGTGCAATATGTACAACAGTCAAGAGAGAACAATGAGAGTGGAAGACGAAGGACAAAGCGCGCGGATTAAAAAGGGTGTAAGACGGGAATGTAGTACTTCGCCCTATTGCTCAGTTCATCGAGTAAGCAATGACGGAAATAAAAGAGACGTTCGAGGTGAGAGGATATCAATGATAAGATTCACAGATGACACTGCTATCATCAGTGAAAGATTTACATGTTTTGCGGAATGGAATGAACAGTGTAATCAGTACAGAAATAGAATGAGAGTTCTCCGAAACTCAAGGTCCTCGGCGGTACTTTTGGGGCAGCCACCACAAATTGTATAAAGCGTTGGTGGTGACCAGGATGTAGCTATGTCTGTTGGCCGAAAAAAATGACAAGAACTGCGCCAGCTAGAATGAAGAGATCTTTATTTCTGACGAAACGTGTACCAGCAATACAAGTCCAAGTAATATCCAAGAGTAATCGGTGTACTGAGCCTAGTCGAATACAATAGCAAATATCACACTGCAGTGGCTCCGCTATAAACTCCACGAAAGGCTAGCAATAGACAATCGACAATAGACTGTCCGTCTCGGTTTTTTTTTTTTCAGTGCTAAGTGTACCCGTCTCGGGGCCAGCGCTCCTCCTTATATGCAAAAGGCATAGGGCGCTGCGGACCCGAGCTCAGCCATGGCGCGACCTCTTCCGTCGGCGGTAACGCCCTGAGACGCCGACGGCCGCGACAAAAACAGTGGCCAGCGATGTCACGGTCAGGGCGAGCGTGTACGAGTTGGTTGGTTTGGTTGGTTGGTTGGGTCCATGGATACAACAGAGAGTAAATCGAAGAAAGGCGAAAGTAACGAGAAGTAGCAGAAATGAGAAGAGCGAGAAACTTAAATATCAGAACTGGTGAACACGAAGTATATGAAGTTAAGAAATTCAGCTACCAAGGTTGGAAAATAACCCTTGACGCTACGGTCGCAGGTTCGAATCCTGCCTCGGGCATGGATGTGTGTGATGTCCTTAGGTTAGTTAGGTTTAAGTAGTTCTACGTTCTAGGGGACTGATGACCTCAGGAGTTAAGTCCCATAGTGCTCAGAGCCATTTGAACCATTTAACCCTTGACAGAGGGCGCAGGTAGGACATAACAAGCAGATCAGAACTGGCAAAAAGGACATTCCTGCCCAAGAGAAGTCTATTAGTATCAAACATAGGTCTTAATTTGAGGAAAAAATATCTGAGAATGTAAGTTTGGAGCACAGAACAGTTGTATTTCATTCAGCATTTTCTACACGGCCCAATGCCACCACCTCCTGCGTTAGACGCTAACGTGCAATAACCACTTACAGGTGGCAGCAATAGCACTGGAGGGCATATTAAGCGTGTCAAAGGGACGCGGGGAACAGCGCAGCCGCAGTCAGAAAGGGGAAACGGAGCGATTTATCTGACTTCCAAAACGGCATGGTCACTGACCTCCGGGCCACGGGCGGTAGCATTTCCTAAAGGGCTAAGTTTGTAAACGGTTCGCATGCCGCCGTGGTTAAAGTATTCCGTGCATAGCAAAATGGTGCTCTTCAAAACCGGCGCGGAGGCAAATAGGGCGCACGACGTTCCATATAAGACAGAGATGAAAGGCGGTTGCAGAGATACGTACGGGCAAATAGTCGTGCAACTGTCGAGCAACTGACCGCCCAGATGAACCAAGGGGCTACCAACAGTGTCACCTCAACGACGTTCAGCGAACTTTGCTACATATGGGCTTCCGCACCAGGCACCTGGTTCGTGTACCCACGATGACTGCTGTTCATCGGCGACGAATGATGGGATTTGCGCGCAAATACAGCAATTGGACGTCCACTGAGTGGCGAGAGGTGGCCTTTTCAGATAAACCATGTTTTACGTCCCATCTGACAGATGGCCTGTGGCGTGTAGGCCCTGCCACAATCGCTGGAAGGGTTCACGCGGAGTAGGATGCGTTAAGGCCTTGGGTACATTTTCGGTGCTTTCCTTGGGTGATCCTGTCATTCTGGAGCGCACACTGGATCAACGTAAGTATTCATGTATCCTTGGGGACCACGTATGCAGTTTGTCATTCCTCAACGCGATGGATTCTACCAGCACGATAATGCAACATGTCGAACAGCTCGCAGTGTACGTCCGCGGTTCGAAGAGCACCAAGATGAGTTTACTGTACTCCCCAGGCCACCATATTCCCAGTGTATAAACCCAATCGAGAATATGTTGGACCACCTCGATTGGGCTCTTCGTGCTATGGATCCTCAATCGAGAAACCCAGCGCAGCTGGCCAAGTAGTTAAATCTAATTATAAGAAACCATGCAAAAAACCTGGGCTGAAGGAATAAAAATATCTTGTAACCACAAAAGGGAACTGTATCTAAAAACAAGAAAGAGTAATGACCCAGTAGCAACCAAATATTATAAATACTACTGTGCCACATTAAGAAAGGTTATTAAAAAGTCCAGAAGCATGTGCATCATGTCTGAGATTAATTCCTCTGATAACAAAAAACAATTTGGAATATTATGACAAGGGAGTCATGGCAACCAAGAGTACAGGATTACGGCATTACCATCAAATGTCCAAATGTGTGTGAAATCTATGGGACTTAACTGCTAAGGTCATCAGTCTCTAAACTTACACACTACTTAACCTAAATTATCCTAAGGACAAACACACACATCCATGCCCGAGGGAGGACTCGAACCTCCGCCGGGACCAGCCGCACAGTCCATGACTGCAGCGCCTTAGACGGCTCGTCTAATCCCTCACGGCATTACCATCAAAGCGAATGGAAACTTGACAAACAACAAGCCGGAAGTCGAAAACATTTTCAATAATCATTTTTTAAATGTTATAGAGAAAATAGGATCGAAATGTTCATTAGAAGAAGCAAGGCAGTTAGTGGAAGAGGCCTTACCCACACAATTTGATACAATTGAAATTCCACCCTTCTTTCCTTGTGAAATTAGGAAGATAATAAACTCTCTCAAGAATAAAAGCTCACATGGAATTGATAGCATTTCCAGCAGGATAATAAAAGCTTGTTCCAAGAGATAAGTGGAATTCTTAGCCACATATGTAATAGCTCTCTGAAGCATGGTATTTTCCCAGATAGACTGAAGTATGCCATTGTTTAACCACTGCATAAAAAAGGGGGTACGTCTGATGTCAACAACTACCGCCCAATCTCTCTTCTGACTGCCTTATCCAAACTTCTTGAAAAAGTAATGTATTGTACAGTAAAAATAAAGTTTTAAAAAATGTCAGTTTGGTTTCCAGAAAGGTTTTTCAACGGAAAATGCTGTATATGCTTTCACTAATCAAATATTAAATGCTCTGAGTAACCGGAAGTCACCCGTTGGGATTTTTTGTGATCTCTCACAGGCTTTTGATTGTGTAAATCATGGAATACTTCTAGATAAGCTCAAGTACTGTGGTATGGATGGGACAGCGCTCAAATGGTTTAGATCATACCTAACTGGAAGAGTGCAGAAATTTGAAATAAGCAGTTCACATAATATGGAAAAAACCGGTGATTCCTCAAACTGGGGAATAATCAAGAATGGGGTGCTGCAAGGTTCGGCCTTGGGGCCTCAGCTGTTCTTAATATATATTAATGACTTGCCATTCTACACTCCTGGAAATGGAAAAAAGAACACATTGACACCGGTGTGTCAGACCCACCATACTTGCTCCGGACACTGCGAGAGGGCTGTACAAGCAATGATCACACGCACGGCACAGCGGACACACCAGGAACCGCGGTGTTGGCCGTCGAATGGCGCTAGCTGCGCAGCATTTGTGCACCGCCGCCGTCAGTGTCAGCAAGTTTGCCGTGGCATACGGAGCTCCATCACAGTCTTTAACACTGGTAGCATGCCGCGACAGCGTGGACGTGAACCGTATGTGCAGTTGACGGACTTTGAGCGAGGGCGTATAGTGGGCATGCGGGAGGCCGGGTGGACGTACCGCCGAATTGCTCAACACGTGGGGCGTGAGGTCTCCACAGTACATCGATGTTGTCGCCAGTGGTCGGCGGAAGGTGCACGTGCCCGTCGACCTGGGACCGGACCGCAGCGACGCACGGATGCACGCCAAGACCGTAGGATCCTACGCAGTGTCGTAGGGGACCGCACCGCCACTTCCCAGCAAATTAGGGACACTGTTGCTCCTGGGGTATCGGCGAGGACCATTCGCAACCGTCTCCATGAAGCTGGGCTACGGTCCCGCACACCGTTAGGCCGTCTTCCGCTCACGCCCCAACATCGTGCAGCCCGCCTCCAGTGGTGTCGCGACAGGCGTGAATGGAGGGACGAATGTAGACGTGTCGTCTTCAGCGATGAGAGGCGCTTCTGCCTTGGTGCCAATGATGGTCGTATGCATGTTTGGCGCCGTGCAGGTGAGCGCCACAATCAGGACTGCATACGACCGAGGCACACAGGGCCAACACCCGGCATCATGGTGTGGGGAGCGATCTCCTACACTGGCCGTACACCACTGGTGATCGTCGAGGGGACACTGAATAGTGCACGGTACATCCAAACCGTCATCGAACACATCGTTCTACCATTCCTAGACCGGCAAGGGAACTTGCTGTTCCAACAGGACAATGCACGTCCGCATGTATCCTGTGCCACCCAACGTGCTCTAGAAGGTGTAAGTCAACTACCCTGGCCAGCAAGATCTCCGGATCTGTCCCCCATTGAGCATGTTTGGGACTGGGTGAAGCGTCATCTCACGCGGTCTGCACGTCCAGCACGAACGCTGGTCCAACTGAGGCGCCAGGTGGAAATGGCATGGCAAGCCGTTCCACAGGACTACATCCAGCATCTCTACGATCGTCTCCATGGGAGAATAGCAGCCTGCATTGCTGCGAAAGGTGGATATACACTGTACTAGTGCCGACATTGTGCATGCTCTGTTGCCTGTGTCTATGTTTTCGGGGGCTTACATCCTCATTTTCAGTTGAATCAGTAGTTCACGTAATTGTTACTTTTTCTCGATGTAGTAATTTTCCCATTTATGCTTCATTTCGCTGCAAATTATTTACTGTGTGTCGCCTGAGCATAATATACATTATAAACAATATACATTATAAACAATAAGAAATCTTAAAGATTTATCAGAAAAAAGGACACAGCTGGCTTTTATGTGTACGCATTTGTACCAATGAGTATCACACATAAACACGAAACAAAACCAGTCTCAGAGACCGTACAAGCACAGAAATATAGTGGCTTGTAACTTTAATAGCATTACAAGCTCAGAGTTCGAATCAGTTATAGAGACATCATATATGTAAGCGTTTACATCTTAATACCTTTCACACATAATCATAGTCTACATAAATTACTTAGACGAATAAATTCGATAGAGTTCTTCTTTCCATAATTTCAACCACTAAAGCGTAGATGGCAGTAAAAACTGTTGCGTATCGTCGACTACGCTTGAGAAGCTCATACGAAGGTTCACTGCCACTGTCTCATCTTTGGTACTGAGTAAGTTCTGTCCATGTTTTCTATTGCGAATGAAAATTTCCAAATCTTCAAAGAGATTCATTTTGTGGCCTTCGTGTAGTTTAGGAATTATTGTTAGCTTATCTTCTATATTTTGGAAAATCTATCCCATTTAATTAATGTGGGTAGCTAAGGCAGACTTATTTTGCGTGTTGTAGTTAAATGTAATTACATTTTCCTTAACTCTAATATGGAAGCCTTGTCCAGTTTGGCAGACATACTTGACTGAACACACATTGCATGCTATGTTTCAGATGTTGGTAAATTGTGTTTGATAGTTTCTATGCTGCCTGGTAGCAGATTACATAATTCGCTGTTGGTGGAAGAAGAAAATCTTACATTGTGTAGTCTCAACGCATTACCAGTTTTCTGTGAAATGATACCAAAATATGAAATGCATTCTGCCCTGAAGTATGTGTGTTTGTTTTCTTATTTTTAACCATCTGTTTCATAACTTTCTTGGACATCTTGTGCATAAGCATATGTTGTAAAGAATTCGGAGCTGTTATTTATTCAATTATTTCAATTTCAGTTACGCACATTTCACTGTTCGGTGGCATTTTTTGTGCTAGATGTAACATGGATCTGTATGCTGGTAGCTGGCATGTGTGAGAGTGACATGAAAATACATGGACGTTTATATCAATTGTAGCAGGTTTTCTGTAGAAGCTAAGAATATGTTCGCTGTTTTTCTGGAGATGATGAAGTAAAGCCGACCGCGGTGGTCTAGCGGTTCTAGGCGCGCAGTCCGGAACCGCGCGACTGCTACGGTCGCAGGTTCGAATCCTGCCTAGGGAATGGATGTGTGTGATGTCCTTAGGTTAGTTAGGTTTAAGTAGTTCTAAGTTCTAGGGGACTGATGACCACAGATGTTAAGTCCCATAGTGCTCAGAGCCATTTGAACCATTTGAACCATGATGAAGTAAAGGAAGTTTGTTGAACACTGATATTCGTAATCATAAGAATTTAGTGATTTTGTTCATACTATTAAAAGCTTCGATTAGTGCTTCTACTTTTTGCTTATTGTTGCCTTATATTATCAATATTCCTTCATCCATATGCCTTTTATAGTACTTAACGTTTTGCAAACATGGTATGCTACTGTTAAACGTATTTTTCTCTATGTGGGTTAAGAAGGTTTAACCCGCCAGGGTAGCCGAGAGCGCTAACGCGCTACTTCCTGGACTCGGGTAGGCGCCCCGGACCCGGATCGAATCCGCCTGGCGGATTAACGACGACGGCCAGTGTGCTGGCCAGCCTGGATGTGGTTTTTAGGCGGTTTTCCATATCCTCCTACGTGAATACTGGGCTGGTCCCCACGTCCCGCCTCAGTTACACGACTCACAGACATCTGAAACGCATTCACGCTATTTCCCGATTTACTCTAGACGCAGACAGCTGTGGTACACTAATTCCGTCCTGGGGGGTATGGGGTGGCGGCAGGAAAGGCATCCGGCCACCCCTTCACATTAACATGCCAAATCCGATTAACCATGGCCGACCCTGCGTCGCCGCGGGACAAGGCGCAAGCGATAGATAGATAGATAGGTTAAGAAGGTGGCAACTGTGGTCCCAAATATTCTGGAATGCGTTGCTCGACCATTAAACTGTTTGTACACTCCTTAAGAGCTTCAGTTTGCGGTCTTTGTTTAGTTTATCAACAGTGTTGTCTATGATGCTTGTCAGTTTTTTCACTTTATGAGTATTTGTTTCTAGATTATACACAGGATACAGAGAAGATTGGTAATTAAATACATTTTTTCCTCGTGGACCCCTTTCAAGATTATACACGGAATACACATATGTGTAGCACATATGATATATCCGTTGTCTGAAGTTTAAAAAAGCTGAAAAAATCAGCATTTCATGTAGATTAGGAGTTCGCTCTACGAGAACACCCTAATTTCACAAAGTGCATTGCATTGCAGTAAGAGGACGGAGAAACGTAACAGTATTTTTGGTAAATGTTAATACCGAATATAGTTCTAATGTTGTTAATTCTATATGATTCTATCAGATAAGTACACAAGTAAACTTTTCCCATAACGATGAGATTTTCAAATTTTGTTGTTTAAGTTTTGTGAACAAAGAACAAAATAATGAATTTCGGACGCGACCCAACAAATACTTTACAAACGTAAGTATAAAATCTGTATCCCGAAAAGTGTTGGAACAATTTCAAAATATAAGCTTTCTGAGTTTATAAACAACTAAAAACACCAATAAGTAATGGTATTAGAGACAAGTGAATCGTGTAAAGGAGGACAGCGGTCCGTTCGTTTCGGTGGAAAGAGTTATTGAACAGGTTAAGTGACCGACAGCAACTGAATTAGAGAGAACTGTCGTGTCGCAGAATTAATTCTCCTGTCGTTTCGGAGAACTGAGTGACTGGGTGGAACACGTGACCGTGCTGCGGTCTGACATAGAACTGATCATCTGAGCGGCACACTCTTACATTGTGAGGCTAACGTCGTCTTGACGCCAAGCAATAACTGCGTACTTCGGCCAACTGGATGTTGGTAATAGCAAGAACTGTAATTATACACATGAGGATCCCGACGAAAATCAGTGCTTCTGCTTCACTATGCACCGGCTCTGTTGCACACCGACTGCATAGTACCAACGTACTACGCAACGAATATCAAGTCTTCAGTCAGCGTAAGTCCCTCCTTCACATATCCAACCATGAAAGCAGTCTCATCCTCGTTCCAGAATTTTCGGAATATACTTCAGAATAGTTTTTTCAATAGGACTAGATGGATTTGCAGAGCTAAAATATGTGAAATTCCCTAATCTTAACTTTCAAATTGCTTTGTAGCATTCGATGACGCCTGTGAATATCCTTTTGCACTGTTTCATTGCTTTGTGATTTTCATTTTTCGAAGTTTTCGGCATTACTAGCTCAAACAATGAGCACTGCTAGTGCACTATTCTACCATATCTTCATATTTCCTGATCAAGTTCGTTGAGACTTTTCGAACTGATTATCGCCGCATGGTCAGTACGGCCAGTTGCGCTGACCAGTTAGAACTTTTTGCATCGGACAGATGATGGTACGAAGCAATAGTATGAGTTTCCGCATTAAATCACATACATTTTTGGCTCATTTCTTGTCGCTAAAAATAGGTTCCAGTATTACCTTACGATGTCCATTCTGAACACAATGAAAATAATCTACAAAAATTAGACCTGACTGTGTTGGTACTTTTCTATACTCCGTTATACATTTTGGCTCAGTACGTAGTAGATCCCTTTCCAGAATACCGCAGCCAAAGATACAATGGCGCCCTCACCTTCAGACAAGCCTACTGTCCGTGCTTAATTCACCGTAAATTTGCAACGTTAACGGTTCGTATAACAAACGTTTATGACGCAGTTAAACAACGCACTCAACATCCGAGGTGTAGCACAAAAACTAGAGCTCAATTGTCTTGTCACACACAGCAGTGCTCAGTAGGAAAAAGCACAAATAACGCCACTCTACATTAAGGATACCAGAAGTGATCCACAAAACTCTTGTCCAATATCTTTGACATCTACCTAGACCTCAGTCCTACATGTTCTGACGTCAAACCTAATGACTAATCAGGTATCTCGAACAGAACAACCCACTAAATGGCAAACAGCACGGATTCCGAAAACATCGATCATGCGAAAACGAACAGATGCTTTTCTCAAATGATATATTGAAAGACGTGGATCAAGGCAGTCAGGTAGTCGTATCTTCCACACTACACTTGATACCGACCGAAATTTATTAATATGTGAAGTATCAAAAGAAATTGGTTGTGAATTGAGGATTTATTGGCAAGGAGGGTCTAGCATGTTATTTTGGACGGAGAGTCATCAACAGCTGCATAAATGCATAAATAACTTCAGGTCTGTCTGGTGGGGGGTATTGGAATCCTTGCTGCTCATGTTGTGTGTGTGCATATCCGGGCAACAATATTGATAGTAACTTCAGAATTTTTACAAACTATTTTATCTGTAATGAAGTACTGTCTGAGAAACTCTGCACAAATACTGAGCTAGATCTTAATAGGATTTCAAAGTATTGGAGAGATTGGTAAACTGCTTTCAGTTTTCAGGACTTTAAAATTGTGCACTTCACCAAGGAAGAAACATAGTATTCTATGATCACAATGTCAGTGCCTCACAATCGGAATCTTGGAAGAACTACGGTGTAATGATTCTTAGGGATATCAAATGGAATTTTTCCATAGGCTCAGCCGTAGATAAAGCAGATGGCAGAGTTTGATTCATTAGGAGGTTGCTGAAGTGTGCGGGACCTGTACCAAACACAACTATCGGATGATACTGAATATGTATAAAGAATACTAGGATGTATGGTCAGAGGTTTGTTTTAGGAGAACGTCACGTAGATTCTAAAAAAAGCTGAATTAGCAGTTGCTTGAAAATAAATGCCAAATGTGCCACAAATGCCTACTTAAAAAGTTTGGAGGACCAGTATTCAGCGAGGAATCGACGAATTCACTACATCATACGTTCACTCCTGTAGGGAGCATGAAGGCTACAATACACTAATTGCAGCATTTATGGTACCATGTTTCCCGCGTTCCATACCCGAGTAGAATGAGAAGAAACCCAAATAAGTAGTATTAGGTTGGTGCGTAGTTCGTAGAGATTTTCCCTACGTTACACGACAGATACACATGACAGAGACTTTAGTCATCAATAAAATATTTTCCTTCACTATTTACAACAGATTGCCAACGCTAGTGTAACTTTTCGATTCCGCGATGTAGAAGTCGCGTTGTTCTGAGGCAAAGAACTGGTTGAGCCATTTTCGGAGCTCATTTTCTTCCGGAAAGGAAGTTCCTTGAATTTTGTTCGATGGAGAGCTGAAAAGGTGAAAATCTGAGGGCGCAAAGTCAAGTGAATGAGGTGGATGGGGAATGACTTCCCAACCCGACTCCTGTATAGTGTTTTTTGTCAGTCTAGCAGATTCTGGGTAGAATCACTTCGCGCAGTTGTTCCTGGACGCGTCTGCAAGACGTCTCAGTTGTCAACAGCAAATGTCAGCAGTGATGATTACACCCCGAGGGAACAATTCGTAAAATGCCACACCGTCGCTCTTCCTCCAGGTGAATAACATTATCTTTTGTGGATGCGCGCAGTTCTTTGTACGGGGAGTTGTTGCTTTATTTGGGCTCAGCTATTCGTTTATTTTCCTTATGTTAGCACCATTGCTCATCACCAGCAACGATGCAGGATAGGAAAGGTCGGTGTTGCTCACGAGCCAATTGATGTCGAGCAAGCGAAGATGCAACTATGGCCACCCGCTGATTTTTGTAATTTTGGCTTAGAGCGTGCGATATCCGTATACCCGATTTTTTTAACCTTCCCCAATGTTTATGGCTGCCTCCGCTGCTGTCATCGCTCTGCTGAACTGAGACAGAAGAATACGTCGGAAATGTTTCGATTTCTCCACTTGGCACTCCATTTTCTAGCGTCCACAGCTCCACTCACTACCTTCAAATCACAGGATGACAATATGTAAATTCAAACAGTGACAGTGAACTACAAATAAAAAACGACAATCGGTCAATAAACCCATAGCAACCAGAATACCAACACACAAAACAAACACACTACGAACTGATGCAACAATCTAATACAATGGAAAGTACCAAATGCCATACATGTTACGGAGGTTTGCTGAGTGTAGATGTAGACGTAGATGAAACCAAGCTATAAATCTCTCACTAACTGAAACGTCAGTCTCTACTATCTAACACACTTTTACTTCTAGCAGACTGATTTCGACTTAAAAATGCCATAGAACTGTTACCCACTGAGTTACAAATTCAGCTGTTTCCCCAAAAACAAACACGGAGGCCGAAGTTGCCCATGTGATGAACGTTACCGAATCAAACCGAATAAACCAAAGAAAAATCAGGAAATATTCTCTTATAGTACTTCAAGAGATACAGGCTTTAGTACAGCAAAAATATAATGCTACAATAATGACGGCTAGAACACTGATTAGAATGCAGCTCACAGAGGCAATGACCGCTGTAACGAGGATGTAGGGAAAAAATGAAACAAAACCACATTCACACGTGCTTATTCATATCAACAGTTTAAGCCCACACTCACACTTATAGGAAAATGAGAAACACTATAAAAATATTTATGAAAATATGCTTAAACTACAAGGTGTCACAAATGTTTTTAGTATTTAATTATCATATTAAATATGTTACTCTACAGAATTTGTGCAATGCTGGGGATATAACAAGATTCAGTTTATATTGAAATATTAATTTTTAAGTAAACAAGTGAGAATTAAGCTGAGGTGACAAGTAGAAATCAATATGAGACTTAAGACGACGTAGACGTAGATGAGACTAAGCTATAAATCTCTCACTAACTGAAACGTCAGTCTCTACTATCTAACACACTTTTACTTCTAGCAGACTGATTTCGACTTAAAAATGCCATAGAACTGTTACCCACTTAGTTACAAATTCAGCTGTTTCCCAAAAACAAACACGGAGGCAGAAGTTGCCCATGTGATGAACGTTACCGAATCAAACCGAATAAACCAAAGAAAAGTCAGGAAATATTAGGAGAGTGGGGTGAAATTTGTCGTTAATGGGCTATGGCACCAGACGACCGACGCAAATGCCTTTGCTAACAGCACGATGTCACCTGCACCGCCTCTCCTGGGCTCGTGACCATATCGGTTGTACCCTAGACGACTGGAAAACTGTGGCCTGCTCCGATGAGTCCAGATTTCTATTGGTAAGAGTTGATGGTTGGGTTCGAGTGTGGCGCAGTACCACGAATCCATGGACCAAAGTTGTCAACAAGGCACTATGCAGCTGGTTTTGGCTCCATAATGGCGTGGACTGTGTTTACATGGACTGGGCTGGGTCCTCTGGTCAAATTGAACCGATCATTGAATGGAAATATTTGTGTTCGTGTACTTTCAAATCGTTTGCAGCCATTCATGGACTTCATTTTCTCAACAACGTGCGATGTCACTGGTCCACAGTTGTTCGCGATTGGTTTGGCCACCCAGATCGCCCGACATGAATCCCATCGGACGTTTATGGGACATAATCAAGAGGTCAGTTCGTGCACAAAATCCTGCACCGGCAACACTTTCGAAATTTTGGCTGGCTGTAGAGGCAGCACGGGCCCATTTTTCTGTAGAGGACTTGGTGAGCCCAAGCCACGTCGAGTTGCTGCATTATGCCGGGAAAGAGGATGTCCGACATGATATTAGGAGGTATCTCATGACTTCCATCACCTCATTCTCACAATTCAAACGGTCGGCGCTCCCTGACCCTTGTTACCACGGGGCTAGACCCCTTTCTCCATCTCGAAATCGTCATTTGCCATCTATTCATGAGACACGACGGGTAGGTTTAAGATTTAATTAAGGACGTTGATGCGTTGTCTGCTGACCCGAAACTGTAGGCCAAAGTGATGCAGGAGTCTCGCCAACTCAAGTTTGGGCAACAACATGCGAGTATACGTACCACCCGAGCCGTTCGCTTCAGTATGTTATACAGAACTTGTTGTTGACGTGAGTACTTCTTCTAACCACAGGTCGTCTGACAGAGAGTTTAGCATGAACACAATATTACTTGCCAATGTTTCAATGTGTGTTCGAACCTCGAAAGATCGCTTGGAATGATTTTTTTTTCATCAATCTTCAAACTAGTTCTATGCTGTTCGCTACGATTTCCTCTCCTGTAGGACCATTCAGTTTCCAAGGAGCACCGGCACTCAACGTTGCTGGATACATTCCCACTTCTATCTTCCTCTGAAGTTTTTGCCCTCTACAGCTCAATCTAGTACAATAGTAGATATTTCCTTATGTCTCCACGTACGTTTTATCACCCTCTCCCTTCCTCTTGATGTTTTCCACTTGATCTTACGCTCGCCAGTTCTGCGCAGAATCTCTTCATTTCTTGTCTTATCAATCCATATAATTTTCAGCATCCTTTCGTAGTGTATTTTAGCAGTCGCTAAGGGTTAGGCACACTATGTGATGGACTTCCCGTGACAGCGCAATCCAGTTCAGGCTGTGTGTACCGTCAAACTATGAGTTATGGGAAATGTGAATGAAGAATGATCAAAGAATGTTCGTCTAAGACGGCTTGATCTGTTTGGTAAATTTATTTATTTGTTTATCTTATTGTTTTTAAGCAGGAGATTAAATCAAATACAGACAGTAGCACATGTAACTCACTAAGAGACCTTTACATTTTTAATATAATCACTTGCGTTGTTCGTTGCCATCAGGAAATCGTTGGAAGTTCCACAATTTACCCCGGTGGTACATTCTGTAACAATGTGAAGAACGGTTTGTCTGGCTGCACCAGAATCGCATTTTGGAGATGGAGCTTTACCCCACGTATGAAGTGTGCCTGCGCCTTTGACATGATTGATGCCTACTCCGTCAACCGTTGTCCATATTCTGTGCGATTGGTCGAAGCAGAACTCCTTATGCTGTGCAAGTTCTGCTGACAGTATGGAAGACAAGCCTCTGTCCAGTCTGGTTTCCATGACTCGGTTAAGCCGAACTGACATGTGAAGTTCCGTGGGTATTTTCATGGATGGATTTCTCGATAAAAAGCGATTTTTTTCTAGGATAACTGCGTCTTGATGGACAGGGACTTGCGCGTTGTTTTGTATTGGTTCAAAGTCTTGAGAAGAGTTGCTTCCCGTTGAAGGCCAGATTACGGGATGTCGCTCAATATGGGCAGCCATTCGAAGAGGATTTGATCTTAGCGTGCTGTGACGGGCTTATTCGGCTTACGTTATTGTACTATTAATCGTTTACAGCTCTGTATGATATTAATGAGGTCAGTATGTATTTTTTCTATTTCGTGTTTTTTCTCTTTCCTATGTTAACGTTGAATACTTTGAACTGTAATGATATTGAATGTACACATGCAATGTAATATATTACATAAATACTGTATTGTTATTTATCGTGTAATGTTAATTACATTTCGTTGTTATTTAAGAAACTTCGGGCCTCTAGGAAAAGTAATATCTGTGAATAATGCTGCAGAGTAACAGTTGAAGAGCGTTGCGTTGCAACTACGCATTAAGCTGAATCTTACGAGTGAAACGGGGCAATGACCTGTTTATGTCTGGTTTGGTATGCTCAAAACTGCATTGGAATCTGTGGGAGCTCCTGAACGGTTTAATTTTGATGAAGTGGAAAATAAACGGGCGCACTAAGCGTCGGGGTTGGTGCTCGGCCAACCGTACACTGTTGTTTCTGGAAATCTGCGTTCTTGGTAATACATTAACTCGATTGGTATTGTCTCGTTCTGCTTTTGTTCCAATGAGGTTTTATTTATGGAGTATTCTGACGGATCAGCGAGACAACAGAGCGTCGGCATCAGAGATCTTGCAGCAGTCGTCTCAGGTAGGAAGCTGCCGTGCTGCGATTTTTATCTTAATTTTATTGCAACTTTATGTGACTGTAATAACACACATACATAGACACAAAGTAAAAAAAAAAAAACGGTATACACACTTGATATGTTGCTATGTCAACCTACCTTACACATATATTTTAATTTTATATAAACTCTTAGATGTTAAGCGCCATTTTTTTTTAAAGTACACACATTAGACACTGTATTTTACTTGCTCCGCACCTTGCAACATCCCTCCTTAAAATAAAATGTTTGTTTTTAATGACTCTAAATCACGAGGTTCACAACTTTAGGTATCACACAGTTATGGTAATTGTTTCATAATAGTATTTCTAAATTTCTCAAACTTTGATCATTGTAGAGCTTTGGTCAGTATGTCTGCTAATTGTTCTTCCGTATTACAATATTTTATCTCGATCAAACCTTCTCTGTATTGTTCGCTAACATAGTGAAATTTTACATCTATATGTTTGCTTCATCTAACCAACTGTCCTGATTAGATCATTTGGATAGCACTTTGATTGTCTACATGATGAATGATTTTCACTTTTCTTCTGGTTAACTCTTTTATTAGGGTATTGATGCGTTTTATTTCTTTGGTGCATTCTGCTGCTGAAATGTATTCTGCTTCAGTTGATGAAGTAGCTGTCACATTTTGCTTCTTAGAACACCAATTAATGGGAGCACCATTATAAAGAATTATGTATGCATTTGTATTTTTTCTGTCTCTTAAATCTTGTGCATAATCGGCATCATAATAAACATTTAAATGAATGCTGTCATCTTCTCCACTTTCTTTTTTCTTATAGAAAAGACCATAATTCTTGGAACCTTGTAGATATCTATGAGTTCTTTTTACGTTTTTTAATCTCTTTTTTGGTGTCTTCTGTGAAGTGGCTCTCATAATTTACTGTAAATCCAAGATCTGGTCTGGTTTTACAGGACAAATAAAGAAGGCTTCCTATGGCTTCACGATATGCAAATTCAATGTGTTCGTTTTCTTGATTTTCTTCATTTGTCTTTCCCTCTGGAACTAATGGAGACTTCATGGTCTTACAGTGAGTTATATTGAATGCTTCGAGTACTTTCTTTGCATACTGTTCTTGGTGTAAAAATATTCTATCTTCTGCCTTCATTATTTGTATCCCTAAATACATATCTGGATTTTCTACCACAACCATTTCAAATTTCTTCTTAAGTTTCTTTCGTATATTTTTAATTTTCTTCAAGCTTTTTCCTATTATTATTACATCATCAACATGTGTAGCCATGTACATTTCTTCAGTTGCATCTTTAAATATGCACTGATCTGATTTCAATTGCATTCGTCCTTCTGTTTTTGGGAAATCTGTCAATGTTTTATTCCATCTGGATGGGGCATGTGTAAGTCCATACAGAGCTTTCTTCAAAACACAGATTTTTCCAGCTTCTTTGTTTTCTTCTTGTATCTTCATAAAAATTTCTTCATCCAGTTTCCCATAGAGAAATGCTGTTTCGACATCAAACACCCTCATATGGAAGTTTTTCTCTGCTGCCAGCGCAAACAACAGTCTCAATGGGCATATATCTATACTGGGCTGAATAATTCCTTGAAATTTATATCCTTTTATCGTTGACATCCTCTGATAACTAGTCTGTCCTTATATTGTCCATCATCTTTGACTTTAAAGATCCATTTGCTTGTTAAGATTTCTTTCCCTTTTGTTTCCTCTGGACTAACCAACTTCCATGTTTCATTCTGTTGAAGAGATCTCTTTTCTTCTCGAATTGCTTTTAACCAATTTTCTTTGTCTGGACCACTCATACATTCATAGGTAAGTAAAGCTGTTTCATAATCATTATATTTTACAGGTTTCTTCAAACTAGTTCTTTTCCTAAGGTTGTTGTTTCTTGTGTCTTCATTGTATGTTATTACTTCTTGATTTTCTTCTCCTTGATTATCATGGTATTCTATTTAATTTTCTTTATTGCTAGTATCATTTGATAGTTCACCAAAAACAAGACTTTTCTGTAGAGTTTCTTTTGTCACTTTCTGCTCAAATTCAACATATCTTGACACAACAATATTTCTTCTTTCTGCATCAAATAATCTGTAGCCATTTGTTGCATAACCAACAAAAATGTATGCATTACTTCTTACATCTAGTTTCTTCAAATAGCCTAAATTCTTGACAAAAACTCTTGATCTAAAATTTGTAGTCTTGACAGATCTGGTATTTTCCCAAATCACTTCTCTGCAGGTGTGGCACTTTGATTGATAGTTGGGCTTCTATTGATTAAGTATGTAGCTGTGAGCACTGCCTCTCCCCAGCCGGCTAGTGTGGCCGTGCGGTTCTAGGCGCTTCAGTCAATCGCTTGATCGCTACGGTCGCAGGTTCGAATCCTGCCTCGGGCATGGGTGTGTGTGATGTCCTTAGGTTAATTAGGTTTAAGTAGTTCTAAGTTCTAGGGGACTGGTGACCACAGATGTTAAGTCCCATGGTGCTCAGAGCCATTTTTTTGCCTCTCCCCATAGCTCTTTCTTTAGTTTGCTGTCGAATATCATAACTCTTGCCTTGTTCATTATTGTCAGATTTAGTCTCTCTGCTTTCACATTGAGCTGAGGGCTATAAGGAACACTATAGTCTACCACACCAAATCTTAAACTCACAGCTGGTGTATTCACCACCTTTAACACATCTTATTTTTGACACTTTTGTATTGAACTTATTTTCACTTTCTAACACATATTTTCTTATGAATCTTTCAGCCTCTGACTTATATCTTAACAAGTAGGTTACACAGAAATGAGTGAAATCATCTAAAACAGTCATATAGTACCTATATCCATTAAATGTTGGGGGTTCTATCTCTCCACATATATCAGTATGTACGATTTCAAGAGGTCTTGTTGCTCTTTCTATCACAGTAGAAAATGGTTTTCTTGTTAATTTAACTCTCACACAGGCTTCACACAATTGTTCTGCTGAGCATAAACTATTAGGAACTCCTTCACACATTCTCTTGATCTTTGAAGTACAGCTTATGCCTGGATGACCAATTTTCTTATGCCATTCTTGTTTTTCTTCTTATGTCAGTAGTGATTGCATTCCTCATTTAATGTTCACTTCATACAACCCAATTCTTGTTTTTTGTCCTTTCAAAACAGGTATTTCACCCTTATAGATTTGAACAGAATGTTCAGTAAATACAACTGCACAATCTTTTTCAGTGATTGCATTTACAGACATCAGATTTCTGCAAAGTTCAGGAACATACATAACATCTTTTAGAACACAGTTATCTCCTACAAAGTTTCCTGTTGCAACAATTTTCATTGATCCACCTTGTTTGGCAACTTTTGCAATACTATCATAATGTCTCACTTTTGTTAACTTGTCCACTTCATTACACAAATGTCCTGTACATACACTATCAACAACCATGACCATATCTTCTTTATTACTGGCTTCTTGTGAAATATTTCCTTTGTTACGTTCATATGCAGTATGTTCAGTGTCTTCCATCTCCTTTTCTTCATCATGTCTTGTTTCTTGTTTCCTTGAGTGAATAGATCTTCTGCTATGTCTTCAAAAGTGCAAAATGATATTCTTTCGCTGTCTTTGTTCTTAAAATAACGATCTTCTCCTTTGTGGTTAGTCTTTTTGCAATGAGGACAGGACTTGAAAGATCTCAATTTTGGTTCTTGAATTTTATTTTTATTTTTAAAGTAACACTCTTCTTCTTTGTGATTATTCCTCTTGCATATAGAATAGTCTTCTTTCTTCTTAGGCTTCTTGCATTCTCTTGCAAAATGTCCACAACCACCACAATTTTACAAATTATATCTTTTATTTTATTTTTGTTAAACCCAACATCAAAGGCAATACTCTCTTCTTGATTATTGTTTTTCAGCCGTTCCTCCTCTCTTAGCCTTGCAATTAGATTTTCTATAGTCTTCTCACTCCTGGGCAACAAAACCCATGTTGGAGAAAAGTGTTTGTATTCTCCCGGCAAAACAATATCTTGGGTATGATCATAATATCTGTCATCTTTTCTGACTAGAGACGACTCAGTTCAAATACTATATTCTGTAGTGCACTTATATTACTAGCTATGTCTGTGGTTTTATAGTACTTGAAACTATAAAATTCCTGAAGCAACTGCTGAGTTCTTTGAGATGCATCTCTTTTATAAATTATTTTAAGTTTATCATACATTATCTTGGAAGTTTCACAACACAGTACGTGTGGCTTTACCTTTTTATCAATTGTTCTCAGTACATAATGTTTTGCTTTGCTGTCCATTTTCTGCCATTTTTCTGTTTTTCTAAAGTTTTGCAATTTTCCAGTGTTTCAGTTCCATCCACAGTATCACACAGGTCTTGCGTATTGAATAACATTCTAATTTCAACATACCACAGATTGAATGTACTACTATCTTTAAGCACTTGTATATCACGAAATTCTTCGTTTTCTTGAAACATCATTAACTGTTTTTCTTCCTTATTCATGCCTTCTATTTTTAGCTGTTCTATTTTCTTATTGCTCTGGGCCCATAACCTGCTGTGATTTTTATCTTAATTTTATTGTAACTTTATATGAATGTAATAACACACATTCATAGACACAAAGTAAAAAAAAGCACTATACACACTTGATATGTTGCTATGTCAAGCTACCTTACAGATATATTTTATTTTTATATAAATTCTTAGATTTTAAACACTATTCTTTTTTAAAGCACACACAGTAAACAGTGTATTTTACTTGCTCTGCACCTTTCAACTGTTTTCCTTCCTTATTCATGCCTTCTATTTTTAGCTTTTCTATTTTCTTATTGCTCTGGGCCCATAACCTGCTGTGATTTTTATCTTAATTTTGTTGTAACTTTATGTGAATGTAATAACACACATACATAGACACAAAGTAAAACAAAAACACTATACACACTTGATATGTTTCTATGTCAACCTACCTCACAGATATATTTTATTTTTATATAAACTCTTAGATGTTAAGCACATCTCTGCAATCACACTGTCGGCTGTCAACCGATATTTCATTGCTGCGGAGTATAAATACAAATAAATTTGTAAAGCGTGCTACAAAGATTCAAGTCTATTTTCAATTTACCTTTCAACAGTTCTCTTACAGTAACACCTCAAATTAAAGTTACATTTGTGCTGTTAAGGGTGATTTCAAGTCAGAACTTTACTTACTTGTCAAGTAACGTTATTTTGAAGACACTAGAGATGACAATTTTCTTCTGTTGACGTTGTCAACTCCCATTATTAAAGAAACGATACAGGCATTTATAATCAATTAACAACGACTTGAAGTTGAAACTGTTTAAGCTGCGCCATTCCAAACCAGATCACTACTCGTTCTACAGTGCTGTCATTAACTTTATTCCAGTGAGGGCTCATTTACTTGTTTCTTGATTGCAGTGGTTAATAATTGAAGTTTCTAACCAAGAACGTGCTGATTTCTAACAGATTTAAATTGCTATCAATTATAAGCCAATAAGCATCAAATTTACTGGTTTTGTCAAAGATGTTTGCGCGTAATAAGGCTGCACTGCCTACCCACATACTAATCAACTACAATATTATTGCACTTACCCATTATCGGGAACACGCGGTGACTTTACAGTAAACAAGTATAGGGCTGACTGAGGAAAATGCATCGGACTGTCAATACTTTCGCGTCAGTTGTGGATATATGTACTATCAACCATGATTACGTGCTGACTCATGATAAGTCCAAGGAAGCGCCCTCACTCCCAGATGCAACAATATTCCTGTCGATTAGCATCCATCTTCAATAGCAAACAATAACCTACAGTTATTTATTGTTACTGAAGCTCTTGCTAATTAATATTAGTAGATATTTTATCTGTTTGTGCTTCTCACTTGTATGTATTCATTTTGTATACTATTTAAGTGTGCTTGTGTCCTGTGTCTGTGGTGTCTGTCAACCTTTCTTAGAGACAGACACTACCTACCAGATAATATCAGAAACTTACTAGTTCAGAATAAAAAACCAAACCGTCTAGAGGTCGTATTAAAGAGACAGGTGTTTAGCTCTTTTATCCCAACAGTTTACGAGGGATTTTGATGGACGTTATGCTAAGGAATCTTTATGTGGTACATGCAGTAAAGCACTCTCAAATTTTACAAGCTAATTAACATGGTGGGAAAAGGTATCAGCTGCGTATTTACTTGTAGGACAAAATCTAAATCATTATAAAAAACTTAGGCAAATAACAGTCCCTGCAACTTGACAGTCCTTGCAACTTTTTTCATAAACAGTCTTAACTGAACAGCAGTAAATCAGAATTAGGCACAGTAAAGAAGAAGAAGTTAGGCCAGAGGAAGGAATGTGGCTCAGTATCGGCAGCCATTGGACGACGGTTGCTCTTAGTGTACCACTGATAAGTCTTGAGAGGCACCCACATGCCTTGCTCATACTGTGGCATCAAGCAGTCAGGCCTGCAAGATGTGTGGTCTGCCAAGCGAGTGGATTCATTCTTATTTATCGAGTAACATGAACTCTCGTACTCACAATTAAGTTACAAATTATCCTCCTGTATGAATAATACGCAACGGAAACGCACATCTGACTATCAGTAATTTACAGAACTCTGACTGTTCACTACGCACTGGCAAAACCACATTTTCTTTCTTTCTTTTTTTTTTTATTTAACGGCTTTTACCAACACGTGGCCATCGCACTGAATATGAATGGCGTACACATGACAACATACAATTCGAAGGAAAAGGCCACCAATCTTTTTCTTTTCACTATCTTATTTATTCCGATAAATTCTATAACCTAAACACACAAATTCTATAACCTATAACAATAACACATGAGAAATTCCGCCCAGTAGGCATGGCTTTAGATTGGTGATTCTCTACCTTATGGTCTCGTAATTATTTAACGCTACAGTGCACTTTCTGGATAGGATGGTGGATCTTTTATTTTATCTCACACTTCGACTCTCACAATCATCATCCTCCAGATCGAGCGGTACACAAGGAACAAGCATAACCCACTACCTCTGAAACTACCTTGTTACTCTCCCATGCAAACCACAATACCCAAATTACATGACATACACCACACTACAACATGGAATACAACACAATAAATAGTCACAACAGTATCACTTTCAGCTTTCCCACTTCAATTAATATTTATCCCAGTTTCACACGACACTGCCCCACTTCGTAATTCTTCTTTCCTACTATGAACTCTGGAGATATATGCACGTCTTCCTGTGCAATGCAAGCCAAGTGGCGTTGCTGGATAGACGGCTGACTCACCTTGCTTCTCTCTCAGAGTATTATAGTTTGAATCAAGCGTCACACAGAAACATAACATGCAAAGTAATATTAAGAGCATATTCATCACACACGCGAGTCCTCAACTGATACCATGTACGAGTACTTCTCTTTATCCTTTGTCTCATACACAGATTGAGACTCACACAGTACTAACCACGTGGAAGTACTCATCTCTAATTTCAAGTCCTGCACACGCCATTCCTTAAATATTTCAACTTATAGTACACACGCTAGTAATTCAGCTTAACTTAAGCACACGGAAGTATTTCAACTTATTGCTACACGTGGTTTCATTGTGACCGTTGGTCACTTCCGAAGATTACTACGATCCCATTAATATTACCTGCCTGACATTTAATTCTCCCCACAAAAGTTCCTGAAATAGAGAAATTATTATTTCAAACTACTCTTAAATATTCCACATGCATACCATGTCTCCACTCTTTTGTCTTTACGGAGCACACCTAAGACAGGTCCTAACAGCACAAGATCCAGCGGCAGAGTGCTGAAACATGGCCGTTCTTCAGGTCATCGCGCACCTCTGTCAAGGTGGGGGAAGACCATGCTACCATATTGGTCAGCCACAATTCAGGCGCTCAAAGCTCCGGTAAGTTTCATCTCTTTGGTTCCACCAAAGGTGGCCAAAGGATCGTCTCAAAGATGATCATATATTCACATTCACTATCTGCGGTTAGCAGACGACCATACATTCATTCATTTCACGGATCTCACCGAACTGGATGTAGGGATTTATTTTGTGGGAGTGCACATGTGATCAATTAAATAAATAAATTGTCATTCTTTCCCACACTGGTATCTGGCTTCGCTGTATTAATTGAAATTGAGTTATTATTAGAAAAAATATGTTGTTCAGACAAGAATAATGAAGTATGTTGTACCTATTTTCAATGTCGGGCGGTACTGTACCGTTTCAGTCTCACTAAGTTGTTCACCTGTGCGTCGAGCGTTTGTGTGTGCACGCTATTGAGTCACACAGTAGCACTATATTCTGCAACAGAGTATACTAGTGCAAGTACTGAAGTGCGCAGAGCTTCAGCAGCGGAACTCAAGGTTATTCTGCACAACTTATGAAGGATGTTTCTCCTAGGTTGTATCTTCACTGCAGTGTTTTTCAGATGCTTCTTGTAGAACGGTGTTCAATCCATTATAACCCCTTGATGTTTCGGGAGCTGATTGTGGTGAAGCAGTCTGTCATCAAAATACACTCAAGAGCCAAAAAACTTGTACACTTATCTCACATCGTGCAGGGCCGCCTCGAGCACGCAGAAGTGCCGCAATAGGTGGCTGGTGTAGTGCTGGAGGGAAATGACATCATGAATCCTGCAGGGCTGTGCATAAATCCGTAAGAGTACGAGAGGGTGGAGATCTCTTCTGAACAGCACGTTACAAGGCAGCCCAGATATGCTCATTAATTTTCATACGTTCAGTTGCACCAGAGTATAATATAAGCACACTGAGGGGTTTTAGTGTTAGTGATTCATTTGTCACGGTCATCGGCCATTAGATGGCGCTAGGGAGGCCTATTTGTGCGCCCACTGTTTTGGCGCTGCAGACAGTTACTGTTTAGAGGTGAAAAGTGTTTGCAACATTCATTATGGGTACAACCGTGCCCCACCGATGACTTCGTAATTGTATTGAATAGCTTCGGTCATTTACCCACTCTGTAGTATATATTAGTTCACGACACACTGGTCCCACCCCAAGCTTTATGGTGTGGGAGGCCATTAGCTACAACGCACTTTGATTATTCACTTTTCGCCTCTCTCATGGATCACACTGATACCTCGGTTGCTCCATTTGCTCCTAGTCTCCAGTGCTTGGGGCAGTTGCCCCCTCCGACATCAACACTCCAATCACAGCACAAGACATTAAGCTTATCCTCTGGTCACGACTGTGTCACCTATTGCCACCTTAGAGAAAGCCCCTTCTCCTTCCTGACTGTCCTTGCCACTCTACAACGTCATCCTCTCTACAGGCTTCTACCCCAACCTGTGGAAGACTTCCCATGTCCTCTTATTCCTCAAACCCAACAAACCCCCTTCCATCGCCTCTTCCTATCGTCCCATCTGCCTCACCGCCTTCAGTAAAGTCTTCAAATCCATCCTCTCCCGTCGTATCCATCACCACCTTAATCTCTTTTCCCCTCCGTCATGGAACGCACCGATACCTCGGTTGCTCCATTTGCTCCTAGTCTCCAGTACTTGGGGCAGTGTCGCTTCTGACTCTCCTTCTTCGCCAAAGACCAACTCCTTAACCTCGTCCACCTTCTCTCCCTCCAGCTTAACTCCCGTTGCTCTGCCATTTTTGTTTCCCTCAAGCTCCAAAATGGCTACAACCGCATATCACACCCCAGTCCCCGCTTTAAACTCCAAACCTACGCACTGCCTATCAATTTTGTCCATCTGGTCGCTTCCATCCTCGCACACCGTCCATCCTATATCATCCTCCACAATACCAACTCCTGTATCTTTTATTCCACTGCTGGCATCCCCCAGGGCTCCATCCTCTCCCCTCTCTTCTATCTCCTGTACACAGCAGATATGCCCAAGCCACCTCCACCTGTCCACCCCCTCCAATATGCTGATGACACCGCCTTCCTGGCTCTCTATCCTACCCTTCAACGGTCCCAATGCCCAAACCTACTTTGACCAGTTCACCACTAGGTGCAACGAGTGGTTCCTTCGTATCAACCCCTCCAAAACTGAGGCAATCATCATAGGCTGCACCACCTACTTCTTCTGTCTCCACGATTTCTACCTCACAATTTATGATCATCTCCTCCAGCTCATCCCCACCCTGAGATACCTTGGTCTTACCCTTGATCGTCACCTCAACTGGACCCCCTCATCTCCTGACTATCCTGCAGAAAGCTCATTCCCACCTACACCTTCTGAAACTCCTGTCTGGCTGTACATGGTTATTGCATCCTTCCACCATCCTCCACATCTACAAATCCCTCATCCGTCCTATCCTCTGTTATGCCAGAATTGCCTGGATCTCCACCCCCTCCCCCCACTTTTACACGGCCCTCAAAATCCTCTAACACCATGTGCTCCACCTTACCTTCAATAACCGCCTTCCTTCCCCCACATGACTCCTGTATGACATCATCCACTTCCCCCACATCCTCCTTTTCCTCCAACATCATCTCTGCATCCTTTACACTGTCCACAGTCTTGATCCCCCCCACCCGACAGTTTCCTCCTTCCTCTCTACCCCCCGCCCATTGCCATGTCTCTATCGCTGTATCCCTCCCTCTCTCCACCTCCACACCCTCCGTCTCCTTCATCAGGGCTATTTCCAGCACTTCCCCCTCCCAGTTGTTGAACTTCACCGTGACACCTACCCTTCCTTCTAACTGTAACCTGCCCTTGTACCTCCCTCCCCAGAGCCCCCTTTTTCCTCTCCCCTCCTTCTCCCAGAGCGGACTTTCCTCCTTCCCTCCCTGAGTCCCTGCACCCCCTCCTCAGCTGTTTTCCTGTCCCATTCCTTACCTCCCCTTCCCTCCTTTTGCGCGCCCCCCACCTCATCCCCCTTCCTCTACCCTCATCCTCGCCTGCTTTTCCCTTCTCCCTTGTCCCCACCTCCCTTGGAAGATCCTCTCAGGTTTTTATTCACTATCAGTGTACTGCATTAGTGTTGTGTTTCAGTGCCATTATACAGAGTCATCTAGTGATGTGGTTTTAATTGTGTGCTCGACCTGTTTATTGTCCATGATTGTTCCATGCTCCACCATCTGTCACGTGGCTGTTTTAATCGTCCTGTGACTTTTTATGCGCTGGCCATGCTTTGCCTGGTGTATATTAACCAGTGTGTGTTTTTGTGTAAAATACTTTTTCTGATTTTTACCTCCATTTTACAGTCACCGCTTTGTATGATTTCTTTTCTTAAGTTGCTGCCTTTTTTGTTTCTATATTCCGCCATGTTTTCTTCTTTATATTGTTTTAAATGTCTTCCTCTCTGCTTATGTCTCTCGGCTGAAGAGCAGCGCTTGTGCTGCTGCCAGCACACTCCTGATGGGGAATGGAAATTACAATAACGGAAAAAAATAGTTACACCCTATACCCGCTACATAGCACAGTTGTTATCTCCACGTTACTGCCATTTCTTCAACTGGAAGGTGATGTGCTTTTTCAGCAGGACGATGCACATGCACATAGGCTGCTGAGACGCAACGTGCTCTTCATTGTGTACAACTGCCTTAGCCAGCAAGCTTCCAGAACTCTCGCCAATTGAACACGTGTGAGGCATAGTGAAGAGGGAACTTACTCGTTCTTCGGAAGCCGCATGGATCATTGCCGAACTGCAACAAAAGGCGCAATGTAGTTGGGACAAGTCAATGCAGGATGCCATTCGGCGCCTTTATCAGCGTTTGCACGCAGGAATTCACGTCTGCGTTGGCGCCAGTTTATGTACACTGTGTATTGATGCGACTCTTTGGGCATCCTTTACTGTGGCATGTGTGTTTTATTTGGTATGAATTTGATATCATACAGGGAACTGATGACCTCAGAAGTTAAGTCCCATAGTGCTCAGAGCCATTTGTTATCATACACTCCTGCAAGGATGAACTACACGTTACCCTATTACCTTGGTTTTAAATATGTTGCATTTTTTCCGGAAAGTGTATTTCACTTTGTATCTCAACGGGCAATGCATGAACACGTGCGTTGCCTCAGTATAAGAGATAAGTTTGATCGCATCTTTTACAGCTTACAAAATGAACAGTTCATTTACACTATAATAATAACCAGTCACTACTTTAGTCTTTAACAAATACTCAATTTGATGATAGCTTTGTGTCTTGCCGAGCGTGTCGCCATTCTATTTCCCAAAGATGCATCAGTTTTCATTCCTCAGGAGCATTTTCAAATTTTTCTGTCCACTGAACAGAATGTAGCTTTGCACGTGAGATGAAATGGTGTATTGATGTTTCGTCTGTAGCCACACAATGAATCGAAAAGTTTTTGAGAATACGTTTCAATCGTTCAAAAAATGAATTCGAAATTTCCTCCCTCCAGAGTTTTTGAAACTCTTTAACGGCACCCATCGCTTGCTGTAATTCTTTATATACGTATGTAGAGCGTCGTCAGACCATCATGTGATCATACATGTTTATGCATAATCCCTGCGATCTTCATCCATTTTTGTTCGTGAGTGTCGATGTATATTCTCCGCAATCTTCACTCGTTTCAGCATCTTTTCGGAGGCAATCCGCTCTTCAAAAGAATTACATGGCACTTATCGTTATCGTCGTTATCCATTTCCACGAAAGGTGCGAGATTTAACCCTGCTCATAACGGAGTACTGCATTTTGTTTGAAAGTTGCTGTAAGAATCTCACTTATCTACATTCGTAACACTTACCAAAATTTGTAACTCTGCAGTTTACCTTCATATGTTTGTAACTCTGACAATGTATCACAATTGAAAATTGCATGAGAACCTCCTGGCAGGTGACAAGCACTTGTCTTTTAGTATCCTGTAGGAGAATAATACTTTGAGTAACAGATCATACCACGTCATTGCTCCTGAAATGTGTCGGAGTGTTCCACTAAATACTCCACACAAAAAACACATCTAGCTTTATCTGATTCTTCTTACTGAGCATGTAGTCGGTGCAGAGAACAGGTATATCGATATTTACATGTTGCTCCAACGAATCTCCTAGAATTGTAGCCATCATACAACTCTTTCCGTAGTCACAAGAGCCACAGAATATGCTGCACCCTCATAATCGGTTATCTGAAATTATTGTTGAGTACAGGCTTCTTATAGACTTTTCGTTCTCCATCTGTATGCTTCCATGTTGTTTCTTCATATTTCGTTGTCTAATTTACACATCCTCCCTTATGTCGCCCTCTTGGTATTTTTTACTTTCTTGGAGTCTTGCAAAGATCTTCCTTCGTCGGCCAAGTCCAACAGAACAGGATCGCGACAGTCGTCTGATGAAAAAATTACAAACTACCGAACTCCTATGGGAATCAGAAATTTACGAGTAGGTGGTTAATGCAGGGGGCCGTTGGGGTGTGGCGAACGGGAAGTTGGGAATTTGGGTCTGATGGAAAGCATTTTCGGATGACCGACAGTGTGCCTTCGGCAGTACTACGGTACAGATACGTGACTGTTCTAAATGGTTCAAATGGCTCTGAGCGCTATGGGACTCAACTTCTGAGGTCATCAGTCCCCTAGAACTTAGAACTACTTAAACCTAACTAACCTAAGGACATCACACACATCCATGCCCGAGGCAGGATTCGAACCTTCGACCGTAGCGGTCGCGTGGTTCCAGACAGTAGCGCCTAGAACCGCTCGGCCACCCGGCCGGCGTGATTGTTCTGTAGCGAGGCGCGGCTAGCAGGTGTTTGCGTTTACCATCGCTGTAACCGCTTGCCGTCGTTCCCAGCGATACATCATGGTGAAGAACTATCGTAAAGCAACAGTATGGTTCACCTTTTGCCCCAAACTGCCTGCCCCAAGACGCTTGATGTTGAATGATTACTGTGGAACGGAGCGAAGGTACCGCCGACCGACGTCAAAGGGATCTGTCCTTCCACAGTCAGTAGTTGTGTCTATATGAAAACGGTTGTCAATGTGGCATGTGACAAAAGTATACTAGAAGTCCACCGTGGATTACGCTTTTTCATTCCGACGACAACAAAAGGCCTGTTACCGTAGACCATGTAGTCTCAGTGTCATAATGATCAGAGGTTTCAAACTACCGTTTGAACTCTCTGTGGATCTTGTGATCAAGGCCCTCAACCCTACAGTATGTTCATCGAAAATGGTGCCGAAAGGTGGGCACAACTCAGATCATATCCTGTCCTGAATTGTGTTCGGCAAGTTTGCATCAAACTTTGGAGCCATGTACCCTCCTGCGTCCCGCTTGGAGGGTGCAGGGCCATAATTTTGAGCGGTGGTCAACCACAAACATGCTCTGTTTGCGGGAAAGAGGATCATCAACAGAATGCGTTCAACGATGTGTTGCACAATATCCTCTCAAGGACATGCCACCACCAATCACCACACTTCTCCTGCCAGTGACGTATGTGGCAGCACTCACCGCGATGACAACAACTTCCAGTCCATCACATGTCTACCTTGATTAGCACCATGCGTCTCCTCACTATCACTCAAACATCACTGCGCCAGTCTTTGTGACCGAGCGGTTCTAGACGCTTCAGTCTGGAACCGCACTGCTGCTATGGTCGCAGGTTCGAAACCTGCCTTGGGCATGGCTGTGTGTGATGGCTTTAGGTCAGTTAGGTTTAAGTAGTTCTAAGTCTAGGGGACTGATGACCTCAGATGTTAAGTCCCAAAGTGCTTAGAGCCATTTGAACCATAAAACATCACTGCATTTACTAACAATGAGAATGCTGCCTTATGGCCTTCTCCTCTGGCCCACAACAGAAGGACTAACTCCATCCTACAGCTGTTCGATACATTTATTGTGTCTACAGTGGCCTTTGAGGTGGGACGTTGCACTCATTGCTGTTTTCTGTTACTGGGCGTGACGACCTTGTCCCCCATGACGACGCTGATCCTGCCTGGCCAGATGACGCTCACCATTATGTCAACCAATGGCAACTGTGATGAATAGCCTTGCGCGACAGTTACCTTGTGGCCATCAACTATTATGGAATTTTTCCATTGGACACTTGAGTTGAGACCACAGTCTCCCCACAGTCATCACACGACCTCCTTTCCCTCTTCAGAGAAGACCTTATGGATACAATATAGTCCCCAAACATGGGAGTGTGGAGCGACGACGTCGAGAACGATCTGGCACGTCACGCAGAGTTGGTGTCACCGTCCTGCACCGATACCCAATATAGCTTTCATGGACACTGTGGAAGACAGAGTGGTGACAACCATCGACACCAACATCCGCTGCTTCTGCCGGTGCTCCCAGCACCACCACTCCACAGTTACTAGTGTGAAACTCTCAGTACCAAAACTGACAGCAGCACAGCGAAGTTGCAACTCTTTCGCGACATGCTCAAGCAATAAGAACTTGATGTCGCTGTTCTACAGGAGGTGTGTCTTGCTACTATTCTGACTTTTTATAGATTCGATTTTTTTTCAGTCGGCAGTCACACAGGGTGCATTTGGCGCTCTACGTCCAGGAAGGTATCCCATTCACAGATGTTGTTATTCTGTCTGGGCAGGGTATGGCCCTCATACAGTTTGATACCATCAGGTACGACACACCACCGTCAAAGAACTGCATTCTATACTAGTGAAATAGCACCGTTATTTGCAGGACGATACGACCATTAGATTGTAGGAGGCGATTTCAACTGCGTCCTCTGTCCAAAGGATGAGACTCTTGTCTACTCACGATGTCCTGCCTTATGTACATTGATGGATGATTTTCATTTCAACGACGCATGGGAGATCATACACGGCGAAATCTCTGGTCACTCCCACGACACAAGCCATTCAACCAGTCGAATCGATCAGACTTATGTTCTTGCAACCTTCCCAGTGGGTGTGTCTTTCACGGAAACGTGACCTTTGGCTTTTTCCAACCATTGCGCGTCCATCTGTGGTCTGCAACTGCCACCACAACCAGTCTGGTGTGTTCGAGGTCCCAGAAAGCTCACATTTCTTCTCGCTCTCCCCAGTTTGTCGACAGTGCATTGCTGTTACATGGAGCTACTGCAAGCAATGACTTCCTCAGTACCCTTTAACGCTGCTATGGCCGATCACTTGTGCTAAGTCAGTGATCAAGAGGGAGTCCATTCAGTGCAGCAGAGATGCAGCAGTGTGGCACTGGGATACTACACACTGTTATTATACCATCTTATGTGAGCTTGATGCCCTCCCATCTTCATTCGACGTCTATCATGAACGCCGATGTATCAAAGCCAAGCTTCTGTCCCTTCAGCACAAGGAGCTACGAGACGCGGTGGTCCAGTCACGCTGTTAAGACACCACCGACAAGGAGCCTCCAACCATGCAACATATACGTCCGGCTTCTGTCGTCGACGACGGTCATTCGTCTGTACCCTTACTGCCAAGAACGGCTACTGTGTCCCAATACCCACGCAGCGGTGGTCTCAGCCTTCGCTGATAATTACCAGCGTTTTTATGATGACGAACCGGCGGCAACGGTTTCCGACGACGTTCTCCAACTTCCCACCCACACCCTTAACAACGTGGAGGTATCATCCTTGGTGATAAAGATCACAGCAGATGAGGTGGCGGACGCGATCGCCAAAGGCGATCCTGGTGGGCTTTTGGTTGAATTTTATCTGACGTTCAGAACAGTGATGCTTCCACATTGGGCTGAGATGTTCCAGCAGTCGTTCAGTCCTTCCTTCCCTATAACACCAGACCCCGTCAGCGGCATTCTGATACTGATGCCGAGACCGGCAGGTGTAAGGGGCATCACTCACTTTCGCACACTCACAGTGCTCAAAATGGATTATAAAATCTACACACGTGTCTTGGCAAAAATCATGTGTGTGGTGTTACCTGCGGAACAAACATTGCGAGGCTAAGGGGCCACCCTCCAGAGATCCACATGTGGATATCGGGACCTTACTGCACTGGCTGCATACTGCCGCCTCTGTGCAGCGCTAATGTCAATAGGTTTCAGCAGCGCCTTCGACCGAAGCCGCCACCATTTTCTCCTCTCGGTGGCAGAACACATGGGGTTCCACCCATCATTCATAGACACCATTCGTCGCTTAGTGCATAATGGCATGTCCGTTACCTGGGTGCCGACTTTATTGGGCCCATCCACTATACAGTGGCGAAAACATACCGCCGGTTGCTGCAGTCCATCCATTAGCACGTTTGTCAGAACCTCCTGCGGACCCTGAACCCACTACAGATAGTGAGTTTTGTCAGCACATACGTGACATATAAACTGGCCCCTACCGCCCAAGTGCTTCCCCTACCATCGATCCTGGGACGTCAACTACAGCAGGCAACTTGGTATTTCATTTCAGCTGGTACCATCTTCAAAATCGGATGCGATACCTCTTACAAAAGGTGGCCTCTGTCTTGTCCATGTTTGGGCCAGAACAAAAAAATTACATATACACACTATGTTGAGACGTTAGAGGGAACTTTCACCATCCCTTACACACTGTATCCTGAAAATGCTTACGCTGGACTTAACCTGTCCCACCGATCAACACATTGCTCTGGCGCTGTCTCACATTTCCACTTATTTTGTCGAATTTAGTTACGTATGCTGTTCCTACAACGCACCCTCCACAGCCGAAAGGTTTTTTTGAGTTGTTGATGCAGACTCCCTGGAACGCACTGGAGGCACAAAGCCTGGACGTCCGGTGATAGACAGCGTGGAAGGCTGTGCAATCACATTTCCTTCCGTCTGACATCAGAGCGTTTTGATACGACATTATTAATTGTAAGTTACTCAATAACCAAAGACTAAACTGTATCGGTCTGACTGCGTCGCCACTTTATACAGGTTGCCTATACAAAGACATCGACGAACACCACCTAACATGCACAAAGAAACTCGACGTCCGGCTCCTAATACACTGTATATTGGCTGCGATACCACACACTCCATTTTGGAGCCATATACTGGAAGCTCACAGTACGCTCTAACGTTCACTCACCTATCGTCGGACCTTTACTAACTATTTGCACAGTGTGATCAACAACACCCCCTCCACTATGTAGTTGTGGAGCACCCAATCTCCTCGACACGTGTAGGGTGCGGCGTCCTAACAAGTCCATGCCGACGAGCTGAATGTGTGCAGGAGAATTGAATGGCCGACTGCCTGCTTTTTTTCTGAGTTTTAGTTTTAGTTCACGTGCTTGTCTCCACGCGATGTCGCGGTCCTGGCCTCCTATGACTCTCCCTCCACCCTCTCCCAGACACTAATTCCTTTCCCGTCACATCCGTCTCAGCAGGGTGGTAGGGACGTCACTGGGAGACCTCGGATCGTGACGCCTGCCCACTTGGCTCTCCTGCCCTCCCTGTCATGGCTGTTTTGTGATCGCTTAAAAACAACTCTCGCCGTTGCATTGCTGCAATACCCTGTATAGCTGCAAGTCATTATTTCCTTCGTATCTCTTTCCCATCCACTTTCCTTTCCAACCTCTCACCTCAATTATTCATGCATTTCATTTTCATTCCAATAGCCATTGTGCCTTCTACAACATTGTGCCTTGATAACTGTTTGTTTGTCTGTCTGCCAAAGCAAAGCATGCTTGAAACATCACTGCGGAATGAATTACAACTGCTTGTGGTCGATAGTAGTAAAGACATGTTAGGTAATTGTATGATTTTGCGTTTTATTGTCTTCCGTTAATGAGAAGAAAGAAGCCGCTGCCTTCTGTGTACATCACAGATTTGCATATCTCGTTTCCACGAATCAAAATAAGAAAACCAACGAACAAGGTCATTTAGCTGGCATCGTCCAATCTCTGCTAAAGGAAAGACAAACCAGTTAAAAGCGGATCACTGGAACCCAGAAAACGATATAATCAGAGGTCTTTCGAAAGTAGATCACAGGACGCAGAGTGTTCCGAAACACAGCAATGAACAAGGGAATCAAACACATCTTCATAAATTTGTCGGGAAGGGGCATAAGTCGAGTAACGAATGTTGAAACATGTGAAGCTTCCGTCTCACAAAATGTGTTGAGCCATTTTCGTCCTAGAGCTACAACATAAATTTTTACCATATTCTTGTGAATCTAAAGCTGCCCTTAAGCAGAAACTGATAGGCTGTTCGTGTCCCACTGTAATGAGCATCTGTGGTTGGTCGTCCACGCCTCATCATAGATCGTTGATGTCGGACTGTTACCCGCTCTGTTAAAGCAGGTGTAGCAGCTGTGTGTGGCATATCTGACAACAGAGAGCAATGCCGGTAAGGGGCCCAAGTGTTTCGGAGCGCACAGTTCAGTGCACATAGTTGCAAATGCAGCTCCATAACCGAGCGAAGTGGCGCAGTGGTTAGCACACTGGACTCGCATTCGGGAGAACGACCGTTCAATCCCGTCTCCGGCCATCCTGATTTAGGTTTTCCGTGATTTCCCTAAATCGTTTCAGGCAAATGCTGGGATGGTTCCTTTGAAAGGGCACGGCCAATTTCCTTCCCAATCCTTCCCTAACCCGAGCTTGCGCTCCGTCTCTAATGACCTCGTTGTCGACGGGACGTTAAACACTAACCACGACCGCCACCACCACCACCACCACCACCACCACCGCAGCTCCATAGCAGACGACTCCTACCGGGACACGCTGATTCCGTGCCACTTAAGTCGGGTTTTCCAGTGAGCAGGAATTTTGCTCGGCGCGAACACAACAGGGCGTTTTCTGTCAGAAGGGAAACTAAACTTAAATACGTTGTTCATTAAGCGTATTAACTATTCAGTCCACACGTGCTGTCTGGGAAGAGCGTTCAATGTGCTGTTCTTTAACCAAAGGGGTGTACCAAAAAGTATCATTCGATTTGGCGCGTCTACATTTCTGAAACTAATAAACATATACAATGAATTTTGTTTTCTGATGAACGGGAAACTCAAAAAACTTTTTTTTTCACACTTTTTCATAGGTGTTCAGTGTGCCCCCTTGAGATGTACGGTATAAGTCATTGTGGTATTCCAATTGTTCCTTCACTGCAGTTAGCATGTCTTGATTACGGCTTCCACAGCTGCTGTTATACGGTGTCTCAGTTCATTCACTGTTGTTGGTAACGAAGGCACATAAACAGAGTCTTTCATATACCCCCACAAGAAATAATCACATACAGTCAGGCCGGCTGACCTTGCGGACCAGTAATGTAAGGCTGAATCTTTTGGACCAGAGCGGCAGATCCATCGTTCAGTAACCGTTTGATTTAAAAGTTCCCGCGCTTCCAGATGCCAGTGTGGCGGTGTCCCGTCCTGTTGGTAAATGAAGTCGTTCGAATCAGTCTCCAACTGTGGGGAAAGAAAGCTCTAAAGTATATCGACATATGTGCTTCCTGTAACAGTGTTCTGGGCAAAGAAAAATGGACCATACTCCTTTCCCCGTGAAACTGCACGAAACACATTAAATTTTGGAGAGTTTCTTTCATGTTTTACAACTTCATGTGGTTGTTCCGTACCCCATATTCTCACAATATGACGGTTCACTTTTCTATTTAAACGGAATGTTGCCTCGGCGCTAAACACCAAGCGTGGAAGAAAACTGTCATCCTCCATCTTGCCAAGAACGAAATTACAGAATTTCACACGTTGTTGTTTGCCACCTTCACGACGGACGTCGGGGACATGCTGAGCTGTCGAGCTACACGGCGAACGGATTTCTGCGGACTCCTTTTGAAACTATGGCGGATGCCTTCGACGTCTGTGTCAGACACTCGGGGACGATCCGACGATTTACCTTCACACAAACAACCTGTTTCTCGGAATTGTTCATGACATCGTTTAATGCTGTGTGCTGTAGGAGGATCCGCGCCACACCTAGTACGAAAGTCACGCTGAACAGTTGTTACTGACACTTACTGCGTAAAACTAGAACACAAATCGCTTTCTGTTGCCCCGACACTATTTTTGCTAAAACTGAAGTGGGCGCACACTGCCCTCCCTAGCGGGTACCGTGTATAACTCGTGAGTTTGCTCCTTCTAATAGTAGGGTCTACGTTGCTCACGCACATATCTCAAATAACGTAGCAGTTATATATATTTTTTAATTGGATGATACTTTTTTATACATCCTGTATACTGGACAGTAATGATGGATGGGGCGAGAGAAAGGAAAATGAAAGTCCTGTGGTAGCTGACAGTAAACATACAGAGTGATTCCGTGATGATGTTACAAACTTTTAGAAATGATGGAGGAGGGTAAATGTATCAATCTGAGGTAAGAGACCTTGGTCCGGTTACGACCGACTAGAATGGAAACGAAAATCGTTCTGATACCTCTGACAACGGAATACGTATAGCGGTGTTGTTGTAACTA
Organism: Schistocerca americana; assembly: GCF_021461395.2. Taxonomy (NCBI): domain Eukaryota; kingdom Metazoa; phylum Arthropoda; class Insecta; order Orthoptera; family Acrididae; genus Schistocerca; species Schistocerca americana. The sequence continues at coordinate 433,978,171 of NC_060121.1, read as the reverse complement.
AAGACTATAGATTTGGCAACTTTCAGAGGTCGTAGTATGGAGCAGAACATAAACGTCTCGTAAACATGGACTATGAATACGTGCCTTAAGATCTAAGGCCACTTCTTCAGTAGAAGAGATGTGTTTCACAGTAGCGAAGATGAACAAGTGCCCATAGCATTTTGGAGCTCATGTTTACTAGACATTTTTTCTTGTTTTGAGCACCAGCACATGTATTCTACTGTCAGATACATCAGAACGATTTCGCGTAGATCTTTCCATTCAGTCGTTTTTGGACCAGGCTCCCTTACCTCAAATTCACACATTTGCCGTTCTCCATAACCCTTGTGTGATGGATGATGGACAAGTTGACTATCTGTTCCAGCCTATGCAGAGCGCAGAAAAACTGTTAGCAATATGTTTGTGTCGCTGCGTTAATTAATAGTTTATCTTCATCGGCACTGAAACACACTTATAGGTTTTACCTCAGTTTGTAGCCATTTTGTACGTGAACTTGACTTGACTTGGAGCAACTCCTTCATTAGTACGCAGCGTAGAGACACAGTACATACAATTCCGTACAGTGAATGGTATGACGCCATTAATAAATATGGACCTTAATCAGAAGCATATAGCTAAGGTAGAATATTCCAAATTTTTAGGTGTGTCCATTGATGAGAGATTAAATTGGAAGAAACACATTGATGATCTGCTGAAACGTTTGAGTTCAGTTGCTTATGCAATAAGGGTCATTGCAAATTTTGGTGATAAACATCTTAGTAAATTAGCTTACTACGCCTATTTTCACTCATTGCTTTCATATGGCATCATATTTTGGGGTAATTCATCACTGAGGAATAAAGTATTTATTGCACAAAAGCGTGTAATCAGAATAATAGCTGGAGTCCACCCAAGATCATCCTGCAGACATTTATTTAAGGATCTAGGGGTATTCACAGTAGCTTCTCAGTATATATACTCTCTTATGAAATTTGTTATTAACAACCAAACCCAATTCAAAAGTAATAGCAGTGTGCATAACTACAATACTAGGAGAAAGGATGATCTTCACTATTCAAGATTAAATCTAACTTTGGCACAGAAAGGAGTGAATTATACTGCGAATAAAGTCTTTGGTCACTTACCAAATAGTATCAAAAGTCTGGCAGATAACCAACAAGTATTTAAGAAGAAATTAAAAGAATTTCTGAATGACAACTCCTTCTACTCCATAGAGGAATTTTTAGATATAAATTTAAAAAAAAAATAAAAAAACACAAAAAATAAAAAAAGTTGTTATGTTAACTTAAGTATGTTGTTAAATTAACTTAATTATGTCATGTATTGGAAAATTTGACTCGTTCCACATCATTACGAAATATCGTATTCATGATCCATGGAACTAGTATTAATCTAATCTAATCTAATGTAATCTAGAGGGCAAGAGACTCGTTCCGACACAGTTCGTCTGTCACACCTGACGTAAAGGACTGGCACAATACGCACTATGCCAGGCGCATTCCGTTCCACGTGGCTGAAAATACCCACTCCTAAGAAAAGCCGGCTTTAGAATCGCTGCCGTATTACGTTCCATAGGTGACCCATCACGGTATTAAGCATGTGTCCATAATGTTTTGGCTCATAAGTGTAGGTGGGCTGCAAATGTAGAGCAAGTAAAAGACTTTACTTTCAACACGTATGAATAAATACACTTTCAGCTACCTTAGGATTTCAGATTTTTGTCTTGGACGTATTGTCCCGCAATCAAATTAAAACTAGGTCTCATTTCCCAGTTTTGGTCAAGGTTTCTGGAAGGTCCCTTCACTCCATCTGTCCCACTACCAGTTCGAATATCATCTGCCTGAAAGGTCTCCCACTCTAGAGTGCGTCGTTATTCGAACAACCCTCTCTTCCTAGAGAAATACGCTATTTAGGTACAAATAAATAGTTTTCAAGGAATAACACAACATATTGGTTGGTTATAATTAAAATGCAGCTACTCACAGAGGTCCAGTGAGGGCTGTAATTGTCTTATGACAACGAAATAAGGTAGATACGCTAATGTGTTAATGCCGAACCGATTTACGTTGGAAAACATTATTTCCAATTGTGGCCACCAGGTGCAAATCTGGCGCTGTACAGCACCTTGTCAATGTCTCTGGTGCTCATATTGAGCGAAGTGTGTAAGCAGCGATGAATAATAAAATGAACGATGTGCCTTTCTCACTTGTTTGTCCTTCTCCGTCCACATCTAGTTCCTAATCCATTACGTACGGAAACACTTATATTATGTCTTTCTTGCATTCGTAGCACCGGTTTGCACCTGGTGGCCAAAATTGCAACCAATTCTTTTCCAGCATAAATCGGTTCCGTATTAGCGCATTACAATGTCTACCACGTTTCGCTGCCATATGATCAGTTTAGCCCACAGTAGATGTCTGTGAGAAGCAGCACTTTAATCATACCCACCCACAATTTCTGAAGTAATGAACATAAAGTAGACGGAAAAAAGGTATTTTATAGATCACACTGAGACACGCCAGCCACAAATATGCCAGTAGGTCAATATTGCAAACAAACATTACTACAAAAAATATTTTTGGTTTATAGTGGCATCTTCAAAATTTCCTTACGTAGTTTTCGATGCCCTCGTGTTCCGCAACGAACACTTACTAACGTGTCCACGACGTATCAGTACATGCGACTTTCCTTCATGATTCCAGAGTCCAGCGGCGGCACTCCTTTTGGTGAAAGCGTTTCTATATTTAAGTACATCAGTTACTTTTCAGATAATAAGGTGGCACCAAAATTAAGAGTCTCTAAAATGGAAGGGTATTCTAGAAATTACAAGTTATGTTGAACACAGGATTCTTCGGCGAAGGTCTGTCCAAGCGGATGGGGCATGCCTTTACCTGTATTATTCTCATTTTCGACCGCGAAAGGTAACAGTTCGGCTCTAGTATCTGCAAAAACCCTGAAAGAAATGCACACGTCAGAAACTGATTGGATTTTTTGAATAGGGAATTGAGATGTAAAGATTGTTAACAACTTCGTATCAGGTTATAAAATCCAGATTGATGCAGTACTAAGTTTTGTGATGTATTTGTTGTGACGAATCCATTTCGGCTAGAATGTCATCTTCAAACAGTCTGAGAAAGTTGTACAACATTTTCGTTTCATTATGGTGTTGGTTGATCATAATTTTGGATATAAAAATTTGGTTCTTATCTCCGTATATCATCTGTAGTCGCTGTCACTCTGCATTGTATTACAACGCGTTATAGGTTTAGGACTCTTATGCTACAAACTGTTTTATGGTTTGCTCCTGTTCTTAATGTCCTTTCTTGTAATTCTTATAATTTGACGTTTCTTCGTCAGATTTGACAGGCTGACAGTTGTGACAGTAGACCAAAGATTCTATATGGTTACAGTTGCTACGGTGCATAGACCATATATAACACAGACCGCGGTTGTACCTACCTCTGCCGTGTTAACGCTTGAAATCGACATCTGAGTCACGTGACTTGGGGCAGAAAGCCTAGTTCCTGTCATTATGCGCTGTGTGAACCACTTCAGTTACAGTTTCTCTGATTTATAGCTGAAATCAAGCATTGATATTGACTATTCAGCGAACTGTAGTACTAGTCTTACACATGTAGTCGTGCAGTTAGCCTAGTTTCTCCAAATTTCCTGATAACGAAGCAGTGGTTATCGTTTTTACATGTCGTCGAGTTGAAATGTATTGACAGTTCTTCTAACAGCGGCAGAATGACTGTTCTTTACTGAATACTTTTTTTTTTCTTTTTTTTGCGCTGTGAATTCTTGTAGTTTGCCGCTTTCACAGAAGTGAAAGACAAAATAACAATTTCGAACGCAGCGTAGTTTTCTAACGATTCCACAAGAATATGTGTGAAATGCTTTAGTAAGCTTTTGTAAGAAAGGAAATTCGTTTATGTGCATAATGTCAGGTATTGACACAAAATAAGCACAATTTTCTGACTTTTGCTTAATCCAGTACTTTCACCAAAACGGCATCAAGATAGGAAGCATAATATATTACAAAACGTTGATTATACCGGTGAGCTAGATATTAAGGATATGTCTTAGTCATTCACCAAGTTTTACATCCAAGGACCAACATCGAAACTAATTTTCAACTTTTGGAAATACCTCTGCAAGTATTTTAAAGTAATTCACTTACACAACTAAGATTTTCGCCACTTTACCTAATCTGTGGGATACAAAACAACTATCTAATCTGAGCATATGTGAAGGTCTTTACTTCTGCATCTAGTAAAAAGCACAACATTTGATCTGTAACTAAAATGTCATAAATTGTGCACTATTAATACGTAAAGACATCCTCGGCTTCGTGGCCCGAGTCACGTGACTTAGATGCTGGTTTCAGTAAAATGACGCCATGCGCAGTCTATATTCTCTATGGTCTACGCTATGGTGTGTTGCTATGGGTATGATCTTTGTAATCGATGTGTCTGTGGGTAGTTGATTGTGTATATCCGTTATCTTTGGTTAGGAATACAAAAAATTTTCTATGAAATGCTTCTGTTTTTAAATCCATTTGTTCATTTCAAATGTCATCAGGGTGTTGTATTGCGTGTACGCAGATTTCTGTCTCTTCAAGTACGTTGATTGTTAAACCTTTAGTTAATATATGTAAAATTTGCATTGCTAACTCTATTCTTTCTTTTTGTGGTTATCGTTCTTTAGGTGGTTCGAGAATGTAGATGGATTATTTTCTGTAATGCTCGTGTGTTCTCTATATATTATATGGAACTTGTGATCTATTTTTCATGTACAAATTTTATTTTGATCCAGACATTCGTTCTTGTACATGCCTGGGTTTGTGTATACTGGTAATTTTGTTTTTCCTGAGTGAAGTCTATGCCGGATATAGCTGTAGGTTCTTTAGGCGGATTGGATACGTGTGTTCTCTATTACTGCGTTTAATCTGATTGATATTGTACCTAAATACGTTACACGTATGTATGTTGGTTTAGTCTTTCTTGGTGTTTCCCTGGACAGGTATAATTCTCGCAGATGGTTTGAAGATGCCCTTTAGCCGAAATGGTTTCATCGCAATATAATTAAACTACTATAGCAGCAGTCTGTATAAATTACATAATGTCTCTAAGAGATATTTTGTATGCTGTGGGCCCATTGGTTCGTAAATTCGTGTCATGAGTTTCGTGACAAGATACACACCTACATTGCTGAACTACATCTGCAACAGCAAGAAAAAGGAAATTACAAAAAATGGCTCTGAGCACTATGGGACTTAACATCTGTGGTCATCAGTCCCCCAGAACTTAGAACTACTTAAACCTAACTAACCTAAGGACATCACACACATCCGTGCCCGAGGCAGGATTCGAACCTGCGACCGTAGTAGTCGCGCGGTTCCGGACTGAGCGCCTGAACCGCTAGACCACCGCGGCCGGCGAAATTACAAAAGAATGTCGTCATAAACACTTCCTTAAATTTCCATTTATGACACCAACTGCTCGTAACGCTCACCGTCTACAGAAATACACGTTTGCAAACACTGGTGCAAGGACTTTTGGACTTACTGAAGACATTCCTTCGATATCATTACACTAGCTGCAATAATGTAATGTTCTAAATCCTCTTAGATAGTCGGAACTTGTGCATAGACTTAACTTTTTGGTTTATCCCAGAGAAGGAAGTCCAGTGACGTCAATGACAAGGCTTTCACTTACATTCCAGCACCAGGAAAGCGAATAATGATACGTGCACTTATCGTGCTGGTACCACATATATTTGCCTACTGTACTTCAACCGGTACTTTCTCTAGCATAACCTATAGCTCTTTAGTAATAAACTGTACGTATCGTTTACCTGTTAAGGTTTTGACAATGAAATAACGACCAACCACTTAGTCACCACTAATCATGTGCCAAGCGTTTACACTCCATTGCCCCTGACATTCAACCTGTCTCAACCAGAGCAGATTCTCAGCGGCCTAATAATGCATGTTTATTACATTCAGCTCTCCATTATTCGTAGAGGGAGTTTTATGGGTAAAAAGAATTCTTTGAAGAGAGAACTCATAGCCCTAGTGTCGCAACAGAATCGAGCGATAAAATTCCGCTGGTTAATTTGTTGATGAGGTGACCCATGATACAGATGGAAGCTGTTTGCGCACAAAATACGATGAACGCTGAGCTAATTTATTCCAGAGCCATTTGCAATTTGTCTGGAACTAGCACGTCGATTATGAGCAACAACTGTCAAAAGATCTATTTTATTCGTTCTTCTTGTTGCATGCTAACTCTTTGCCCTGTACGCAGTATTTCAGTGCACTCCCAATAAGAATTTTTTACACATTCGCTGAATTAGCAGTCTTGCTGGACAATATCTGTCAGGATACCTTTATGCGTTCAGCTCAACTGTCCATTTGGCGTTCCTTCCGCATCTTCCGTAAAGAAGCAGCAAATCTAGTTTCTCTTGGTTTATTAAAGATATTTATTTTTTTATTTTTTCAAAATAGCCACCATTTGGCACACTTAAACGATACAGGCAGAATGAAAGCTGCATATCCTCTGTGCTCCTTTTATACCAGCATCGCGGCAGTGCAATTGATGTGACGTATCACCTTATTTGGGTATGAAATCAAGAACTTCCACGTAAGACAGCAACAGATTTCATATTGGAAACAGATAAATCCTGATGTTTAAAATTATAATTTCTGCGAAACAACCATTCAGATCTTGAAGAGTAAAACGCCGTTGAATTCGCCTTTCTTACAACTACGATACAAACAGCAGAAAATACTGTAGTCTCATTGAAAAAGAGTAGTTGATGCAGCTCTCTCTAATAATAATGTAGATGTGGAAAGGTAGTATACGTCGTTTTCTGAGTACTTTTTCACACGCCATCTGTGTTAAAACAGAGTTACGATATCCTAAACGGTTCCGGAAATATCTGAGGTGAACAGTTCAGCTGAATCATCATTTCTAAGCAATAGTTCTGACCGTCTCTCACCAGTGAATGGAATGGGAGGAAACCGTAAATTATTGGGCAGTAAAAAAACTACCCTCTTTCAAGCGTATACAGTAATATGCAGAAGGTAGATGTAGGTGTAAAAAGAATCTTTTTACTACTCAAGCTTACGTAACTCCACCGAAACCGTTTCTCAGTATTCCTTGAGGTCGAGCGCTCCTTGTTTACACTCATTTGAGAATAATGAGATAGGAAAAATGTTAAATTTTAGTTTAAAGTGGTCGACACAAATTATTCGTAAAAATTAAACTGACTAATACGGGAAGTGCAGCTTTGATTTCGTTAGCACAAGTTTACGTGTACAAATTCTGCGAGAAATTTTTGCAAACGACTGTTTTCCTGACGTTGCTCTCTGTAAGTTCAAACGTGCAATTTCCCCAGCTTAATGACGTCGAATAACCGATTCTTCTTTTATGTCTGATTGTGTATTACGCAGCATTGCTCAAAAACAGTATTTCCTATTGTAGTCAATTCGCCACACAATGACGTAACCATGTTTGCTTCGATGATTACGAAACGTATCAACTTCTTTGCGTACACGCTTTCTATCTTGTACGTCAATGGCGCTTGACGTGAATGAAATACGTAGAAATGATATTCGAGAATTCGGTTCTGAAGCGCAGTATTGCAACTAGCTTTCATCGGTGTTACACCATGACACAGAATAGTTTATGTATCGAATTCGCGAGTTTGTTTCTATGATATTTTATGATTCGTCACATTACTCTAGAATAACGTTTAACAGCACAAATAATCGAATAATAATTACTTCTGCATACTGCATTGAAACTACTGATTTTCATCTGAAGACTTTCAGAGGACACCTGCTACATTACAAAAAATGGAGATTTTGAATTATCTGGCTTCTGTGATGTACTTCAAGTTCGTAGGAAATTAGGCATAAGCTTACGGCAAGTTAAGAAGTGAACTTACTGAATGAACTTACGGGACAGATTTAGAGGAAATGAAAAGCGACCATCTTTTAGGCCAGCAGTTCTTGGGCTTGCCTAATATAGCGTCAATGACTTCCTCGTTATGTTACTGTTATTTTTTTTTACGTCGTATTGACCAAGTAGGGTCACTTTATTATTATTACATTAGGCATGGCAAAGACTTTTTGTTGTCTTGTGAAAATCTTACATTCTTTGCACTAGTAAGAGAAAAATTAGAAATCAAATTAATGAGAACTTACGTCACAAATTTGTGTCTCCGTCTTCTTCTGTAGTTCTTTAGGGAATAATGGAAACCATAGGATTCATCACACTTGGTAAGATATTTGAAGAGTCTCGAGAACTCTATTAGACATACGTATCTACTTTGAGTGTTTAGTTGCTAGTGACTGGATTAAAAAAAAAAACAAAAAAAAAAAAACATATAAACTTTCTCAGTGCTAGTCAACAACAGACACTTCAATCTAACTCCTAGCTTTCTGTACCTTGTCGACTGAATGTATTTCTTAACAGCGGAATTCCTACAACTCTGAATTTTGACGGGCAGCTAGTGAAATTTCGCAACCTTCTCTGTACTCAAGTGTTAATTGTAATCACTTCTTATATCTGCAAGTATTATAGAAATATCTTAGAATTATATTGTTTCTACCTTCTAATACTGTTAAAAAAACAGAACTTTATCTTTGTCTGTTGCCAAAATGAGGCTGATGATAATGCAGTGTCTCTTCGTACTTTCTTAATATTCGTTCATCGTAGCCTGAGCACTTCAGTAAATAAATATTACCGTTGTGGTCACAGTTCCTTGCGTGTGTTTTATACGTGGTTCTGCTCATTGTGATCAAACCCATTAAATAGCTTTATGCTTCTTAAGATTTAAAATATTTCTGAAAATGCATGGCTGATTCTTGCAACCTTGTACCAAAGTCACTTCTGGCAAAACTGTCTCTGCTTCAGATCAAAAGTTGGATAAATTATTTCTTCAGTACAACGCAATTCTCCTCTCTTACCAGCCTCAAGCAAAAATCTTCTTCGTTTCACATTATGCACAAAATTCCGTTTTCACTTTCATCTATGATGATATTCAATCCTGTCTTCTCATAGTAACCTCCTACTCTTTCCATACTACTTCCTTACCACATTATTTCTTGGTAATATGATGTCTTTGGACACTTATTGGCATTTCTGTTTGTATTCTATATCTGATGTTTACTCGTGGTTTTACTTGTTTAGTATGTAGTGTACCTGATATTCACCTGTATTTTCTCGTTTGTCGAGAATTTCCATCATGTTGTCTGTTTTCTGTCATTCTGTTTTTCCTATTTGCAATATATACTTCAGTAACATCTAATTCTTGTAGCAGTACTGCTTTCCTACGCGAGAAATGTGTACGAGTGGTGGCAAACGAAGGCGTGAAGACATATAATATGTGATTTACGTGTGATTTCATCGGAGGTACTTATATAGGCACTGTATACGATTTAGTTTCACAACTACAGTTCGTGGAGAAGGAGGTCATACCGCTAGGTCAAGAACGGATGTTTCTGGAAACTTCCCGTTAGCTCTTAGTCGGTAGGTGGCCTGGTAGACCCCTGTAAGCTCTTAAGCCGTAGGCCATAAACGTGGAGACAGGAAATGTCCGTCACTAGAGAACAACAGCAGCGGTCCGAACACTTACATCAAATACGCATGTCGATGGGAACCTGGCCGTTTGTTGGAGGAAATTTCCTACTGCCAGAAGATCTTGGCACGCTAAACATGGAAATTCCGAACGCAACGTGTTCCTGTAAGAATCTATTTGATGAATGCGTAAACTGACACCAGAGAGACTTAGTGCAAGCCATAGGTTCCCAATGTACATTGCATTGTCTGGAGAACGTATCACTGCAGAACACTTGAACTTATTCTCAGTTCAAATAAAGTAAATTTTCTAGACCGAGAAGCTTACGTCCATCAATCAGCATTATTTTAGAAAGTATCGCTAGTGTAAAACTCAGCTAGCCCTTTCCCCATATGATATACTGAGAACTACGGATGAGGGCAACAGACAGGGTCTGTATTTCTAGATTTGCGGAAATCATTTGACATTGTACCCCTTGCAGACTGTTAACGAAGGTACAAGCATATGGAATAGGTTCCCATGTATGCAAGTGACTCGAAGGCTTCTGGAGTAATAGAACCCAGCATGTTCTCGACGGCGAGTGTTAATCAGAGACAAGGGAATCGTCAGAAGTGCCCCATGGATGTGTTATAGGACCGCTATTACTCTCTCTATGTATAAATGATCTGGCGGACATGGTGGGCAGCAATCTGCGGTTGTTTTCTGATGATGGTGTGTGTGCCGCGCGGGATTAGCCGAGCGATCTGATGCGCTACAGTCATGGACTGGTCCCGGCGGAGGTTCGAGTCCTCCCTCGGACATGGGTGTGTGTGTTTGTCCTTAGGATAATTTAGGTTAAGTAGTGTGTAAGCTTAGGGACTGATGACCTTAGCAGTTAAGTCCCATAAGATTTCACACACATTTGAACTTTTTTTTATGATGATGTGGTGTACGGGAGGATGTGGAAGTTGAGTGACTGTAGGAGGAAACAAGATGACTTAGACAAAATTTGTAGTCAGTCTGATGAATGGATTGTAGAAAAATGTAGGTTAACCCGGATGAGTAAGAAAAACAAACCCATAACGTTCGATACAGCATTAGAAGTGTCCTGTCTGATGCTGTCACGTCTTTTAAACATCTGTGCGTAACGTTGCAAAGTGATACGAGATGGAACGAGCATGTAAGGGAAAGCGAATGGTCAGCTTCGATTTAGTGGGAGAATATTATGGAAACGTGGCTCATCTGCAAAAGAGCCGACAGATAGGACACTAGGGCGACCCATTGTTGAGTACTGTTCGAGTGTTTGGGATCCCCACCAGTTCAGATTAAAGGAAGACATCGAAGCAATTCAGACGCGGGCTGCTATTTTCGTTACCGGTAGGTTTGATCAGCACGCGAGTATTATGGAGTCGCTTCGGGAACTCAAATGGGAATCCACGGAGAGAAGGCGACGATGTTTTTGAGGAACAATATTGCGAAAATTTAGAGAACCGACATTTGAAGCTGACTGCAGAACGATTCTACTGCTGCCAACAAACATTTCGCGTAAGGACCACGGAGATAAGATGCGAGAAGTTTGGGCTCATACAGAGGCACATAGACAGTCGTTTCTCCCTCGCTCTATTTGCTAGTGGAACAGGAAAGAAAACGTATAGTATTGACACAGGATACCCTCTGAGATGTACCGTAATGTGGCTTGCGGAGTGGGTACGTAAATATAGATGTAGATGAGCGGAGCATGAGGACACTTCGCGAGCAGCGATTCCGGTCAGAACCTGGGAGGCCACTTCCAGAACGCTTTCCTGCAGGTGTCATTGTGACGTCTCGTTTTGTCTCGACTTGATGGTGATGCTTGTCCCAGCCGAGATGACGACAACGCCAGTACGCAACTACTATAAAAACCAATTCCTCGTGCGGTTTGGTTATTTTTCAGATACTGTCTCTCAAAACTGATATCGTCTCGATGGAGCAGCACGCCGGAGTGTGTGTGAAGCCCTTGCTTGTAATTAAAGAAATGGTGTTCGATGTGTATCGATCTTCTCTACTTATAAATATAGCGACTGCACCTTGATCTGAAATGATAACCAAAAGTCTCTGGGTGTTCGCGACAGACTTTCCAGTTTACGAAAACTTGCTGATTGCAGTTCTTATGCCCGGTTTGAGAACGGATATTCAAATGTTGAAAATATAATGTCTTGAATCATCAATCCATCACCCAAGCCGATGTCACATTATGATTTTTGCGAGGATATTGAGTTGTTAATTATTATTCCGTCGTCAAGGCGTCGCTATGTCGCGTATTTAACAACACTACGTAATTCCAGAGATAACATACCCTTGAACAACGTTCAGAATGCGTTGTACTTCAGTGTAAACTTATTGCTGTTTACATTTAAATTGTCACTAAATCACTTTTCACTTTTATGCTATCCGAAGAATCAGTTAATTCCACAAATACACTTTAAATGTCCATTAAATGTTGTATGCAAGACGAAGAATTAAAGTTGACTTAAAGTTTAAATAAAGTTTATTGTTCTTCGAAATTATTTGTCCCTACACAGAGCACACACACCGATTTTTCATTCAGGGAATTGCGTCTGTTAGCATCAGCAATTCTGACTCTGACGATAGCTTCTGACAACACGGCGCAATTGTAAGTTCTTCGTGATTGCGTTTGTCTGTTGCCTACTCAAGTCTAATAATTGAGTTTATGTCGGTGATCAGTCTCTCTCTTTCTGTGTCCTTTGATGTTCATGACTATTAAGTATCACGGAGGCTAAATCCCATCAAACATCAGCAATCACACGAGTTATTTTTCTGTCACATATATCAACTATCCCGTTATTTCTCTAAACGAAAAAGATGATTTTACTTCAGTCTGTCTTCTGACTAATACTTCCAACTGTAAAACTTTTAAACTTCAGATCGGTTTTAAAATAATCTGGTAGCGCTTAACATGCTCGCTAATATTGTAAGAGTACAAGACAGAAATGAACATCTCCATTGCCGAGTTACATTGTAGTCACAGCGAACTTACAGCTCGTTGCGGCTACAACTCTATTCTAGGATAAATGTTATCTTTGGACAAATTATGGTCTGGGCTTTAACCTTCGTAAATAATAATTTTCTTGAATTCTTTCTTTAAAGTTTCTGTTTCCTATCATATGGTACTCTTTCATTTAGTCCTTTCTTTATGATAAGCATTAGTATTTACATAACATTCTAGTTAGTCAAACTGTCAAGAGTATAAATTTTGTGCCGGCCGGAGTGGCCGTGCGGTTCTAGGTGCTACAGTCTTGAGCCGAGCGACCGCTACGGTCGCAGGTTCGAATCCTGCCTCGGGCATGGATGTGTATGATGTCGTTAGGTTAGTTAGGTTTAATTAGTTCTAAGTTCTAGGCGACTGATGACCTCAGAAGTTAAGTCGCATAGTGCTCAGAGCTTTTTGTAAATTTTGTTGTCAGTAGTTGTCATCACTGTCAGGATTGTTGGTTTTTCTATTTTTGCAACAAAATGGTGTTCATTATGGGTTCTATAATTGGGATGTTACATCTTGGAGGCCTGAAATGTGTCTGTCTAATCGCTATTGCTTGTCAATGACTGCCACTGCCGGCAGATTCTGACATTATTGCTGCCAGCGTCGCAGAACTTCCAATACCAATGTATATGTGTATATTTCATTACCGTCAATGACAAGCAGGTAAGCCGAAGCAATATTTCATAATGTTGTATGATTATGCATATGCACTAGCTTATCAAAAGTATACGGACACCTATTAATGGACATTAATGTGGAGTGTGACAACCCTTCGCCTTTGTGAAGGCTTGAACTCTGTTGGGGGACCTTCAGTAAGGTTTCTGAATGCCTCTTCCTCAAGGGCCAAAACCACAGCAAGTAGTGACGCTGGACCCTGGGAACAGGAGCGAAGTCGACATTGCAACTCATGCAAAAGGTGTTCTGTTGGCTACAGGACGGGACTCCGGGCAGGCCAGTCCATTTCAGGAATTTATTGCACACAAATCATTAACTTGCAGATGCTGCTTTATGACATTGGTGCGCAGTCATCCTGATACAAACAACCGTCGCCTTTCAACTGTTCCTCTACTGTAGTTGTACAAAATGTTGAAAAATATATTAATTTCCTTCCCCACTTAGCGTTTTCGTAAGTGCAATAAGTGAGACACGCCCTAATCACGAGAAATACCCCTATACCGCAACACTATTTGACCTACACGTGATTGCAGGTAATTGTCTCCAAGCTTCCGCCAAACACAAACCCATCCATCGGACAGCCACAGGATACAGCCTGATTCATCACTCCAAATCTCTCGTTTACTCATCCACTGTCCAGTACCGTCGCTCTTTTTACCATCTCTAGTGTTCGGTACAAAAGTGTGTGACTGACAAGTAGCTCCTCCAACATTCTATGCCGTTCTTTTAACTCCATATGCATAGTCATCGTTTTAGCTAGAGTGCTGGTAGCACTTTGAAACACGCAACTGATTTCTTCCACTGATTTTACGCAGTTTTCTACAACCATCCTCCGCAATGGTCGGCTGTCCCAGACCGTCAGGCCACGAGGTCTGCTTGATCTTTGTTTAGCTATGGTTGTCCCTTCGCGTTTCCACTTCACAGTCACGTGACCATAGACCTAGACAGTTTTAGAGGAGTTGAAATGTCCTTGATGGAACTTTTATTCAGGTAACATCCAATGGTTTGTCCACGTTCGGTCTCACTGAACAATCCTGACCGACCGATACTGCTGTTGCTGCCTCTCTACTTACAACACAATACATCCCGCCTCCTTTTACACAGGTGGGTCCGCTTCCTGCAACTTCTAGTGATCAATAGCGCTGTAAACCATCAACACTTTATTGCATGGGACAGTCCGGACACTTTCCTTGTGTATAGGGCTTACTTTGCTGGTGTGCAGGAATTTGATTATCGCTGAATGTGCCTGATGATAAAGACATAAGAGTTTAGAAACCGATCGTAATAAATAAGCAACGTCGAACACACATAAAAATCAGTAAGTTATTCCATGCAAGTCTAGTGCATCAGCTGATGTCACTATCTATTCTGGAAAATGAAAGGTGAAAGATTATATATATATATATATATATATATATATATATATCATCATTCAGTTCTGAAATTTTTGTGTTATTTATGCTTTCTTCAACCTTTCAAAACGAATTCTCGAAACATTAATGTTTTCTTTTCCTGATACCCATATTTCTATACCTCATTCCCGATATTTCTCTTCCACGATAGCATGCACACTTTAGCAAATTTTCATTGAGTGTAATGAACCCTTTAAACATAAGCTAATCCCAAACGAATTAGCTATTCTAAACATTTCAGTCTCAATACGTATTTATTTAAACTAGAATTGCATTCATAACCATTTGGCGTCCAAAGCATACACCAAGACATTGTGCAATACTGAATTATGGACCTGTGGCTAGGGGCAACGTCTATGATTAGTAATCAAACCGTCCGCGGTCACGGGTTACAACCCCTCTTAAATTTTGAATAAAAATCATCAGCAATGGCGACCAAAGACTTCCGTCATAAGAAGTCACTCTCGTTCAGCCAAAGGCCTTGTCAAAGAGGGTGGAGGAGCGGACAGAGGTTCAGGGTGCTCTCTTGTTCTTGTGGTAGGAAATTGCCCAAAAAGGTGGAAGCATCAGTAATGATCAACGGCAAGGGGATAAGAAGACAATTGAAATCACTGCATTAAAGACACATAGTGTGACCCCACAGCACAAGTGGCTTGTAATTGAAAAAGTGTCATGATAATCTCCCCATTTGCAAAAGATTCCGGAGTAGTCCCTCATTCGGATCTCCGTGTGGGGACTGCCAAGGGGGAGGTGACCATAAGATGGTTCAAAATGGCTCTAAACACTATGGGACTTAACAGCTGAGTTCATCAGTCCCCTAAACTTAGAACTACTTAAACCTAACTAACCTGAGAACATCACACACCGTAGCAGCCGCGTGGTTCCGCTCGGCGACCGCGCCCGACGTGACCATGAGAAAAATATTGACCAACCAACGAAAGTATAACGTTCTACGAGTCGGAACGTGGGACATCAAAAGTCTGAACGTGGTAGGGAAGCTACAAAGTCTGAAAATTGAAATTTTAAGGCTCAGTATTGATATAGTGGTGTGGGTGAAGTGAAGTGAGAAGAAACAAGGATTTCTGGTTAGATGAGTATACGGTAATATCACAACAGCAGAAAATAGCATAACGGGAGTAGGATTCGTTATGAATAGGAAGGTAGAGCAGAGACTGAGAGAACGCGGTTGCAGAGGAAGGAGAGAAGAAAGGTTTACTGGGGAATATGGGCTTGGAACTAGAAATGAAAGAGGAGAAAGAGTAACTGAGGTCTGCATTAAATTTCAGCTAGCAGTAGCGAATACTCTGTTCAAGAAACACAAGAAGAGGAGGTATACTTCGATAAGGCCGGGTGATATGGAAAGATTTCAGTTAGACTACATCATGGTCAGACAGAGATTCCGAAAACAGATACTGGATTGTACTAAGGAATGACGAGATACGCTTGAAGTTCTCTAAGATATAGTTACGGCAGTAAGGAATAACTCAGTGGGCAGTGCAGCTGAAGAGGAATGGACATCTCTAAAAGGAGCAATCGCAGAAGTTACAAAGAAAAACATACGTACAAAGGAGGTAAATGCGAAGAAACCATGCGTAACAGAAGAAATACTTTAGTTGATCGATGAAAGAAGAAAGTACAAAAACGTTCAGGAAAATTCAGGAATACAGAAATACAAGTCACTGAGGAATGAAATAAATAAGAAGGGCAGGGAAATGGCTGCATGAAAAATATAAATAAATCGAAAAAGAAATGATTGTGGGAAGGACTGAATCAGCATAAAGGGTATTAACATTAAGAGTGCAACAGAACTTCTAATGTAAAATGCAGAGGAGGGAGCGGGTAGGTGGAAAGAGTATATTGAAGGCCTCTATGAAAGGGGAAGATTTGTCTGACGTGATAGAAGAAGAAACAGGAGTCAATTTAGAAGTGATGGGGATCCAGTATTAGAACCAGAATTTTAGAGAGTTTTGGAGGACTTAAAACCAAATAACGCAGAAGGGATAGATAACATTCCATCAGACTTTCTAAAATCATTGAGGGAAGTGGCAACAAAACGACTGTCCACGTTGGTTTGTAGAGTACGTGCATATGATCTGGCGAGATATCATCTGACATTTGGAAAAATATTATCCACACAATTCCGAAGACTGCAAGAGCTGCCAAGTGCGAGAGTTATCGCGTAGTCAGCTTAACACTTCATGTACCCAAGTTACTGACAAGAACAATACACAGAAGAAAGGAATAGAAAGTAGTGGATCAGCTAGATGACGGTCAGTTTGGCTTTAGGAAAGATAAAAGCCCCCGAGAGGCACATCTTGCGTTGCGGTTGATAGTGGAACCAGGACTAAAGAAAAATCAAGACACGCTCATAGAATATGTCGATCTGTAAAAAGCGTTAGAGCATAAAAATAACAGCGCCACAAACCACTGTCCAGAGGACAGAAGAAGATGTTCTACAAACGTCTGCCATATTATACCAAATGTGATAAAACACGTAACTCAGGTACGGTTTGGGGTGTTTATTATTAGGGAAAAATTTTGTAAAAAATATTGAATGTTGTATACATGTTAGTGCTAGTTTTTTTTTTTTTTTTATAGAAGTAGTTTGCCTCTCATCTTTCTCTAGCCGTCGTAATCGGTAACCGTCAGTTCCTTACTGGTATTCGGCTTTTATCTTTTAATTGTGCTATTATTCTTTGTTTTTTCTTTTCCTTTTATAGTTTTTATGTAAAATTGTCAGCAGTAGTTTTTACAGGGTGTAGAGGCTTGCTGTAGCTTTTTACTGGGAGGACTTATCCCCCAACCACACTACTTTGTTTCACGGTTCCTGCGTACTGACTTCAGTCCACTGCCACTTGTATGATTTAAGTAGTTGGATTCAAGTGTGAGCGGTTCTTCATAGGGTAGGGGGACAGGAGGCGGGTATTTTTAGATCGATACCAGTGAAGTATTCTCCATTATTAACAAGACGTTTCACTTGCTTTGTTGGTTCAGATGTTGTTTAGTTACACCTTGTCGTAAGTCAGTAGTTTGTGGGCTTGTGTCCAGTGGTAATTATGTAACGTTGGATTGTCGTAGTCTGCTGTTAAAAGGAATTTGGTTTTGCAAAGAAGGCACTAAACTTTCCCTTTCTGGACAGGAGCTCACGGTGTGAGACTATACTACGATGGTGCGGCATGTGCCAGGCCGACATGCATGCGTCACGCTGTCGTAGGTTGCCGCCTGTTCCTGCAGGCTCAGTACTGACATGTTGCTGGAGTTCATGTGGTGCGATGAGATCTTGTTCCTGAATTTAGGTAGTTCCGTTTCGAGGGTACATTCAGTCTGACTATGTTACAGGTTCCGGCTTGATTTTCCGGGGATATTGACACAGTACGTTCTCTTGGTGTATTATTTTTATTTGCACAGTAGAATCTGAGCCCCCCCTCCCCCTCCCCCCTCCACCCTCCCACATTTGGATCTCAAATAATGTAATTATATGTATTTATTTGTTATTGCCGTTATTAGCGATTGGGGGAACATTCGATTTTTTTACAGGTATTTCCCGTTTGTATTGTGATACCACCTGTAGATGTGGCTTTAAGCTACGAAACCGGTTGTGGTTCAAAATAAAGAATATTGCGTATTTCTATTTGGGTATTTCATTCCACAACTTTTTTTTTCTTCGTTTGAGGTAAGAAAGTTGATGTCAATTTTTTACTCAATTATCAACTTAGATGTTGTCTGTTAATATGAGTGGAGTGAAGACATCAAATAAAAGGGAAACTGGTAATGAAAACAGGATGTTTTGGCAAGAACTGTGTAGTGACTAAATCTCAGAACGGTTGTGGTGTTTCTAAAACATGGGAACAAGCATAGAAATGGTGAACGGCGTAACAAGTGCTGTTAACTGTTTCATACATTATTGACTGTGGTCTGAGGAATGTGAGTGCAGTCTGACTGAAAATATTAGAGTAACTACCGGAGCTGCAATCATTACTTATGAATGACGTAGATATCAAAATATTTTCAAATCCTGTCGTTCGAAGCCTCCATGATGAGACTGTTGATGGCACACTTTCTAACCAGTCTCTTTTTTAACCAGATTAAAAATTAGCTGATCACGTGTGTACCTCAGCATCAAGCAGACAGTTCATAAAGACACGTGCTATGTGTAGACGGTCACTGTACTGTTGAAAAATGTCACCACGACGTGTCACAGAAGAGGTTAGGTATGAGGATGCAGAATGTCCGTGAGTACCACTGTGCTGTGAGACTTCGCTCAGTCACTACCCACCGTGACGTCAAGCCATAACTGATGGCTCCCCACACCGCGTCTCCTGGTATAACAGCTGTACCTCTCCAAAACACTGGAAGAACGAGACCTCTCTCCAAGTCACTGTCATATTCTTAGACGACGGTCAACCGGCATAGTGCAGAACTGTGATTCTTTGCTGAACACAATGGGATGCCATTCATCAGGAGTCCATGTTTTCCATTAATGGCATCACTCCAAACACACCCGTTTTTTCTTGTGGTCTTAATGGCATCCTACGCACAGGATTATAATTTCCCAGTCCGACTGCTGTTGTTCTGCGACCGATGGTGTTGGATGATATAGAATGTTTCAAAGGGTTTATTACTTGTTCACGATTGGCATACACAGATGTGAAGGGGTGGTAGTGTGCTTGGTGGACAATACGGCAATTCTCCCTCTAGGTGGTCAGGCGTGGTTGACTGGAACATTGATGATGAGTATGCCTGCCCTCACTTTCCCATGCAGTCCAACACTGGAGCACTTTCATACCCAAATGGCTCCAAGATCTGGATATTGCACAATTCGATCAGCCAGTCAAACGGAGACCCACAATGAGGCCCCTTTCAAAGTATACCAGGTACTTACAACCCTCGATAAGTTTGCAAAAATACATATTTCTGGTCGGTGACAGACATAAAACATCATCCCCAATTTTAGATACGTGTTAGCTTCCATCTCCGTAGCAGCACATCAGAACACATTATTTCGTTTGTAATTTTTTAAATGTTTGTAATAATAAGTGACTTATTTGGTTTACCTGTGCATTTTGTAGCTTAAATCCCTATATTTATTGTGTGTTTTTGTATGTACTAAGCACATTACGATGTTTTAATAACTGTCTAGTGTGTAATTCCGCTGTCTTTAGTATTGCTGTGTTCAGATGCGATTTGAGATGGTGAAGCCTCGTTCTCAGCTCCAGGTTGTGTTCGCTCCAGCCAGCTTGAGGCTGTCGCCAATGGGCATCTCTGTGACATACCAGACGTGGGGATCTAAGGGACGTCCAGCACATCCCATGTATTCCCCAATCGGTCCACCACTATGGCTGCACGAGGTACTGCTCAGAATGATGTTGACTCCTCATCCATGATCGAGTAGTTGGACATTTCAAGATATGGCAGGCAGCGAAAGCCTTGCTCGACCACCAACCGAAAGGCCTCACCAGTTCATCTGCTGAACAGGTTTTTGGTGCTATCTTTGTGTGATAACCAGAGCCAGAAGCAGTCGCTTGCCCTTTTTCAAAGAATGCCTCTCGGCCTGCAAGATCTGCACAGATCTTAGCAGTCTCACAGAGTCGGATCACTGGTACTTGAAGCTCCAATGTTAGCTACCTAATGGCTTGCCTTAGAAATATGTCTGCCAAGAAGAGAAAGAAGTCCAGTGTGCACCCTGTAAGCACACTGAAGGGGAGGATCCCACATATGGAACAGGTGCTTCCAGCTGACATGATGAGCACAGCGTGCAGCCAGCAGCTGGTGCTAGCTCATGTCAGCACTAAAGATGTGTGTGGCTTTGGATAGAAGGAGGTTCTCTCCGGTTTTGGGCGGCTGTCTGAAGCAATAAAGACTGTCAGTCTTTTTTGCAAGATGAAGGTGGAGCTGGCAATCTGCAGCATCGTCGACAGGACCGACTGCACATCTTTGCTACTGAGTTGGGTGGAGGATCTGAAGCAGAGGCTCGGATGGTTCTCAGGGTATGTAGCCAACAGATTCCTCCACTTGTGCCGTAGGGTGTTGGCGTTTCGTGTTCCACTTAATACGAGGGTTATATGGAAAGTAAGGTCTGATCGGACGTGAAATGGAAACTGCAGTAAAAATTCGGTAAAGCTTTGCACAGATGAATAAGGCAGCGTCCCTAGAATGCCCGTCGATTGTACCACGTCGCTCTTTTCAGTTCTGATCGCACAATGAGCACATAAAGATGCCTAGCTAAACAGTGACGCCTGCCAAGTATGAGGTCCAAGTAAGAGATTTCGCCTGATGTCATGCAGCCCACATTACACAACCGTCATGCGGTTCCTCCTTCATGAGAGTTATCGGCTGTACTCTGTAGGGTCAACGAAGATGCTCCTGCAGCGTTTTCTATGGGAAATGTTTGATCACCGACAATACAGCCCGAAACTGGATACCTCTGAGATTCATCTCTGCTCACATGAATCGCTAGCTTTGAAGACAACTTTTTGGCACAGTCAACAAGCTGTAGTCAAGCTTAGAGAATTGGCAGAAAACACAGGCGGTTACCTTCTATGACGAGGATATTGGGAAGGTGATACAATGCTAGGACAAATGTTTAAGTCGAAGCGGCGACTATGTAGATAAGTAGCTGGAAGGTGTACATAACTGTAGCAAATAAGACATTTTCGATTCTCACAATGGTTTTCATTTCGCGACGTCTACACGGGTAGCGGGGGCTTGTGAAGTGGACTGGACGGTTTTTTGGTTAGAGGGTCTCAGGAAATTACAGAAAGTGCTTCAGACTCAAAGGGTACTGTGAAAACACAGGACTAGGGTAGGCCTAGTAACAACCGGTATTGTAAATTGTCGTAGCTGTGTCGGGGAAGAACGAGAGCTCCAGTCGTTAATAGAAAGCACTGAAGCTGAAATCATTATAGGTACTGAAAGCTGGCCACAGCCAGAGAAAAGTTCAGCCAAAATTTTTATAAAGGACCTAACGGTGTTCAGAAAGTATGGATTAAATAGAGTTGTTGGTGGAATATTTGTTGCTGTTAGAATGGTTTACTTTGAAACGTCCCCTTTGAACAATTATACACGACTGTCCTTAAACTGACACACAATATTTTGTTAGCGCAACGCAATCTGACTTTCAAAATTCCCTACAAAAGAATGGCCCTAACTAACATTAAACTATACCTTTCACAAATCACTTACCTCACAAAAATCTTCGCTGCTCAAGCTATTGCAATACAGCGAGCGCCACTACTGCCAGCTAAATAAAAGATTCAAACTATGGAAGGCACTAACTACTGATAGGGATAGTTAGCAAATGAAAGATATTAATAGAGAACAAACAATGTATTTACCTTGATATCATCATATATAAATATAGCAGTTCATGACAAATTTCAAAACTCCGCCATCTCTCTCCCCACATCCATCACTGCTAGCGGCTCACCTCCAACTGCGCAACGCTACGCGCTGTTCACATCCAGCTGCCGCTGCCCAACACTACAATGGCGAGTATTACAACAATGCAAAGCAGACACAGACTGCCCACAGCACAGCCAGTGATTTTCATACAGAGGTGGCGTTACCAATAAAAAAACCTAAACAGCCTACTTACATAGCCCCCATGCTCCCCACAAAAAATTTTACAAATTGGGTTGGGCAGTGGCCAATACAGATTTGAAAAAAATTTTTCATAATTACAATAACAAAGAAATCAAATGCACACACTTATTGATACAATGTTGGTCAAAAGCTAAAATTTTCTCACAGTCCATAAAGACAGTCCTAATCGTACATAACAGTAGAATAGCAGTGTTTTTCTCAAAGTCTGAGCAGTAAAAGAAAATGCACACGGAAGTAGTGGATTTCCATGCAGTCTTGAAGAAGTAGCGTTGTCCTTCCAGCGGAAAGACAGTGCTGACTCTTGATATGCTGACAGATAATGGGCCACAACAGAGAAAACCCACAGCAGAGTCAGTCGTAGTTTGGAAGAATATTGGTAGGTAGGTCATCACAGAGCAGACCTACTGTAGTCCTGGTAGAGAGTATGGTATTGGTGGGCCACCAGAGTGCAGACCAACTGCAGTCCTTGTAGAAAGTGTGGACAGGCCCACTGTAGTCCTGGTAGAGATGACCAGCAGCCATCTGTTGTGATTGTGCAGGTGCACAATCACCAGTGAAGAGTCTTGCAGTTAATATAGCAAGTCCATAACCACCACTTGTGCACTCACAAAGTTTTTTGGAATTGTCCTTAGAACGAGCAATGCTGTTCTCCAGTCCCTTGCTGAATTATCAACACACG
Source organism: Schistocerca americana (assembly GCF_021461395.2). Lineage (NCBI taxonomy): Eukaryota > Metazoa > Arthropoda > Insecta > Orthoptera > Acrididae > Schistocerca > Schistocerca americana. The sequence continues at coordinate 433,955,199 of NC_060121.1, read as the reverse complement.
TGCAAACACTAACAGTCACTACTTCTCACATATTGTCCATATACTATGACCAACAGAAACGTGTGCAGTGAAATGTAACTTACAAGTTAATAATAAGATGAACTGGTGTCAATTACAATTTTATAACATGAGAATACAATTACAAACGTACAAAATACATCACTAAAAACATAATAATACAGATAACATTTGTAGTAATAGGGGCTTTACAAAAGAATAGAAATAAACATATACATCAGTGTTACAGGAATTATGACATGAGTACATAGATAAAAGATCAGAATAACTTTCGAAACATCAACTTCACACATGAGCATTAACACAAAACAGAGTAAATAATGTCTAAACATCTTTACAAAGTAAATAACACATTATTAATGCCAATTGTATTTGAGGATAACAGTATTCCTCATCATAGTAAATGTAACTTAGTATTAGAAGAGAAAAAAGTTCTATGAAACAGTACACAGAGACAGGAAGAAAACAAATACACAAGGGTACACAAACATATAGTGGGATAACACCAATAGGAAAGGACAGGGTTCGTTTTCAGTGTAACATGTGGTACTGCAGTCCAACCCAAAACTTCATATATCTTTCCTCTTATTTCATCCTTAGTTTCCACCAAAAAAATTCTATCTAAGCATGCTTTCTGTATTTATATGTTCACACATTTCTTACCTCAACATTTATTTCCAAGAAAATCCTACCTACACCTGTTTTCTGTACTTTTTTTCGTATAACTTCTCAATGCATTTCTTCCAATTCATCGCAACTCATTCTCTTAGAGGCTACCCCCTCTTAAGCTAACTTAAATCTACTGAGCTCAGATGCTAAACTAAGGGACGAGGCAATGCAGTAGCACAAAATAAGTAACACAAACAGCAATGACCAAAAAAATGGAAAATTGCAAAGCAAGCTACAGTAAATCTAAATTACCAAGCAATGCAACATTACAACTAATATGAGCCAATGTGCAGCAACAAGAAAAATAAATGAGTAGTTAACTGGCTTAGCAGAGTAACACAAATTAAAGTTCAGTAGCACTATGCCTGGCAAACAGCAGCTTATATCTAAACATGACATAGCTCAAGCAGAAAAAATAGTACACTAAAGATAACAATGCAGATAAGGGAAATGTATAATCACATCTTAATGTCTAAGTAATTAAAGTGGTGCACCACAACAACTTATTGTAAAAGAAATATTTCCATGTACTTGAAAAGAAAATTATGTGTCCAGTTACTGTTACTAGTCTCTTCTTATTGTTCTTTCCTTTCCAAGTGGTCCTTTTTTTAAAGAATGTGGATTACAAAATTATTATTTAATAGATCTGTTGACAGAAAGTGTTCACATTAGCAAATGCATCTAAGTTTATTTTATAAAACTAATGCTGTAACACAGCTGGAAAACAGGTATCAAATGAAATAAGCAATTACGCAAACCAAAGCATAAAAATATCATGCAATAGTCATGTGACATTTCATAAGTTAGTAGAAATTCTCTCAACTCTCGTAGAAAGACGCTTGTCGTAACCAGGTGTGCAGATGTAAAAATATTTCTCGTCATTTCATTAGGCATTTCAGTAAATATCATAAATTACGAGCTCCACAGTATGCTTTCAACAAGGAGATGTCAATAGCGAGGACAATGGCCTCCCCTTTCTTTTATTCTACCTGTGCTTCTGATGAGGCACTCACTAATGACTTGTTCTCCCGGCGTCTGACACAGCGGTGTGCCGACGAAGCACGTGCAGGTGGTCACTTAACTTTCTTACGGAAATATTTACGACAGCAGTTTCCGCTACAGTGACAGTCTCACATAAAAATATTTCACAGGTCAAGAATTAGTGTTGCAAATCTGTAGAAAGAAAATCCTATAAATATAAGTGTCCAAATAAAATATTCATCAGCATTGTGATACAGTCACGCATTTACGCACATTTCATAACTCTTAAAGCACGATTCTTGGTTTCCAACATACTTCTTATTCCTCATATACGGTAGCATCATCTTATTGATCATAAACATATCTCAACAGCATAGTACACATCGTCGTCGTAATAATAACATCATAACACCTCAGTCAAATCTCAAAAACGTCGTAGCTTTCTGCAATAATTTCAAAACCTAAAAAAATTTCTCTGCTCATTTCAATAGTGTCATCTACCTCAAACGTACTTTAAAATCATGCTCCCTTACCAAATACATCATTCAAAGCTCTCATAGTATCACAATGATTCCGAAAAAATATGAACAGTTTACAAAGTACAGACAAAATACAGTTTCATAAGTGTGAAGTTATCCAACTGTGTAATTACGTAAACATCTGTCACTGATGTAGTAAAAACGTTTGTCTGTCTCAGTTAAATGATCAGATAGCTGTGTAATTATGTGTTGGAGAAATATGGTACCGATGTGTAAAGTTGTATAAGCAAATACCATATTAGCTAGGGTTCCTTGTGGTTGCCACACACATGGTACACAAAGTAAGCGTGTACCCCCCTGAGGATTAATGTAATTATACCCTCAGGTGTTACAGATTACAGCAATGGAATGAAATGTATCACGGAAAACTTTCTTTGTAATTCAAAAATCTTTATAAATAAATGTTTTAAGTACAAAATTAATCACTGAAATGCGTGTCCTGTAGTGCTAAATGTGCATCTTGTTGTAAGATAATCTCTGTGGAAGTGTCGTAGTTATTTTCCTCCGAAAGCTAAGTTCTGCAGAAGTCAATGTACTTACCTCATAATACACAAAAGTGAAATGCTTTGCGTATAAATGTCTTAGTTATTACACTTATTGCCGTGATGAAGAAAGTACTGTACAGTAACGTATTGTTGTGCCACGAAAAAGGCAGTCTCATTGTAGCTATACCACAAAAGTTACTACTAAAACATGTTTTACTTTCCAGAATAAAACAGAAAAACTGTGCAGATATAAAACAGAAACACCGCAAAAGCAACATTGTAAATTGTCACTCATTAGTAGCGTCGTGATAAAATCGTGTAGCTGTCACATAAACTAACCACTGTGCCATCTGGTATCTCACTGAAAGTACTTTAAATCCAGAATATATTTTCAAGTAAACCAAAATGTTGCATTAAAATCTCATTAGCAGTACCAGTATGTGTCCTAAGTATGTAAGCCTGATAGTCGTTACGTAATCGTGCAACTAACAAGCAAGAATGTACAAATACAACACTGTGTCGTCTGTTCACTATAACAATGCATTCGTAATTTCTGTTTAAAAATGTTCCCTAGGTTCTAGACTGGATATTTAACTTCAAACATTGTTGCATGTTAACAGTTTCTTAAGTCTGACAAAGCATACTAGAAATGTGAAGTGAAAAGTTTTATGGCAAAGACAAAGTTAAAAAGCAGATTATCTTTCAATAAACGGTTTTACATGTGAAATCTGGTGTAAACCTTTACTCTTCATAGTACTCAGAGTTTGAACTTGAATGCAATTGTCATGCGGTATACGTCGGTAAAGAATACTGGAATTTTTCTCAAGGTTAGCGTCTATGTTATTTTTCTCTGAGCCAGCCGGCGCAAGCGGCTGCCTGCGGTGCGAGTCATTGTCTGTCGCTTTGTTGGCGCGCATCGTTATTGGGATTAGGAGACCTAACTTCTACAAATTCACCGTGACGAGAATCCCGCCAGTTCTGATGCAGTTCAGGTCTGTCGTTACGATCATATCGTCTGTCGTCATGTCGATAGTTCCTGTAGTTTCTTTCTTGTCGGTTAAGTGGTGGAGAATTTCTCCCTGAATCGTAACTGCGCGCTGGACCGTTGCGTCTGAAGTTATTCTGTCTCCCTTGATAATAATTATTTTGGTTCCCAAATTGTCTGTTTCTCTGATTGGCTCTGTGATAGTCATTACCGCGGAGAGGTGATCTTTCCCTGTAATTATTACTACTCTGCCAATGGTTGTCATACGGGTGGTGTCTGTTTTGGTCACGATTTGTGTTGTAAGAATAGCCTTATCGTGTCCAGTTATTATTTCTTTCATCGCGGAATTGCGACGGATGTGACCTGTAATTTTTGTGCTCCTGCGTTCTGCGATTGTCAGTGTCACTTTCCAGTTCTTGTAACAGTCCCTGAAAAGCTTCAATGTCGTCTTTGCAACGTCCTGCCAAAATAATATGTCGTAAATGTTCAGGTAATTTGATTAAGCAAATGCGGATGAGTTCTGAGGGGCTGTATGGGTTTGAAAGATACTGATTCTTATGCAACATGTCTTCAAAATATTTCATAAGACTGGAAAATTCAGATTGTTCGAAACGTTTCATCATTATGATGCTATGTTTTACTCAGTCTTGTGTGGCTTGAGACCAATATGCTGAGAGGAAGGCATGGTAAAACTCTCCTTCACTGTGGCAATCGTGAATTACCGATCGCATTCTTACAGCTGGTTCATTCTCCAAGTAGCCACACATAAATTCTAATCTGTGTTCTAACGACCAGTTGGGAGGAAAACAACGCGAGAATTGATGGAGCCATGCTTGTGGATGAATGTCGTTGCCAGAATTCTTAAATGTTTTGAATTTACGTGTAGTAATGAACAGCTTATAGTCAAAATCATCATGTCGCCGAGTCGCATATCGGTCATTGTTAGGTCGTGTCGGCCGTTCCATCTCAAAATTCGGTGCACATTGCCAATTTCTTTCATAACTTCCGAAATGCCCTGTGTTATTATTTTGTGGCTGTTCCGTATTTCTGTGTCCCTCTTCCCGTATTGGGGCGCGAGTATCCTCTGAAATACGTAATTCTTGTATTACCTGTGTCAGCTGATCTTGTACTTCCCGGATTTCTCTTTTGTACTGTGTATTGATTTGATTTTGATTCTGTTTGAATTTTCTAATTTGTTCATACTCTTCTGTTTCAGTGAAGGCTACAGGTCTTGTGTCATTCAGATCATCATCTACCTTTGTAGATAAGTTAGTGACCTGATCCGAAAGTTCGGCTACTTTCTCCGATAGTGAACACATTTCCTCAGTGTGTTTTTCTGAACCAAGTTTCAGAGTGTCCATTTGTGTTGAGATCGAATCTATTGTGTCCTTTAAGTTTTCCTGAGTTTTTGCAAGTTGCGTAACCGAATCGGTAGATGCAACTGAGTCAATTTTAGCCCACAAGGTCTCATGATTTTCATGAACAATGGTTTGCAGTTCTTTTATGGCTGCTTCGTGATTCTGTAATGCATTTTCATGCCGCGAAAAAATAGGTTGAAAATGCTCACAAATTTGTGTTTTTACGTCATTACAGACTTTTTGACATTTCGATTCAATGTTATGTAACTCAGTAGTTAAATCTTCACGTGTTTGTTCAAGTGTTTGTTCCAATGAGTCTAACTTTTTAAGATTTTCTTCCACTGTGTCTAACTTTTGAAGCTTTTGCTGTGTTTGTCTCTGATTTTGTTCCATTGTGTCTAACTGTTGCTGTGTTTGTCTCTGATGTTGTTCCATTGTGTCTAACTTTTTAAGATTTTGTTCCACTGTGTCTAACTTTTTAAGATTTTGTCCCATTTGTCTCTGATTTTGTTCCATTTGTTGCATTAATTGCAATAATAATGTATTAGTGTCTGGAATCTGTTTCTCTACGCTTTTCGGCAGTGCATTTGCACCGGCAACATTCACATTTTGACAAGCAGAAAATGTGTCTTGACTTATTTGAGAAAACGGTGATGACCCAAAACCTGAATCTACAGTATTTGCGAAATTGTGTCCTGTCATTTCGGATTCCTGAGGCGAGCTGTTGCCGACCGATCGATCGATAATGCTTCCCTGTTCACTACCTGTTTCACTGTCTACACCATTGTTTGCAGCCCGCTCCATTTCCCTATACAGAATTACCAAATTACTACTTTGAACATCAGTTAATGCATTACTCGGTGGCGCTAACACACTGCTTTCATTTTCACTGTCATTTCTCAGTTTACTTTGGAGCCTAGTATTACGTTTTTCACACGCCATTATTGTCACAGTATTTCACACGACAACACAGAAAAACACAATTTGAAGATCAAAAATAAGAGAACACATTAACATAGCACTGAAAATAATATCTAGTTAATTGCAGCTGCGAAATACTTGGTGCAAATCTACATGCATGCCACAACTGTTTTACTGTACAACAATGAAAGACTGCAACTACAAAGGAGATTTTCTCTACAATTACGCGCTAGCAATAAACAATAGCTACACTAATTACACAAACTACAAGAAAAAATCAGAAGATTCCAGTGAGGTATCCTCGGCTAAGGGTCGACATATGAAATGTCCCCTTTGAACAATTATACACGACTGTCCTTAAACTGACACACAATATTTTGTTAGCGCAACGCAATCTGACTTTCAAAATTCCCTACAAAAGAATGGCCCTGACTAACATTAAACTATACCTTTCACAAATCACTTACCTCACAAAAATCTTCGCTGCTCAAGCTACTGCAATACAGCGAGCGCCACTACTGCCAGCTAAATAAAAGATTCAAACTATGGAAGGCACTAACTACTGATAGGGATAGTTAGCAAATGAAAGATATTAATAGAGAACAAACAATGTATTTACCTTGATATCATCATATATAAATATAGCAGTTCACGACAAATTTCAAAACTCCGCCATCTCTCTCCCCACATCCACCACTGCTGGCGGCTCACCTCCAACTGCGCAACGCTACGCGCTGTTCACATCCAGCTGCCGCTGCCCAACACTACAATGGCGAGTATTACAACAATGCAAAGCAGACACAGACTGCCCACAGCACAGCCAGTGATTTTCATACAGAGGTGGCGTTACCAATAAAAAAACCTAAACAGCCTACTTACAACTTGTGGTGAAATCAAAGCAGATAGCTCTTGCAGGATAGTATGGGTAAAGGCTATACTTAACAAACCGGAATAAATTAATAATCAGTTCCTTTCACTGACCCCGTGACTCAATTGATACAGTTGCTGAACATTTCAATGAAAACTTGAGTCTCGTTTCAAACAGGCATCCCACTTATACAATTATAATTGGTAGTGACTTCAGTCTAACCTCGATACGTTGGCGGAAATACAGTTTCACTTGGTGGTAGGCATAAAATGTCGCCCGAAATCGTACTGAACGCTTTGTCCGAAAATTATTCTTCTGCCATGAATGAAAATGTCCCAACATCATCGTAAACTCTTCAGATATAAAATCTTTCTTCGCCAAAACGTTCAGAAGAGGATAAGGCTGCTTTCGAAACAACTATAGTACTGCCTGATAAATGCTACTTTGAAACATAAATCACAATAATAGGAAAAAGAGTCTGTATCGGTCGCTACCGAAAAATGCGTCTGCGATAGCGGCGTCGGTAGCGGTTGCCTCCCAAGCTGGTGTAACGATTTCACGGAAATTCTCTCTCGAGAGTCATGATTCATGAACGTGCTGCTGAGGGGTCAGCGGCTGTGCTGACGTCATCCGGTGTCATGTGGAGTCGGTACCGGAGGCGCAGTTCTACTTTAAAGTAACCCGACCTTCCTAGTCGAAGGCGCTGAATTTTTTTTCTCACTACAGTAATGACGAGAGCAGATACGAGTACTACCTTTACGTAACAACGTCTTCATCACGTGCTTCAGATTCTCAATGCTCGTCTGTGTCCGTTCGAACGCATTTCTCCTTCAGTCTTTCCTTTAAATTTGGAGAATACGAAAAAGAAGAAGGAAGGAAGATTACGGTTCAACGGCCTCTCGACGACGTCATTAGGGTTGGAGCACAATCTGGAATTGAGATTGAAAGCCTTGCACTATTTTATGTATGTCAGTTCGTAACAGACTATGACCTTGGTTTTAATGCCCTGAAACATTACAACTATGTATTTTAATCTGACCCATATATGAATAAACGTGATCTGATTAAGTTTTTTTTGAAATTTCGCAGTGGCAGGAACTTTCCCATAGCGCGACGGAGTAATTGAAGAGAGGTTCAACGGGAATTAAATCAAGACAAAATCTAAAACAATAATCCTTACATCAGATCTTATGCAGCTAATTACTATCTGTGTGTATGAATTACACTGTATAGGTGTAATTTACATCTACGTCTATAGTACTCTGTAGCCCCCTGAGGAGTGCATGGCAGAGGGTACATCCCATTCTAACAATTATTAAGGCTTTCTCCAGTTTTATTCGCGCATTGGTCGCTGGAACAATTATTGCTTAAAACCTCTCCGCATACTATAGTTAGTCTAATCCAGTTTTGACGACCCTTATGGGAGCGATGCATAGGGGGTTGTAACATATTCCTAGATTCATCAATTAAAGTTGGTTCTAAGAAACATTCTAAGTACTGTAATACTTTGCATCTGTCTTTTAGTGTCTGCCACCAGAGTTCTTGCGGCATCTTCGTGACACTCTCCCGTGGATCAAATAAACCTGAGACCATTTCTGCTGTCATTCTTTGTATCCGTTCATTAACCACTGTTAGTCCTGTCTGGTAAGGGTCCCACACACTTGAGCAGTGTTCTAGGATGGGTCGCAGGAGTGTCTTGTAAGCTGTCTCCTGTGTAGACTGAAAGTATTTGCCTAGTGTTCTACAAACGAATCGCTGTCTCCCTCCTGTTTTAGCTACGACTGGGCTTATGTGATCGTTCCACTTCATATTGCCACAAATTGTTACACCCAGGTGTTTATATGCGTTGGCCTATTCCACTTATGACTCAATGTTATTATAGACATATGATGCTTCATTTTTTCGTTTTGTAAACTGTACAGTGTTACATTCTTACATTTAAAGAAAGTAGCCAATATTTGCACCACTTTGAAACCTTGTCAAGATGTGATTGAATATTTGCACAGCTTCTTTCAGACGATACTTCAGCACAGGCAACTGCATCATGTGAGAAATGTCTGAGATTATTATTAATACTAGCTGCGAAGTCATTAATGTACAGCAGGCACAGCAGGCGCCCCAACACACTTTCCTGGGGCACACCCATAGTTACATCTATATCCGTCAATGACTTTCCATCCAAGACAACTTGCTGCGTCCTGCTCAATCTACTCGCAAATTTCACTTGATACCCCATACGATGGTACTTTTTATAATAAGCTTTGATGTGGCACAGAGTTGTTGGAAATCGAGGAATACTGCATCTACCTAGCTGCCTTTATCCATGGCTTTGGGTATGTTATGTGAAAAAAGTGCAACCTGTGTTACATATGATATGTATTTTCGGAATCCATGTTTGTTGGCACGAAGGAGTTCATTCTGTTCTAGATACCTCGTTAAATTTGCGCTCAGAATAATTGTAAGATTCTGCAACAAATTGGACAGTACCTTTGTGTATCACTTCTGCCACCATTGTTGTGGGTAGGTGTAACTTGTGCTTTTTTTCAACTACTGAGGATGATTTTTTTGTTCACAGAATCTGCAGTAGATTGTAGTTAAAACGGGGGCCAACCCAGCTGCAAATTCAGTATAGAATCTGAATGGAATTTCATCAGGCCCCGGAGCTTTGTCCAGTGTTACTGATTTCAGCTGTTTTCAACGCCACTGACACTAATATCTACGAGGGCTATTTGGAAAGTGAGGAAAGATCGGTCACGAAATGGAAACCACTGTGAAAATCCAACGAGACTTTTCACAGACGTTTTGGGCAGTGTCTCCAGTACACCCATCGATCGTTTCAAGACACTCTTTTCAGTTGTGAGAGCAATGTGAGCGAGTAGAAGTGCCTAGAACAACAATGACTTCCGCCAAGTAGGAGGGCCCGCTGAGAGGCTTCGCCTTAATGAATGCAGCCCATCTAACACAACTGCCACGCACTTCCTTCTTCATGGCAATTCTCAGCCGCACTCTGCAGGGGCACCCAAGACGCTCCCGAAGCCTTTTCGATGGGAAATGTTCGATCACCCACAACACAGCCCTAATTGGCTCGTCCTGAGTATCATCTCTGTTCACATGAACCGCTGGATACGAAGACAACACTTGGGCACAGGTTACGCGCTATAGACCAGCGTAGAGAATATTATCGGAAAGCATAGGCGGCTGCCTTCTATGACGATGGCGTTGGAAATTTGGTATAACGCTCCAACAAATATCTAAGTCGGAGCGGCGACTATGTAGAGCAGTACCTGGAAGGTGTAGCTAAATGTGCAAAGAAAACAGTTTTGATTTTCACTGTGGTTTCCATTTCGCGAACGATCGTTCCTTACTTTCCGAACAACCCTCGTATTTCACGGACCTTTTCAATTTGCGAAAATAAAATTGGGGCAATATCCCTGGCTTTTCGTTTGTAAAGGAATTCGTTCAATGAAATGTTTTTGCACTCTGTATCCTACAACACCTTGCAAAAGGAAAAGATATAAGATAGAGCTATGGCAGAATTTTCTCCGTTCGAGCAAGCACATGTAATGAAGTTCCACAGCAATACTATTTACCTGCATTTCTGAGAAATTCATTTAAAATAAAAAATATCGTCATTTCTGAAGGAAGTTTATTCCACTAGCAGTGGAGGGTATACAGGGTGTTACAAAAAGGTACGGCCAAACTTTCAGGAAACATTCCTCACACACAAAGAAAGAAAATATGTTATGTGGACATGTGTCCGGAAACGCTTACTTTCCATGTTAGAGCTCATTTTAATACTTCTCTTCAAATCACATTAATCATGGAATGGAAACACACAGCAAGAGAACGTACCAGCGTGATTTCAAACACTTTGTTACAGGAAATGTTCAAAATGTCCTCCGTTAGCGAGGATACATGCATCCACCCTCCATCGCATGGAATCCCTGATGCGCTGATGCAGCCCTGGAGAATGGTGTATTGTATCACAGCCGTCCACAATACCAGCACGAAGAGTCTCTACATTTGGTACCGGGGTTGTGTAGAGAAGATCTGTCAAATGTCACCATAAATGAAAATCAAGAGGGTTGAGGTCAGGAGAGCGTGGAGGCTATGGAATTGGTCGGCCTCTACCAATCCATCGGTCATCGAATCTGTTGTTGAGAAGCTTACGAACACTTCGACTGAAATGTTCAGGAGCTCCATCGTACTTGTAAAGGCATATGTTCTAGCAGCACAGGTAGAGTATCCCGTATGAAATCATGGCGTTGAATCGAGGAAGTACAATACATACTGACGAAACTAAAATGAGCTCTAACATGGAAATTAAGCATTTCCGGACACATTTCCACATAATATCTTTTCTTTATTTGTGTGTGAGGAATGTTTCCTGAAAGTTTGGCCGTACCTTTTTGTAATACCCTGTATAAAGTGCTTCTGGAGGAAGCGGAAAACGGTGCAGTCGTTGTCGTAAGGCAGAAACGGAGCAATTTATCTGAAGTCCAAAACGGCATTGTCATTGGCTTTCAGCCCAAAGATGTAAGCTTTTCCGAAACGGATACGTTTGTAAAGTGTTGGCGTGCTGTTGATGTTAAAGTAGACCGTGGATGGTAATATGGCACTTTACGAAATCGGCGCCGAGGCAACTGTGGTGCATCATGGGCCATAGATGGGAAGTGTGAACGACAGCTGCGGAAATGTGTGCATGCAACTACACGTAAAATTGTTAAGCCACTGACTGCCCAGATGAACAAGGGGCTACCAACAGCGCCTCCTCAAAGATCGTCTGGCGAATGCCTCGTATGGACCTCCGCAGCAGGTGCCTGTTAAATGCGCCCATGCTAGCTGCTGTTCATCGGCGACGTAAGCTGGTTCAAAAATGGTTCAAATGGCTCTGAGCACTATGGGACTTAACATCTGAGGTCATCAGTCCCCTAGAACTTAGAACTACTTAAACCTAACTAACCTAAGGACATCACACACATCCATGCCCGAGGCAGGATTCGAACCTGCGACCGTAGCGGTCGCGCGGTTCCAGACTGAAGCGCCTAGAACCGCTCGGCCACTCCGGCCGGCTCATAAGCTCGAATTTGCACGCGAGTACCGCAACTGGAGGCCCATTTATGCTCCAATGGACAGATGGCCGTTGGCGCGTACGGCTTGAAACGTCTGAAAGCAATCACTTTCCAACAACCGTCGGAAGGGTCCGGGCCAGAGGAGGTATTGTTATGGTCTGGGGAATGTTTTCGTAGCATTCGCTAGATGATCTCGTTTTTCTGGAAGAGACAGTGGATCAACATACGTATGCATCTATCCTTGTGGAGCATGTCCACTACGCATGCAGTTTGTTTTATCCTTGGCACGATGGCACCTGCCAACAGGACAATGCAACGAGTCGCACAGCTTGCAGTGTACGTGCGCGGATCGAAGAGCACTGGGATGAATTTACCGTACTCCCCTGGACACCAAGCTCCCCGGATTTAAAGTCAATCGATAATCTGTGGGGCCACCTCGATCTGGCTGTTCACCCCATGGATCCTCAGCCATAAAGTCTAGCACTGCTGGCCATGGAACTGGAGTCGGCATGGCTCCACATTGTAACGGAACCTATTAAAGGCTTTACTTTACCGGAGTATGCGATACCCTCCAAATTCAACCAGTTTAACGAGTATTTATGATTATAGAAAAGTTATTGTGTATGTTAACAGTGATTGCATAACATGTCTCCATAAACAATCAACCCATTAAATTATACTGAATAACTGACTCACACAAAAGTTAATATCACTTGATCACTGATTCAGCAAATGTCATCATGTAAAAACACTAAGTTCATCTTAAATAATTAATATGAAGTACGAAAAATAGTGGCCAACTTACGTATTTTGGATCTCCTTAAATGAAAATCACCCAGTGAAACCTACTTGTTCACTAGAACCGTTTTCACTGAGTATTCACGTAAACACTCCTATTTTAGACGAAAACCAATGTAATTCTTAATAATTCATGTTATTTACTTATTTATGCAAATTAGAGAAGTCAATTGACAAACTTCTAAAAAACGGCCTTTTTGTATCAAAGAATTATTCTGTCAAGTCAACAAATCTGTCTGTCATTTTAATAACCTGTTAAATTATGTCACTCGATATAAATTAATAACTTTTCTACACAAATTACGATAACAGATGTACATGTGACTTATAAACTATATCTCTTTTTTAGTAGTTCTTTGACAAGGTTATAAATACTAGCAGCAAGCAGGGTCGGGAGCGGAGTGTGAATGTCACTTTGGTAAAGTGTATGTGTATTATTGTTCGAGATGGATAAACATTGCAAAGAACATGTAAAAGAAGTGTTACTTTGAGTTGGGTCATAGTCTTTGGTGGACAGTGGAATTAAGATGGCCACCAGAGTAATAAATATTTGAAGTTTAAATATTTGTTGGTTTCGCTCAATATTTATCATCAAAAGCACATCAAAAACACGGGACCTCATCTTTTTACCCCTAGACAACCAGATTTAGAGCCAGCATTAGCATCGAGACACAGAAGCGATCCAGCAAGCAGCACCGATTACCACAATGCATTTTAGTGGCGCCAATCTAACATCAAGTGCTAACAAGCTCCGTAAATGGGAGTGAAATAGTGCGATTATAGCAATATCTACGACTAGGCGACCATTATAACATTGATGTCGGTACCTTCCAGAACCTCAGTGACATACTTCCCACACGTTTTGCAGCGGTCCGCGCTACGAAACGTGATTATTCAGACTCCTGAAAAGGTGAGCACGTTAATGTGACTGGGCCGTGTACTTTAAGCGAATGGAGTGCGTTCTAGAAAGTAGTCCTTTAGTGAACACATGTAGAAATATGAGACACATGAAAGAAAAGGTTACCCTGAATAAAGGCTGAAGGACTGAGAAATAAGTCCGGCTCAGAAGTTGAATAAAAAATCTTGTGCTTCATTTAAAAATCCCATTCAACCGAACCCGTGTCTTTACATTACCAGAGACATATAACAGGGAAAGAAAAACTTCAGAAGTTGACGTTAATGCCCGAAATATTATTTGATGAGTACAAGGGCAACTTGATAAACAGTATGGAAACTCAGATGACTGACGAAATCTGGATATTGATTTCCAAATGTTCCAAAGAAGCTGTGAACAAAGATGTAACATGTTCCACGTTAATTAAAACTACAAGCTATCTTGCGGAAAGAAATATAATGTTCCGCAAAACCACGAAAGATATAATTACGCAAATGCAGTGCAAGCATGTGAGCTAGCTACCACCTCACCATAATCCTGAGTGAAGTCGCTTCAAAGTGCTCATTTCATTATCACAGGACGAAGCGTCTGTACTGAATAAATCAGTACGTCTTCACAGCAGCAAGCGAAAGAGCAGTATGTCCAGGCGAGAGAGACGCTTTGTCTGCCAACGACACGGTCCTCGCTAAAGCCGCTGGCACACGCCACCAACTGGTTAACGTGATTTCGCGCTCTCGCCGCTCTCCAGCGTCAGTTATCGGCTTTATTTGTCTCAAAAATCAGACGATTTGTTCAAGAAAATGTACACCGTAAAATTCCTACGTTAGCTCTCTTAAAACGTACATTTCCTCCCTTGTCCATGTGACAGTCACGTTGATCACTCTGTGGTATACATAAACATAAACGTCAATAATTGTGAACATGTAGTAATACAAAAAGGAAAGATACATGATCGGTCAGTAAGGCAACAACAAATAAAAGTTCATTTAATCCCGTCTGAGAACGCATTTTCATTTACGTAACACAAAATATTACAGAATTTATTTCTGCTAATTCCACAACAGAGTCCCACAACCTTCCAGGAAACGCAAACAAATAAAATTGAAACAACATCGCACAAACCCTCTACCAGTCTACTCTCTGTTCCGAAACATGGTGCACCAACCAACTACGCTAGGAAGAGGCTCTGCAGCGAGCGACCTTGTTTCTATGTTATGCCTTCTGGAAGCTTCAATCGCCGAAATCTTATTCACATTTAATTATAACAGATGCTAACAAGCACGACGCGATTTTCATGAATCTTCAACGTGTTGTTGCCTTAAAACAGCTTACTTTCATAACACTCGAGTTATAACACGAAAATAACTAAAAATGAGAATTCTTTAACCACCAATATGCTTCCCGTTATTTTAGCACAGCAAATCGTATTAGTAACGATTCCTGCTCAAGACATTCGATGACCTAATGCTTAGAAGCAACAGATATTTATAGAGTGTAAGGCATAATATAAAACCCACCGAATATAAGCTGCCACGGAACACGAAAAATACAATATGGCGTGTCGTTTTCTGCTTGTGACGAAGGGATCGTTGTTGCTTCCTACTGATAATATTTTAGTTGGCTCGTTCCGAAATATCGCAGAACTTTTTTGTGTTTCACGTGACAGAATGGCTCCTCAACGTGAAATAGCAGGAAGTAACGTCCCTCACGTTAGCTAACTCGTTCGGTGTGACGACAACTAAAACGAGTCTACCCGTTAAGCTTTTCTATTAGCTGAACCACATCAAAGTTTAGAAGACTTAAAGTTTCCACCCAGCGATATCCTGTCCCGGCAGATGTCTAAATGACTCAAGATTCTTTGAACAAAGTGCCCACGGAGGCCTACAACTTTCAGGAGAAGAATGGGGAAGGAAATTGGCCGTACCCTTTCGAAGAAACGATTCAGGCATTCACCTTATGGAAACCACAGATAACCTAACCCTGTATTGTGGGATGGGGCCGTGTCTTACCACGACGACGACTGCACCATATAATACGTATAACTGGCAATTTTCAAGATTCCTCTTTCCTGTGTATTTTTCCTCTTACGCATATCTGTTATGAGTCACAACATAATATACTGCCGGTCAGACACAGGGAGTGGGACGTGGGGAGGGAGATTGGAAGCTGACGATTTAACGTCCCGTTGACGACGAGATCAAAGATCAGAGAGACAGAGGTCAAGCTTTTTAAAGGTACCATCATGGGATTTGCCTTAACTGATTCAGAGAAACGTGACATTATTTCGTTAAATAAAAATATAGGTTATTTTTGAATTATTTGGTTATTGCTGTTGTTTTCTCACTATGAATAAGCACAGAGTATGTAATAGTACGGTCTAAGGCGCTGCAGTCACGGACTGTGCGGCTGGTCCCGGCGGAGGTTCGAGTCCTCCCTCGGGCATGGGTGTGTTTGTTTGTCCTTAGAATAATTTAGGTTAAGTAGTGTGTAAGCTTAGGGACTGATGACCATAAGATTTCACACACATTTGAACCTTTCCTTTTTGTAATTAGTACAGATTTTACAAGGAGCATCAGACCATGGTAGTTTTATGTGTATGGTCAGGTGGCGCTCCTAATTGTTATATCAGGCTCTTTGAAAAATCCTCCTTTATTTCTAGTGTACTGCTATTCATTGCTTGCAATCACAACATGTGATCATTTAGCTACATACGCTATCCAGAGGCGAGATAGCTAACTTTGTAGCGGATATGCCGTCTCTGTGTTAACATTCCGCCGGCAGCAAGCTTGAGAAAGCTATGTTCGCTGTCAATATGCATGGATGGTGCGAGGATTTTATCAACTGTGTGCATTCTATCAACTGAATTATTGGCAAGCCTTTTTGCCTTTGAACTCATACAACGTAAATGGCAATTTTATAATAAGTATCATAAGGCACGTGTAATTTAGTGTTTTATGTAATTGGTGAAATTAATTGTACTCTCTTTCCCTCTCTCACTATGTTCATGTTTTCCCATTGGATCAGATGATGGTAGTATAACACTGTTGATACCCGTTCTTGGAACATTACAAGTGTGTA
Organism: Schistocerca americana; assembly: GCF_021461395.2. Lineage (NCBI taxonomy): Eukaryota > Metazoa > Arthropoda > Insecta > Orthoptera > Acrididae > Schistocerca > Schistocerca americana. The sequence continues at coordinate 433,938,532 of NC_060121.1, read as the reverse complement.
CATTGCGATCACGGCGTGAAAAGTGTGTTCTCCATATACAGAAAGAACAAATCTGGTTATTTATTACTGCTGTAGACCACGCAACTCTCGAATAAGAGTCCGTTATCATATTACTGCACCATCTCGAGTGGTATATCGGTTAGGTGGTAACTACGAATAATTCAGTGTGCTTTCCATGAATGGCAGCGGTAACAGAGTAAAAGTTCCACCATGCAGAGGAGTTTGTTCCAGAATGAATCTTTCTGCTGGCGTGAAACTGTGTATTCAACTAGTACTTGCATCCCTATCGTTATGTTCTGTGTCCCACGCTCTTCCAACTTAGTTCGGTCGGATAATGTCCAGGAAGTGAAAGAAGTGGGCTATTTAACCATTCCGGTACATCAGTACATTGTCTTCCTCGGTCGAGAGAGCTCAGCCACAGTCTTGATAGCTAATTTGGAAAACTGTGAAAGAATGTTACGCATTGAGTGTCTGTACCGAATCATATACTGTTACTGAACAGGCAAATTATCGGTTAGCGACTATAACTGCACAGCTCCTTTACTTTTTTCATGACAAACTTCAGTTGTAGTTCACTATTAATTGAAACTTGCAATACACAAAATGCCCATAGTAATGCGAATCACAATTTATATTAACTTGCAACAACAACTTATACTCAGCCAAATGGTAGGGGTACATGTTGGCATAAATCAATAAGAAAATCCTAGAACAATTAGAGCACGAATAAAAAGCCTGCAAACTGTGGCGTCACAGTCGGATTTAACGAATTTTCCCCCATACCAAGACAAATAATTGCTAAATGACGGCGTCTTGTTCGCTTAAGTGAAACAGTGTTTAATTTTATTGATTAAAATATCTATGTAATGCAACGATGCGTGAACCTTGTAATTAGCACTAAGAAAAAAATTATGCAAAGGTGACAGTGTCCGAGTATTGTAAAAGGACATGTACGACTGTGAAAAGCTCTGTTATGAGCTGTATTTATGTCTGTATTACGACTATGTTATTTGAAGATTCTCTTTTACTTTGGATAAAAAAGAAAATTGATTTCATTCATAAAAAGCGAGGAAATTAAATACAGAAACTTTTCACTTGGTTCGTGATTGTTTCAGAAACCATTTTGTGTACAATCAGTATTTGCATATTACGTTCATTTGAACTTACTGTCATTTACTTTTCTCCTAAGTCCAGGAATTTTTCTGGGTGTAACTATTACGAAAGTAATCTTCATTTCTTTTCACGGCCAGTAGAATACCAAACGAACTGTTTCCAAGCCAGCCGTGGGCCGTAGCTGGTTTACAGTTTTAAAGTGAATGAAAGGTAAAAGTATTACTATCATTCTCCATCTTTACGAAAGCGATTGAGATTTAATCAAAGATGTAATTTAGTCCCCGTTTTCTTATAACGTTTCCGCCAAAGACAGAGTTTAAATAAATAATTTTACGTAACATTCAACGTTATTGATCATTATATATATATATATATATATATATATATATATATATATATATATATATATATATAGCCGGCCGAAGTGGCCGTGCGGTTAAAGGCGCTGCAGTCTGGAACCGCAAGACCGCTACGGTCGCAGGTTCGAATCCTGCCTCGGGCATGGATGTTTGTGATGTCCTTAGGTTAGTTAGGTTTAACTAGTTCTAAGTTCTAGGGGACTAATGACCTCAGCAGTTGAGTCCCATAGTGCTCAGAGCCATATATATATATATATATATATATATATATATATATATATATATAACAAATCTCACATAATTATAGGCGGTAATGTTATAAAACGTCACACAAAAGTGACAGACCGCTCCTATTTAAAGAATGTGTCCTTGATGTATGTGGAGTCTCTATTTAAAGAAAAAGTAAAACAAGCTCACTAGATAAAATATATACCTCTCTTAAAAGAGCACACTGATCGCTTTGGAGCGCTGTAGATTCTGTAGAACTGGTACGAGGATGTTACGTGATCTCCCATCGCTGACGAAAGCCACGCCAATGAAGTAGTTCGTATGTGCCAGTCAGTTGCATGAAAGTATCGCGATATGGTTGGCCGGTATGGAGACATGACGGGACGGCAGAAAGGAGCTATTGTTTCGGAACGAGCCCACGACTGCACTGAAAATGAAGGTCCCCTGTCTCTTGGTGTATCAGCGCGGACTATGCTCCGTGTGCTCAAGGAATGTTGGATCATTCGCAGCCACGTAACACGGCATATGAAAAGCGATTGTCAAAAGATCCTAACCAGCAGATTGGAGACGAGTCTCTAGTCTTTCAATGACAATCGCTTTCACATCCGACAGAAATCGCTGGGGTCAGGGAGCGCAGATCCATCTCAACCAGCTTCAGAGCGAATATTCGGAAGAGAATTGCATGCAGTGGACATTTTGAGTAGAGTACTTTGCAAATAATGCTGCATGTCTTCAATTGGACCAAACAAGACATAAAATGGGTATCAGCTGACTAGAAGCGTGTAAAAAATAAAATTAAAAAAGACACCATGAAGGAATTACACGAGTAGGACGGATATCGGGCGATGTGGTGTGTATGTACAGAAAAATATGTTTACAATTTAAGAAAAATTGGATAATTAATTCAAGAGAACGAGCTTCATAAATCTTGCAAGCCAATAACGCGTTGGTCCGCATCTGACCCTTAAGCAAGCAGGTGTTCAGCTTGGCACTGATTGACAGACCTGGTGGATGTCCTCCTAAAGGATATTGTACCAAATTCTGTCCAATTGGCGCGTTAGATCGTCAGAATCCCGATATACTTAGAGATGCTGCTCATACTGCTCCAAACGTTCTCAATTGGGGAGAGATCGGGCTACCTTGCTGGCAAACACCGAGAAAAGCAGTAGCAACTCTCGCCCAGTGTGGGCGAGCATTATCTTCCTGAAATATAAGCCCAGGATTGTTTGTCATGAAGGGCAACAAAACGGGACGTAGAATATCGTCGACGTGCCGCTGTGCTGTATGGATGCCGTGGATGACAACCAAACGGGTCCTGCTATGAAATAAAACGGCACCACAGACCATCACTCCTGGTTGTCAGGCCATATGGCTGGCGACAGTCAGGTTGGTATCCCACTGCTGTCCAGGGCGTCTCCAGACATGTCTTCAGTGGTCATCAGGGCAGTCAGTAAGATTACAGGCCAAATTCGGATAACTCCTTCAGGGTGGGTCTTTTCTACCCACTAAAAAAAAAAGAAAAGAAAAGAATGTAATACAAGGCACTGGGCACACTGACTGTCCAATGGGCCATTCACCTCGCAGCGTTTGTAGGATGCAGTTCAGGCCAGAGGTAGCTCTGTGATATTGTAGGTGTGTTTTTCACACTACGACTTGCCTTATTCGTGATGTTTATTTCAGCATTGTCCATGATGAGTATGCTGCGAACACTCTCGTCGTCCAAGATGGCAACAGCTGTGCTCACTGGGCTGCATGTATACTTTCTTTGTTTGACGAAGACTAGGGCGTCTTATCATACCTCGACTGGCCTTCTAAATCACCCGATATTAATGCCGTGGACAATGTCCAGAACTATTTGGGGCAGCTGGTGAAATGTAGCAGTCAACATCCCCGCAATTTGGTAGTTCTATGTGTCGTAATCACCAATGAGTCGCTTCAGCTGGATACGGGATATCCAAAAACGCTTGTGGACACTCTTCATCGCAGAACTGAGGTCATTAGCAAGTGCAGAAGTGGTATTAGTGTGATGCCTCGTGAGGGTGATTACCTTTCTGCCAGATGCGCTTACGTACGTAAGAAATATGTCCTTAGCATTGATTAACTGTCTGAGAATTTCGATGCTTTAAGAGTCATTCTTTAGGCTACATTCATGCAAAGGCACAAGTAAAATAACGTAAAAGAGTAACACGATATCTGCTACGCAGCTGTGTTGCTCAGCAACAACCATAACCTAAATAGAACACTGTCTGCCACTTATGTACTGCACAGGCAACATTTTTTGCAGAATAGCTAATCTGAGTCAAAGTTGCAATCAGGCACACTTGCGATCTTCGTTTTACATTGATCACAAAGAGTATACGTCCAATGTGTTGTGTACAGATGTTTGATGCGTAGGGACTAATACTGTAATTATAAGATCGACAAAAGAGTTCATTACAGTTATCATCAGTTCCTGTCGCGAGTAGTGGGACAACTTATGTGTCACCCCACTCTGCATTGTTGCGAAATGTATTCAAGATGGCGGCGATAGATACGGCATGACGCAATGACGTCATGGCAGGAAGTTCAAATTTTGTTGGGAAAATAGATTAACTGGGCTACCTCCACTAACCTAACACCCACCCATCCCCCCCAACCCCTCCACCCTCCCCCACAGGAAACAGTGGGAAGCTCAAATTTTGTCAGAAAAAGGTCACTTGGGATACCTCCACTAACCGAAGAAAATGGCGGGAAAATAGGTCACTTGGGCTACCTCCACTAACCTAAGTCATTCAACCACTAGCTCTTGCTAGGAAATGGTGGGGAAAGGACTCAGCCTCTGCTGGGATGCTAGATAGGACAGATGTAAGTCTTTATCTTGAATGCAGTGTTTATTTAAACAATTTGAGGCAGTAGCTCCATCCAGTGTATTCACCATCAGGTCTGGAGTCCAGCTGACCTAGTATACAGTACTGGCACCAGAAGGCACTGTTATCCCTTCGGTGACATAATACAAGGTGGCGGTTTGGAGAGGGAAGGGGAATGGCGGAAAAGGACTCAGCCTGTGCTGGGCTGCTGGAGAGCAGATGGAGTGTACTTAAGGTATTTTTGAACAATTTATTTTGGGATGGACTTCACGTAGTTCATTTATTGCACTAATACAAAACACTCGCCTTGACAGGCTTGGGGTCACGCTACATAGCGTACAGATCTGCAGACTACTCTTAAATTATCGAAATAATGAAGTACAATTATGTACAGACACGCAAACAGCTCGTAAATTACCGAAATAATGCATTGCACACGCTACAGAGCTGCAAACTAATCGTAGATCACCGAAATAATGCGTGTAAACCGCTCTGCAGAAACGCTCACCGTCGAAGTAATGTATTGTACAGTCCACAGATACGAAAACAACTCTAAAATTGTCAAAATAATGCATGTAAAACGCTCTTCAGACACGCTTGCTAATTGTAATCTGTCGAAATAATGCAGTGCATAGATTACAGACCCAAAAACTTCTTGTAAATAATGCAGTACACTGATGTACAGACATGCAAACAACTAGTTAATTCTTAAAAAAAATAATACATGTAAATGGCTCTGCAGACACACTCACAACGCTTAAACAGCCGAAAATAATGCAGTGCACAAACAGTCAGTGACGTAAAAATCTCTTTTGAACTATCGTCAACTGCAACGTATCAGAGACTCCAACATGTGCACGCCCCGTCGCCGACGCGAACCACCGCTGGACAGATGAATGCAGGGGTGTGAGCTATTGCTCCCAGGCTGCTACCGCATATAGCCAGTATGTGAAAGTCGAGGCTATTTTCGGGTATACAGTCGGAATTCTACGGGTGTTATACTGCATCATATGTCTCTGTAAGTAAGAGCCATGTCACTCTCTGGACACGCACGTGTTTACCTTTGCTGCCGCGATGCCTCTCTACCTGCGATCCATAGAAGACCTAAGTGCTGAGCGACTTATCATCGCTTATGCAGCTAAAAGGTTGTCAATGCTATACTGACGTCACAGGTCGTGCTATAGAAATCTGTTGCATTGCTTCCCAGAATAGCACAGGGTGCATTGTTCCTAGCGATCCTAATGGGACATATGAGATGCCTCCGCCCACACATGTATTTACTGTGACTTACGTCTACCTGCAAGTGCAGTGTCAAGCAAGAGATGTCTGCATAGCAACTCATCCATGCAGGTGAAGCTAATAGGTCCTCAATGTTATACTGATGTCACATGTCTGTGTAAACAAAAGCCAAGTCAACTTCTCGGAAATAGTAAAACGCTCCCGAAATAGTTAATGGTCGTTTTTGTTGGAGCATTCGAGATGACTCAGCTTCACTGTATAGAAATTCTTGTCCTAACAGGAGCTATTTACGAAAATATCTCAGAATAACACCGATTGTGTGGTGTCACCGCCAGACACCACACTTGCTAGGTGGTAACTTTAAATCAGCCGCGGTCCATTAGTACATGTCGGACCCGCGTGTCGCCACTGTGTGATCGCAGACCGAGCGCCACCACAAGGCAGGTCTCGAGATACGGGATAGCACTCGCCCCAATTGTACGGACGACGTAGCTAGCGATGCGCACTGACGAAGCCTTGCTCCTTTGCCGAGCAGATAGTTAGAATAGCCGTCAGCTCAGTCAATGGCTACGACCTAGCAAGGCGCCATTAGTAACATTGCATGTATCTAAAGAGTCTCACTTGTATCGCCACAATCTCCAGATGTACCAAAAGGATGGATTAAAGTTAAGTATTCCAGAAGCTACGTACTTTTCTTTATAACATTCATTACGTATCCTGTTTCAGACTTCACACCATCTTACTTTAGCTTAGCGCGTGCCTTTTGGCTTCCTCTCATTGTGTCTAGGCTGTCTTGTCTAGACACAACAATTTTTGGCGACGAGGATGGGATACGAACCCACGCATGCAAAGCATGGCAACGCCGATGCATTGTCCCGTTTGCCTGTTGCTGAGGATAGAGCATTCGATTCTTCCGAACTTGCTTGCCTGTTCATTGATTCGGAAACCGATGAAGTGGTCGAATCGTTTCCGATTGATTTTCGTCGTGTAGCTACAGCCACAGCTGCTGACCCGGTCCTTGCTACCGTTTTGCGTTTTGTTGCTACGCAATGGCCTTTGTCAAAGTCTCGGATCGAGGATCCGTTGGTTCGCCGATTTTTTGCTCACAAGGAGAGACTTTTTGTTCGACGTGGTGTTTTGTTGTTGCGTTCTGATAATGATCAGTCCAGAGTCGTGGTCCCACGTTCGTTACAGTCCTCTGTTTTACGGCTTCTTCACCAAGGACATTGGGGTATAGTGCGAACGAAACAACTTGCTCGTCAGCACTGTTCTTGGTTCGGAATCGATGCTGCGATTACGAATATGTGCCGAACACCAATCCGCACCGCCGCGGAAAGTCTTTGCATGGCCAAAAGCCACTTCCCCTTGGCAACGCTTGCACATCGATTTTGCTGGTCCATTCTGGAATGCTCGATGGTTGGTTCTGGTAGATGCCTTCAGTAATTTTCCTTTTGTTGTCCGGATGTCTTCCACGACGTCATCTGCCACCATCCAAGCGTTGTCTGCTATCTTTTGCATTGAAGGTCTTCCGCAGACTATTGTTTCCGACAATGGCCCACAATTCATGTCCGCAGAATTTCATTCATTCTGCCAGGCCAATGGTATTCAACATCTGACATCCGCGCCGTTTTCGCCTCAGTCAAACGGTGCCGCTGAACGATTGGTCCGGACTTTCAAGTCACAATTGTTGACGTTGTAAGAGTCGCATACTCGGGAGGACGCGTTGTTGCTCTTTTTGTCGTCGTATCGCTCTCAGCCCCTGGATGGTCGCTCGCCGGCTGAGTTGCTCCACGGTCGTCCTCATCGAACCTTGATGTCTTTGCTGCACCTGCCGCATCAGGTTCCTGTGCAGCGGCACACTCCTGCTTTTGCTCCAGGCGACGTTGTATTCTATCGCAACTTTCGCGGTTCACGGCGTTGGCTCGCAGGGCGCATTCTTCGCTGCCTCGGCCGCGCGAGGTATTTGGTTTTGAGGGCCTCTGGTGAGGTGCGTCGGCATCTCAATCAGCTGCGCCTCTGTCGTCGCACGGGTTCTGCCGCTCCCCGTCTGCTTTCAGCGACGGTGCCGTCCGGTCAGCGCCCTGGGGACCCATCTACTGGCTCGCCTCATCCCCAGGTGCTACCGACGATGCCTTCCAATTTGCCCCATGGCGACGCGCCGCCGCAGCCGCCGCCGCCGCCGCCTGTTCTCCCGCCGGCGCCGCCCGCAGTGGACGCTTCGCTGCAGCCGCCAAGCGCCTCCCTGGGTCACGCGCCGCCGATCGCTTCCCGTGACCAGCTGTCCTCTGCCATGGAACTCTTGCCCGCTCCGGACCATATGACGTCATCGCGCGTCGACCCTTCGGCCCCTCCTGTCTCTTTACGGGCGCATACACCGCATGTTGACGTGCACCCTGGACTAGGTTTTCAGGCGTTTCCTAGATCCCCTCGGACCGAATGGCCGGGTGCGGGTGGCACAGCCTCGCCTGTTGTTAGGCTCCCCACCTCATCGCATACGTCAACATCGGGTCCTCCCCACGGCGGGCGGAAGCCTTATAACACGACCGTTCGCCGATTTGCGGGGGAACAATGTGGTGTCACCGCCAGACACCACACTTGCTAGGTGGTAGCTTTAAATCGGCCGCGGTCCATTAGTACATGTCGGACCCGCGTGTCGCCACTGTGTGATCGCAGACCGAGCGCCACCACAAGGCAGGTCTCGGGATACGGGATAGCACTCGCCCCAGTTGTATGGACGATGTAGCTAGCGATGCACACTGACGAAGCCTCGCTCCTTTGCCGAGCAGATAGTTAGAATAGCCATCAGCTCAGTCAATGGCTACGACCTAGCAAGGCGCCATTAGTAACATTGCATGTATCTAAAGAGTCTCACTTGTATCGCCACAATCTCCAGATGTACCAAAAGGATGGAGTAAAGTTAAGTATTCCAGAAGCTACGTACTTTTCTTTATAACATTCATTATGTATCCTGTTTCAGACTTCACGCCATCCTACTTTAGCTTAGCGCGTGCCTTTTGGCTTCCTCTCATTGTGTCTAGGCTGTCTTGTCTAGACACAACAGATTGCATTCTTCCTGATCGTCCTAACGAGGCACCCCATACGTCACATGTTACCATTCCTGGAAATCGCGACGTCCTGCTTTCAACATACATCTCTGAAACGGCAAATGTGCTCGCCACTATGTGGATGCTCCTGATACACAGCACAAAGGATGTCTTTCGAATGAATGGAGTATTCTGATCGGCTCTTACTGATTTTACCAGCCAGATTACTGATGCTGCCAGTGTGGAAGCACTGTCCTCTTTGTTCTTCTTTCTGCAGGGGAGACTTTCAGTGGCGTAACTATTTTGTACAGATCGTCATATATCACTGCTGCTCTGCAACTGAGAATGGAAGCTAGAGTATTAGAATGTGAAACCAATCTCCAAACTGGCAATGTATCACTGCGTACCATGTCAATGTAGAAAACATGCAATTCATATCCTGTGGCATACAAAATCGGACCTTTTGCATCATGCTTATGGCTAATGAATGCCAGACACTCGTGCATATACCTCAAAGACAGACAGCGTAACGACATGCATCTTAGGTATACTCCTTGCTGAACTAGATATTTCCTGCGAGGTCGGGTGGCCATCAACCACAGCTCATAGTCACAAGTCCTCCATTCCCAATACATGACCAGAGTGCCCTCAGTAGACAGAAGTCACTCTCAGAACGGTTTTACAAAGTCAGGGTCGGTTCCCCTCAGCACAAAGGCATTACTGTTTCTGGCCCCAACGTGCTTGCTTGCTTGCTTCTTACACGCATCTCCACATTCTGTGGTTATAAGAACACATGTATTTTCACATAGTTATCCAGAATATTACACCATTTGCGCAATATTTCTCGATATCAAGCACACAGCAATATCGCTTGAACAGCAGTACTGCTTGAGCAACGTAATTTTGAAGATATAGACTAGAAATTATTTCTCTACAAAGCCGAAAGTTTAGAGATGTGGAGTGTGCTGTAAACCACTGTATAACTAGAAACTTATTCCATCTGCGAAGACCTTTACGTGAAAACTCGAAAAAAATAGAGGAAACTGATATTTCCACTCACGAGTACCGATGTCATGGATTAACACATTCCAAATCATCCGTATAATTCACTTCAATTAAGGTGTTTCTCACGTTTAGAAAACCAGTAAACGTGTCTTCCACCTGCCTTTCACCTGCTATACGTCGACACCACAATCAATGTTCTCTCACCTAAATAAAGATGGGAAATGTGAAGAAGCAGTCAGTCAGATAATTTACATGGGCGGAAATAATGATCCAGTGCAAACACATCACCATATTGAATCTTCTCAAATTTCTAAGCGATCACAAAAGCTCCATATTAAGTATTAGTTCGCTATTAGACCGTCCAGAGGACGGCACGGTTAAGTCAGCTACATTCCTGGATCCCAACAGGCCTCTCCATTTGGACTGCTCCATCCTTTAGCCAGAAACGTGAGTCATTCCTGCCACTTGGCACCGCTGGCGCGCCACACACCTCTAGACAGTATTAACCTAGGAAACCAGTCACATACGCAATTGATCGCTATACTTACAATTAAATGTTACAATTGCAGTCTCAATTGGATGACAGTCAACAATTAGCGAAGTATTGGAAATACACCCTGTTGACGGCTGTGCCCTGGAAATAGAAATATCTGTACTGTTCTTACTACTTGACATACGTTCCCCTTTGCTATCACAGTATTCCATGTCAAATCTATACCTCCCTTACTACTGAACATAGTCATTTCCTTTGCACTTGTTGGAACACACACACATACTTTATAAGCCTAATGTTGATGGCGAATCTATCACGCTCCCCCTGCTGCTAAGTATAATACTTCGCCAATAACTGATTGCTGGTGATACGAAGTAATACTGAGAGAAAATCAGCGATGGGTGGACATGTCTCATAATTTTTGCTTGCGAGTGGTACCGATGTGTCTTAGAAAGAGAGGTGTAATCGTCTTACAAACTGCCAGATGTTAAAAAACACGATCATAACGACCATATTATTATCACAATCGGTCTTGTTTCTACAGATGCACACAAGTATCCATGTTAAAAGCTATACCGGCTTTATAAATCGAGATATGGCATTATCTCTGAATGAAGCGGTTTGTCCGGACAAATACTGCGACACTGAATATAGACAGTGATCGCCGGAATGTATATTATCAGGCCAACAGTGCGGTTACACATCATCGATGGAGCAACCTCGTGATAAAGTCACCGAATTTAGAAAGTGATTCGACAAAGGAATATGATATGTAGCCGGTATTTGCAGCTCCCTCACGCCACCGCTAGTAGTTTCTCCAGTATCTGTAAAGCGGTCTGTCTCAATGGCACGTCAGAGGTTCAGTAATATATCAACTGGGTTATAGATGATGGTTGATTGTGAAGGATCACAAACAGTAGATGCTGGGCTGATTGAGGTCGTAAGAAATATACACTAGGTTTACGGATCTCTAGTGCTGCGCATTTGGCTAGAGATGATGTCTATGATATGGAATCAAGAGTTTCCATTCAACCACATACATGCTTTGTATCCGATGGAGAAGTCCTTTAATGATTGCAGCCACAAATGAGTCATATTTCTGGCACTCTCATATCTCAAAACGAGTCACCTTTTTCGAACCTATCTGCTGCAGTTAAATTTCAGTTAGTCCCTATGCCTCTTGCAACTGTTACTGTTTCTGTAGCTTTGTGCATGTGATCGTTTCAATTTAAATTGGAGCTGAGCAGAAGTCGGAGAGAGCTGTATCTACCACCTTCTGCGACCCATGTAGAAACAGAGTGACCTGAGTTAGTGCGACAGGACCATGGTTTGACCAATTGGGTGGAAGTGGGGACAAGTTGTCGTAGCTCCGCTAGCAGTATACGATGTGTAAGGTCAGCACCAAATGAAGCCTGCTCCTGCAACACGAGGTAGTAGAAAATACAGTGGAGGAACTGGGAGAAGGAGAAAAGGAGAAGGATTTTGCTACAGTATTGTGGTGTGTATCCAAACCACAGACAGGTACTGCTGTCTGAAGCAGATCCGCATCCCTCAGGGCTCTTTCAAGTCTATCACCCCCAACATGCTATCATCATTATTCTGTACCATCCAACAGAGAAAAATTACGAACTATGAAAGCTCCACTAACTTCATCTGATAGAGAACGCAATTTTTTACTGCATCTCTCTCCTCCCATATACCAAAAACAAATACCATCTGTGTGCCGGCATCGAGCACATGTGATGATCCTATTAAATATACAGGCATTGATCCATTGCATAGACCAGTGTAAAGTTGTATCTCCTGTACTGTAGGAGGATGACCGTATCCCACAAACCATACTGTATGTAGCATGACATGCTCAATTTGACCCTGTGACTTTGTTTGAAACATTGTTTTTTTTCTGCTGAAACGCGCTTTATACACTGACATACATGTTGTTTAGTCCACCACCAATTCGAGGTCTTTGTCAGGTTCTAAACTGACATTAACACATTCTGATCCATTGCTTCTCACAGAAAACTAGACGTCGCACAGTGTAAATCATATGTTACTGCTACTACCTTAATACACCATGCAAACTGGGTGGTTTTAAATAAAAGACAGGTAGAACATAAGGAAACTGTAAAAGTTTGGTGACGTTGCTGAGTATCTTCAAACTGCTATGCGAAGGTGGTTGACGACCCTACATTTAACCTTATGTGTAACAGTGACAGAAAAGCTGATGGCTCAGCATTCTGTTTCGACTGATTCCTCGTATTGCAGTCACGTATGCTATCATTGTTTTGGTGTTAGCCATCCCCAGGAGGTGTTGCCCCTCCACTAAAACTCAAACAAGCGATGTGGTAACTAACAGCATACCAGTGGACGGTTGGGATGGAAAAGACATCATCAATGTGCTGTAATAATAAGCTTCACAGTTGGTAGTGCGAACAGTTTTAACAATTTTACAGTAATTTCAACACCAACCAATGATGCGACAGCATGCTTCCGAGTTTCTGTATCATTACTAAAACGCCCCTTCTCTACTTTGCGAGTATCACTGCGAATGTAGATAGATGACTGCGCAGTACATCCATTCATTGTTAGTTCAAGAACATATACATCATCAAAATATACCAGACAGCACTCTATATATTTCTAACACCTCGAGTATAGTGCTTAATTTACGATCTATCTCTATGCAGTTGGGAGTCACAGAGCATTCTCGCAGTCTTAAGATAAAATTAGAGACTGAAAGATCCCCTCACACTGTCTTCACAAACCTGTCCTGCAGCACCATTACCGATTTAATCTTCAGCCGACCAGAAGCAGGCGGCTACATTCCTTGGCTCATGAATGATTGGAGCTTGCCGAGTCCTCGCATATCCAAGTGCACAAAATTTCTGCAGATGCGCCCATGTCGAGGAGGTTAGCACTCCTGTTTGGTGTATAGGAACAGATTGGGAAGTGTTGTGCTGTAATAGCATATGGTTAAGAAGAACAAGAAACGGGTGATTTTTATGCCTGATGGAGCTCCAGACAGATACAGTTTGAAGCATTTTACGTAAATCAGCTACGCTATCAAATTTAACGTGTTGTTCTTGTGTCTGGGATCAGTACCAGGAGGGTATTGGTAAGAGAGAACATAAACACATGCACTCCTAAGGCTACACAGTTCTGCTCATAAAACAGGATATAATGTTAGATTACTTGAGTTTCCAACCTATTAGTCAAATGGGATGCAGCGCTGTTAATATTCCAATGTAAGAAATATATTTCCAGCGCGTGACATACATCCTTCTCGCAGGTTTCTCTACGATAAACTATGGTAACAAACTGTAAAACGAAAAAACTACTTCCTTAAAACACTGACTCTGTGTAGTACACGCACAGTATAGCTTTCCAGCGATGTATAGTGTCCACTGTTCACATCCAATCATGGTTCAGAAATTATACTATGCTCACATCAGTCCTATATCAATCGATCGTTAGTAATGGAGAATACCTCTTAGAAGGAAACAGATAAACGCATAGCAGCAGCGTTCGACATGTGAAATTACAAGTCATGCCACCACTAACTCAGTAAACAGCACATCTGTCAAGCAGATGTACACGTGGGGTTTCAGTGTCTCACAAACACCTATTGCGAACTTAGAATCATCTTAGTTATGAAACTGAAGTCTCAATTTTACACTCAAGATATGACAGGGAGATGGTGTACATTGTATAAATCTTCATTCGAAACAGGGTGGTCACGTTTCATCACACATGAGATGGAAGTCCTCTGATGACCGAGAGGTTTGCCATTAACAATCGCAAGAAGACAGTGCTCTAAATGACATACAGAACATGTGGTTGTATACAAGTCGAATGCAGACTATGTCATGCGACTGATGCATCTTGACAGAACAGTGGAAAAGATGGTCAAATGACCTGCAGCAACTTCTTCCTCACTAGAATGCATCACCAGTTAGCCATTAAATCGCACCTCGTTACAGCACCATCTCAGTCATCACCCCGTCCACTCTCCGTTATCCTTTAACGCAGATGCATGTCAGTTTAGAGGCTTCCTGAAAAGCATCAAACACAGTAGGCAACTTCCGTGTGTCACTGTTACCTCAATAGACATACAGTAAAATGCTGCTTCGACAGAAAAAAGTGACAGTTTCCCTGATTCCTTTCGCTTCTATGTCGACTTTTTCTCGGACTCCTCTTGCTGTTGCAAACTTTTCCCCATGTTCTGCGCCAACCGGAAGACGCAAGTCCTTCCTCAATTTCCCTGCATTTCGATGCATATTCGTTCAATTTATATGTATATTCCCATCATTTTCGCTATTCTATCGATTTTATGTCAGTTCTACCCATGCAATCATGATATAGCCTCTCGTTCCATGTTCTAAAATTGCTTGTAAATGTAGCACAGCTGCCAACACCTAGCACAAATGTGCTATTTTTCTGATCGGGAGGCACAGAATAGCACTGTACTCGATTGCATCCAGTCGCCTCCACCCCACATATGCATGGGGGCTTAATTAAATATGATTGAAAATACTTTTAGTTTTTAATAGCTATATGTCCGATTACGCTGTGTCTCGTAATCGGTTGGCCCTGACTAGTATTATTACGCAATCTGACTGCAAAGAACAACAACAAAGAATGAAACGAAAATTTTCGTTAACACAATTAATTAATTAAGGCCCCAGCAACTATAAAACCTACTAAACCAAAGCACAAGTATAACTGTTCTGTATGTGGAAGTATGACTCAACGCACATCTGGCACGGTTCTTCTTCAACAAGACAAGAATTTTTAAATACCAATTATACTGACGTGATAAAAGAAAATTAGAAATACTATAATTGCGCAAGAAAGCAGAATTAAACTCTAATACAAGAACACACGCCAGATGCTTTGTTGACTGAACCTGTAATGACGCATCATTTAGGACACTGAAATAAAAAGAAACGGAGTTTATTACCTCATTTATATGGATGAAAATCACTCTAATCCTTACATTATATCTCACACCGACTCTCTACTATCACATCTCAACCAGAACTCTCCAATATCACATCTCAGCAAGCACTGCCTAATAGCACATCTCAACAAACACTCTCTGCTACAACATCTCAGCACAGACTACCCCGAGTCCTCGACAGGCACTGACTAGTACGAGCTCTCGACAAGCACTGACTACTACGAGCTCTCGACAAGCACTGAGGAGGCGGCTTAATAATACTCTTTGGCGCAATCTCTGGCGCAGTGGCTCAGTGTAGCCACCTTTAACATATTCCACATTTGCTGAGTGTGTGCTCTGTTTTCTGTAAGTTTATGTATATGCATGTGTCACAGATGGCTAGCGGGACTGGTAGTAGACCTGAGTTAACGTTTGAGTGTGGATCCGCCATGCATTATATCTGGAGCAACGTTGGGATGTGGATCCAAGAGATGCCACATCCGGGATAGAGTTTGAAGGTGGATCCGCCCGAACAATGTAAGGAGCGATGTTAGGATGCAGATCTGCGCATCTGCTGCACACTATATATCCAGACGTAAGTTCAGAGGCAGATCCACCACACGTGCATCTGGGAAAGGGCTCGCAGGTGGACCAACCACGCATTGTGTCCAAACACGTGTTCTATGTTCGAAGTTTTATCCACCATCCGGAGGATCGGGTCCTGAGAACCGCCTACGACACATGCGTAGTTGATTTACATAAAATGCTTCGAATACACCCGTCTGGAGCTCCAACATGCATAAACATCACCTGTTGCTTCTATTACATCACAACACTATCAAATCTGTTAACAATCGCTGATAAGTAGTGCTATCCTCCTCAACACGGGCGCATCTGGAGAAATATTGTGCACTTGGATGTGTGAGGACTTGGCAAGCTCCACTCACTGACGAGACACGGCATGTAGCGGTGTGCTTCTGGTTGGCTGCAGATTAAATTGGTAACGATGCTGCACGGTGGGTTGGTCAAAGACAGTACGAGGGGATCTTTCAGTCTCTAATTTTATCCTATGACTGCGAGAATGCCCTGTGACTCCCATCCACATAGAGATAGTCTGTAAATTAAGCACTATGCTCGAGGTGCTACAGATATGTAGAGTGCTGTCTGGTATACTTTGATTATGTATATGTTCGTGAATTAACAGTGGATGGATGTACTGCACAGTCATCTATATACATTCGCAATGATACTCACGAAGAAGGAAAGGGGTGGTTTAGTGATGATTCAGAAACTGGAAAACATGTTGTTGCATCATTGGTTGGTATTGAAATTACTGTAAAATTGTTAAAACTGTTCGCACTATCAACTGTGAAGCTTATTATTACAGCCCATTGATGCTGTCTCTTCCATCCCATCCATCCGCTGGTATGCTGTTAGTTACCACATAATGATTGACTAACATCGCTTGTTTGAGATGGAGGAATACCTCTGCAGGGTATGCAATGCATTATTTCGGTAATTTACGAGTTGTTTGCGTGTCTGTGCATAAGTGTACTGCATTGTTTCGATAATTTACGTGTAGTTGGCAGGTCTGTAGGCTATGTAGCATGACCCCAAGCATGTCAGAGCGAGTGTTTCGTGTTAGTGTAATAAATGAACTACGTGAAGTCCATCCCAAAATAAATTGTTCAAAAATACCTAAAGTACACTCCATCCGCTCTCCAGCAGCCCAGCACAGGCTGAGTCCTTTTCCGCCATTTCCCCTTCCCTATCCAAACCGCCACCTTGTATTATGTCACCGAAGGGATAACAGTGCCTTCTGGTGACAGTACTGTATACTAGGTCAGCTGGACTCCAGACTTCATGGTGAATACACTGGATGGAGCTACTGCCTCAAATTGTTTAAATAAACACTGCATGCAAAATAAAGACTTACATCTGTCCTATCTAGCATCCCAGCAGAGGCTGTCCTTTCCCCACCAATTCCTAGGAAGAGCTGGCGGTCGAATGACATAGATTAGTGGAGGTAGCCCAAGTGACCTTTTTTCCCACCATTTTGTTAGGTTAATGGAGGTAGCCCAAGTGACCTTTTTTCTGCCAAAATTTAAACTTACCAAATATGCAGCAACCAGCAGCAAAATCATGTTTCATTTATTCACTTTTGCAAATCGATTTCAACTGATTAGCAGTCATCATCGGTGCTTTCAACCAATGATGGCTGTTAATGAGTTGAAATCGATTTGCAAAAGTGAATAAATAAAACAATATTTTGCGCCTGGTTGCTGCATATTTGGTAATTTTATGATTTACGGTCGCTGCACGACTTGGGAACCATTGGAGCCCACCATTCAAAATTTAAACTTCCCGCCATGACATCATTGCAATGTTGCCATATCATCGCTGCCATTTTGGATCTACCATCTTGAATAAATTTTGGCAACAATGCAGACATCTCTCACTTCACGCTGGACTTTCAGGTAGACGTTAGTCACAGTAAATACGTGTGTGGGCAGAGGCATCTCACATGTCCTGTTAGGATCGCTAGGAACACTGCACCCTGTGGTATTCTGGAAAGCATTACAACAGACTTCTATGGCGTGATCTGTGACCTCAGTGTAGCTTTTACTTCTCCTTTAAAAAGACGTTCTACACGTCTTTCTTGATGGATCTTAACCAAAACAAGAGAACCAAACGAAAAAGAATTGAATTTTTATATATGAATGTGTTCGCCATGTTGGCGGTTTCTTGTACAATGGATAAGTTTATGATATTGCAAGGAACATCTCTTAATTCCTGAACAGTTTCAAATAGTTGTATTGTACGAGATGGTTTGTGCTGTACTATCAGCAACCATGAGTAGCTGTAAACACAAACTCATAGACACATCCCGTACAGTATAAAGAAATTATCATGTAAAGCACTACATATATTTTGACCCCTTGATGCTGTTCGCTTTACCCGTTACTCACTGTTACTATTTCAAATTTGTTATTGTCCGTGCGGAGATCGGTAATATAAAAGGCTTAACAAGTTAATTTCACCAGCGTATGATTTCTGATGTCTGTTCTCCACGTGGTACAGTTGTGATGCTTTGTTTTACAATAACGACGTCGGCATTTTTCTTCCCCCTTCTTATTATTTCACCCTCTGGACCCATATAGGTGGGGGGCGCTGCCAGTTGTACAATATCGTGCTCTTCAGCCTAGAGCAATCCAAAAATTAATGAAGAAATTAGGCATTTTCAGTTTTATGTACTAAGATATTAGTTTCGAGATTCCACACTGTAATGTGTCGCTTAGCAACACTGTACCCAAATTATATGGTATAAATATTTATGTTCCACTCACTAATCATGTTTGGACAATTGTACTAAAAGTTACTGAACTGGTGCATATATGTTACACTGATTTGCGTGTGTAGGTACTCATGACTCCCACTTCACTGGTAGTATAAGACAGAGTTGTACTCTGAGGTCGTATCAGTTATACAGTGAGATACTTGTACTTCTATTTTCTGACAGACAGTTGAAATTTTCGCGTGCGTTCATGCACATGAGACAGTTACATGAACAAGTACACACACCAAAAAAGTCTTGCACCACCTCGGTTCCGAGAGTTCCGGAACCTGTACAGAAAATTGGAATAGAGATCAACATAAACATCACTTCCACCGGTTTCATTGCTCATGAAAACCACACATTGTATGTTGTACTCCATACACAGAGACGTTCAGAGGTGGTGGTCCAGATTTCTGTACACACCAGTACCTCTAATACCCAGTAACACGTCTTCTGTGATTTATTCATGCCTGTATTCGTCGCGGCATACTATCCACAAGTTCATCAAGGCACTGTTAGTCCAACGGCGATTCGGCATAGACCCCGTAGATTGGTTGGTGGGTCTCGTCGTCCATAAACAGCCCTGTTCAGTGTATCCCAGGCATATTCGATAGCGTTCATGTCTGGGGAACATGCTGGCCACTCTAGTCGAGCGACGTCGTTATCCTGAAGGAAGTCATTCACAAGATGTGCACGATGGGGGCACGAATTGTCATCCACCTCGCCAATATGCTGCATTATCGGTCGGAGGATGGCATTCACGTATCGTACAGCCGTTAAGGTGCCATCCATGACCACAAGCGGCGTACGTCGGCCCCACATAATGTTACCCCAAAACAGCAAGCAACCTCCACCTTGCTGCACTCGCTGGACAGTGTGTCTAAGGCGATCAGCCTGAACGGGTTGCCTCCAAACACGTCTCCGACGATTGTCTAGTTGAAAGCATACGCGACACTTGTCTGTCAAGAGAATATGCCAATCCTGAGCGGTCCATTCGCATTTTGTTGTTGGGACCATCTGTAACGCGCTGCATGGTGTTACGGTTGCAAAGATGGACCTCGCCATCGACGTCGGGAATGAAGTTGCGCATCGTACAGCCTATCGCACACAATTTGAATCGTAACACGACGTCCTGTGGCTGCACGAAAAGCATTATTCAACATGGTGGCGTTGCTGTCAGGGTTCCTCCGAGCCGATAGCAGTCAGCCCTTGGGCGGCCTGAGCGAGGCATGTTATCGACAGTTCCTATCTCTCTCTGTATATGCTGCATGTCCGTCCGCATGCTTAGCTGGGTGGTAACGTGCTCACCTCCCATGCAAGCGGGCCCAGGTTCGATTCCGGGCCGGGCTAGAGATTTTCTCTGCTCGGGAACTGCGTGTTGCGTTGTCCTCATAATCATTTTATTCTCGTCACCGGCACGCAAGTCGCTCAATGTGGCGTCGAATGAAATAAGACCTGCACTTGGCGGTCGAACTTCCCCCAAATAGGGGCTTCCCGGTCAACGATGCCATACGCTCCTTTCCATTGTTTCCTTCATGTCCGAATAACATTGCTTTGCTTCACTCCGAGACCCCTGGACACTTCCCTTGTTGAGTGCCCTTCATGGCACAAAGTAACAATGCGGACGCGATCGAACCGCGGTATTGACCGTCTAGGCATGGTTGAAGTACAGACAACACAAGCCGTGTACCTCCTTCCTGGTGGAATTACTGGAACTGAACGGCTGTCGGACCCCTTGCGTCTAATAGGCGCTGCTCATGAGTGGTTGTTTACATCTTTGGGCGGGTTTCGTGACGTTTCTGTCAAAGGCACCGTGTCTGTGATATAATTTCCACAGTCAACGTCTATCTTCAGGAGTTCTGGGAACTGGGGTGAAGCAAAACTTTTTTTGATGTGTGTATATAGCGTGATTTGTAGTAAACATTGCAGGGTTTGTGTGATTGACATTTTAAAAGAGTAGTAATTTTGTTGTTCTCAAAAGCACGCCATGTCAAGTATCTTATGTTTTACAAGATAACCATTTACAATCGTTCTGTGCACAAATATACAAGGCACTCGCCTCGCGGGATTAGCCGAGTGGTCTCAGGCGCTGCAGTCATGGACTGTGCCACTGGTCCCGGCGGAGGTTCGAGTCCTCCCTCGGGCAAGGGTGTGTGTGTTTGTCCTTAGGATAATTTAGGTTAAGTAGTGTGTAAGCTTAGGGACTGATGACCTTAGCAGTTAAGTCCCATAAGATTTCACACACATTTGAACATTTTTGAACAAGGCACTCGATTTGTTATGGAACTGAAAATGATATAGCTATTTCTGTTACCATAGGTGACTACTTTGTTTGTTTATCGCTACATCCAGTGTAGTTATATGACTAATATTTTTGCTCTACTCCTTTGTTTGGCATGTTGTATGTTTTTTAGATGCAACTGAGAATGAGTATTGTCCGAATCATGTGGTGCAAATAAAATACTTTAAAACACAGTCTGGTAGAACGATGTCATTTTTCAAGTAAGAAGTCTGTCTCGGAAACAAATTTTGAAAAAGCGGTCGTGAAAGAATCTGCGAACAGTAATTATCCATTTCATTAAATTACATTAACTATAGAACTGCAGCACTCATGTCTGTAATTGGCAATGGTTAATTGCCTTACGCTTTCTGAAAAAAGAAGTGCGATTTACAGACCTGATCGTGTTTCATTGGCATACCTGTGCACAGTTACTTCCATATTGTCAATTGCACTTGCAACTGTAAATGTGATTTAGATCAGTTTTCATCGGAAGTCGTTGTCGACAAGACGTTGAACCCTGCACACAAGAGTAGAAATAGTTGCTGACTAATACAAAACCGCATCGAGAGATATACGGGTGGTAAACAACAGCGCAGCACATCGGGCGAGAGGCCTTGATACTACAAGCTCTGGCATTGGCCCCGTGGACTTAGTACGCTTGATGTGTGTAAGCCCGACTGAGTGGCCAGTGAATGAGTGACAAATGCCTGGCACGTGACTTGGTCGCTGGCCGTAATAGTGAATGCAGATACAACGTATCTTTACGAGGATACTCTGCGTTCGCCGAAGTCCGCCTTGTAGTGAACTTGTAATTGTACAAAACTTGACACTTACATTTTATAGCGATCGTTTGTGCGGCCATTGCATATTTTCCTTACTTGGTGGCTGTGAGTGTACGTTTATGTGTGTGTGTGAGGGGGAGAGGGGCAGGGGGAAGACAAATAAGACTCCGAGGTCTGCTAAGAGTTTCTACTAGGAGTTTCATTACGAAAACAGACGGAAGATAATTTCAAGGTTGCAAGACTTGTTGCCTATATTACTTAATGCACTGCGCCACATGAGATTAATTTTAAGGAGATAGAAGAAATACAAGAGTTGATTTTGGACGTGTTATCAAAGAAAGGTGTCGAAAGAACACGTATCTCTTTCAGTTACGATCCTTCCAGTTTTTCTTCTTATTCTCCTTGTTATAGTTTTATTGTGTTTCTTATAAGAAAGAGACCTCATTGCAATATCCTGTTGTTCTCACATTTAACTGATCCTTCTTTCGATGGCAGGAATAGAATTTTACACAAAATCTGGTGGTAATACACTACTGGCCGTTAAAATTGCTACTCCAAGAAGAAATGCAGATGATAAACGGGTATTCATTGGACAAATATATTATACTAGCACTGACAAGTGATTACATTTTCACGCAATTTGGGTGCATAGATCCTGAGAAATCAGTACCCAGAACAACCACCTCTGGCCGTAATAACGACCTTGATACGCCTGGGCATTGAGTCAAACAGAGCTTGGATGGCGTGAACAGGTACACCTGCCCATGCAGCATCAACACGATACCACAGTTCATCAAGAGTGGTGACTGGCGTATTGTGACGAGCCAGTTGCTCGGCCACCATTGACCAGACGTTTTCAGTTGGTGAGAGATCTGGAGAATGTGCTGGCCAGTGCAGCAGTCGAACATTTTCTGTATCCAGAAAGGCCCGTACAGGACCTGTAACATGCAGTCGTGTATTATCCTGCTGAAACGTAGGGTTTCACAGGGATCGAATGAAGGGTAGAACCACGGGTCGTAACACATCTGAAATGTAACGTCCACTGTTCAAAGTGCCGTCAGTGCGAACAAGAGATGACCGAGACGTGTAACCAATGGCACCCCATACCATCACGCCGGATGATACGCCAGTATGGCGATGACGAATACACGCTTCCAATGCACGTTCACCGCGATGTCGCCAAACATGAATGCGATCATCATGGTGCTGTAAACAGAACTTGGATTCATCCGAAAAAATGACGTTTTGCAATTCGTGCACCCAAGTTCGTTGTTGAGTACACCATCGCAGGCGCTCCGGTCTGTGATGCAGCGTCAAGGGTAACCGCGGCAACGGTCTCCGAGCTGATAGTCCATGCTGCTGCAAACGTCGTCGAACTGTTCGTGCAGTTGGTTGTTGTCCTGCAAACGTTCCCATCTGTTGACTCAGGGATCGAGGCATGGCTGCACGATCCGTTACAGCGATGCAGATAAGATGCCTGTCATCTCGACTGCTAGTGATACGAGGCTGTGGGGATCCAGCACGGCGTTCCGTATTACCCTCCTGAACCCACCGATTCCATATTCTACTATCAGTTATTGGATCTCGACCAACGCAGCAGCAATGTCGCGATACGATAAACCGCAATCGCGATAGGCGCCAACCGGCGCCAACCTTGTGTAAATGCTCTGAAAAGCTAATCATTTGCATATCACAGCATCTTCTTCCTGTCGGTTAAATTTCGCATCTGTAGCATGTCATCTTCGTGGTGTAGCAATTTTAATGGCCAGTTGCGTAATTTTGTTTTCAGATTTTCACACTGAAGTGCCAAACAAACTGATACAGGCATGCATGTTCAAATACAGATATATGTAAACAAGCAGAATACGGCGCTGCGATCAGCAACGGCTACAAAAGATAAGTTTTGGGCGCAGTTGTTAGATCGGTTACTGTTGCTGCAATAGTAGGTTATCAAGATTTAAGTGAGTTTGAACGTGGTGTTATAGTCGGCACACGAGTGATGGGACACAGCATCTCCGAGATAGCGATGAAGTGGGGATTTTCCCATACGACCAACCGTGTACCAACGAGTGTACCGTGAATATCAGGAATCCGGTTGAACATCATATCTCCGACATCGATGCGGCCAGAAAAAGATCTTGCAAGAACGGGATCAACGACGACTGAAGAGAATCGTTCAACGTGACACAAGTGCAACACTTCCGCAATTGCTCCAGATTTCAACGGCGGGCCAACAACAAAGGTCAGCGTGCGAAACATTCAAAGAAACATAATCTATATGGGCATTCGAAGGCAAAAGCCCACTCTTATGCCCTTGATGACTGCAAAACACAAAACTTTACGCCTCGCCTGGACCTGTCAACACCGATAATGGGTTGTTGATGACTGGAAACATGTTGCTTTGTCGGACGAGTCTCGTTTCAAATTGTATCGAGCAGATGGACGTGTACGGGTATGGAGACAACCTCATGAATCAGTAGACCCTGCAGGGGACTGTTGAAGCTGATGGAGACTCTGTAATGGTGTGAGGAGTGTGCAGTTGGAGAGATATGGGATCCCTGATTCGACTAGATTCGACTCTGACAGGTGACACGTACGTAAACATCCTGTCTGATCATCTTCATCCATTCATGTCCATTCATTCCGACTGACTAGGACAGTTCCATCAGGACGATGCGACAACCCACACGTCCAGAATTGCTACGGAGTGACTCCAGGAACACTCTTCTGAGTTTAAACACTTCCGCTGCCCACCAAACTCCTGAGTCATGAACATTATTGAGCCTATCTGGGATGCTTGCAACGTGTTGTTCAGAGGAGATCTCAACCCCCTCGTACTCTCACCGATTTATGGACAGACCTGCAGGATTCATGGTGTCAGTTCCCTCCAGCACTACTTCAGACATTAGTCGAGTCCATGCATGTCGTGTTGCGCCACTTCTGCGTGCTCGCAAGGGTCCTACACGAAATTAGGCAGGTGTACCAGTTTCTTTGGTTCTTCACTGTATTACCAAACAAATAGCGTAGTTGATATGCATTCCATCGATTGTAGCAATTCTGAAGGTACTTGAGGGATGTGCAGCTGACGGGTCTGAGCTCTCAGTGTTGAGTTCTACCTGAAACTCCGGCCACGTAATTGTAACACTTACTCTTCCCTATCGACGTCCTCCTCTTCTTCCAAAGCGCTTACCTTTGCACAGCGAGTTTCTATTTCCTTCTGGCAACTTCCAGCTCTTTCTTGTTTCTCTCTTTGCTCTTCTCATCCCTGAAACTACTTTTGATTTTTTCTACGAGCAGTACCAATTATTGCCACTACTATGAGGCTGGTCAGTCAAGCTTGTAGAAAAATGACGCCATTGCATGTGACATTACTATTGCTTTAAAATTTTTTCATCTATCATTATTAAGACAATGGCAGCTCAAAAATTTGCTGAGTAGATTTGTAACAGGGAGAATTTAAATAAACAGCCTTGTAAAAAAAAGTAATTCCAAGTGAAATTTTTGTTGAATGGTTCTCTTCACGTATTTTCGTCAAGTTCCAACTCTACAACAATGTCTTCAATCGCTGGCTTCAACTTTTGATTATCAAATCACCTTCAGAAAAAACTGAGTATAACTTATCTGAAGTAGTTCACCTCGACCGTGCTTACGTGCTTTCGTGAAGGTCGTAGGAATGGGAAAACCGACCAGTTAAAACCAATACCAGCATTTTAGTTCTGAATAACCGAAATTTTTCAGGGTTTGTTTGATCTGGGTTATAACAGGCTTTTTTTATTTTTTGCTAATAACAGGATAGAAAAAAGGAAATATCTGTTAACCAAAGCGGCAGTGCTAAACTTTTCTATTTCTAGGTAAACCTTTTTTTAAAAATTTTAATTCGAAAAATTTGAATTTCTTCGAAATATTGCGTTATTATAAAAATGTGAAAAGCGCTCAGTGCTATTTTAATAAAAATGCCGACAGAAATGAGCAACAAACACATGACTTAAGGAGTGGTACAACATTGCGGAGACAATGACGAACCTGTTACCATACGGAGTGGCCTACTGAATGGTACGCATATACAGAAAGTGATCAAGACTTGCCCCATTTAAGTTTTCTTTTATTGGCCTATTTAATTTAGTATTCAGATTCTGTTTATCGTGAAGCTGAGAGGGCCAAAATTTTTCTATCTTGTCTTCGATTTTTACGTTTATTACACGAAATAACAGGATTAAATAACCGAAAATCGGTCATTCCAGAAACTAGTTATTTTGAGCGGTTTCAATACTCACGTTAAACTGGCGTTGAAGAAACAGATATAACCGAAATACCAATTGTTTCAGCGATAACATCCATCCCTAGAAGGTAGACGAAAATCAGAGTTTTTCCAAAAAACATCGAAGCTGTGGAGAGTACCGCATGTGTCTTAAGAGATGTCATGTAGAGAAATCCTTAGGTATATCGAAGATTCTAGTACTTTAGCTTTTGTACGACTGTGAAAAAGATAAACAATTTGTACAGAGCTCAAAAAGAAAAAAATGCTGGCTAAATATGACGGACTTAGTGCAAAATCAGTACTCAACAACAAAACGGGAGATGAGACTTATTGTTAATGATGTTTGTACGAGCCGGAAACTAAGCAGCACTCAAACGTCTGGTTGTTCTCGCAATGAGCCAAAACCAGCAGCAGTGGTTCGTTCGCAAGCCACTCCCACTGTGCGATAAGGGACAGTGGTAAGCACACTGGTTTTTTATCCGGGAGGACGACGGTGTAAATCCGTGTCCAGCCACCGGGATTTGGGTTTTCCGTGATTCTCCTAAATTCGTTCCTTTGAAGGGGCATCGCCGATTTTCTTCCCTATGCTTGAAACATTCTGATGATGTTCTCCGTCTATAATGATGTCGAAGTCGACGAAACGTTGAAACATTATTTTCCTTCCTTTTTCGAGGCATTTCCCAGAGAATGATCACTTGTTTCTTTCATTACATTGGACATGTCTCGACCATTGCTTTAAAGGATCGACAGCAAGTGCCGAATAGTATAGTAAAACATGTTGTTTACCACAAGTCATGAATGAATTGAAACAGTAGAACTGAAAGCGTCGCACAAGTCTCTTCATCACTAAAATACTAGCTGTTGCAAAGCACATTAAACAATTGATTATTTGACAGAGAAAAAATGTCTCATTGCCTGTATTCACCTAATATATCACCTAATGACTTATTTTTGTTCCCTCATCACAAACGAAAATCCGTGAACAGCGAAATCCATGTCGTCCCGAAGCTGTTGAATTGTTACAGAATCATGCCTCCCACATACCGATACTAGAGTGCAAAACATATCTTCGAAATTGGCTAGAATGTACACTAAGTACATAGATTTTGAAGACGAATATTTTGAGAAACTACTAGACGATTTTTCCAAAAAAAAAGTTTCTTATTTGATTGTTTTGGTAAAACCTTAGGCCTCGCCACAGCATGATAGGAATGGAACTCATCGAAACATCGCGCCATTTTAAAGAACTCACTCAACTGTATATCAATTTGACTTTGCTCTGATCTGGTGTAACGACGATAAAAGAAAGTAGATATCGGTCACATTAATGTTGCTTCTTCAAAATTCTAGTCTTGTCTGTCAAAACAAGACGCCTCAAAAGCGCCACACGTTGTCGTCTGCGTTACCGCCACATTTGATAAGGTCTCACTCGTTTCATCTAGGGCGTTCATCGTAAACACGCTAGATACAGGCAGGCACTATCAGCTCTCTGCAACCTGTGCACTCACAACGTCGAACCGTCCAGACAGCACAGAACGCGTGGACACATAATGACGCAACTCACACAGCTTCTTCCGTGCGTCTCTGCTAAACAGCGTCACTCGCTGCTATCCAAACCCTGTAACTCTCTCTTTTCTCCTTTTCATTTCCTTGACGGCCGCTTTGGCCAAGCGGTTCTAGGCGCTTCTGTCTGGAACCGCGTGGTCGCAGGTTCGAATCCTGCCTCGGACACGGATGTGTGTGATGTCCTTAGGTTAGTTAGGTTTAAGTAGTTCTCAGTTATAGGGGACTGATGACCTCAGATGTAAAGTCCATAGTGCTCAGAGGAATTTTTTTAGTTTCCTTGACTGCTCTGACATATCGGAACAAAAGAATAGCTTAATTGCTTGTATGTCACTGATTTAGTCGAATCGGTCTCAAACCCTAACCATTTATTTATGTTGCTGCTATTAACATGGGCAACGGCCTTGCTGCAATGGCTACACCGGTTCCCGTGAGATCACCGAAGTTAAGCGCTGTCGGGCGTGGTCGGCACATGGTTGGGTGACCATCCAGGCCGCCATGCGCTGTTGCCATTTTTCGGGGTGCACTCAGCCTCGTGATGCCAATTGAGGAGCTACTCGACAGAATAGTAGCGGCTTCGGTCAAGAATACCATCATCATGACCGGGAGAGTGGTGTGCTAACCCCACGCCCCTCCTACCACATCCTCCCCTGAGGATGACACGGCGATCGAATGGTCGCGGTAGGCCACTCATGGCCTGAACACGGAGTGAGTGCTGCTATTAACATGGGACACCTGTATCATTCTTACAAATGTAAGTATAGACATCGAAGGCTCTATATATGAAGGGTGAGTCACTAACTATTGCCGCAAAGAATAACTCTGAAAGTATGATAAAAGCTGAAAAGTTTGTGGGACAAAAGTTGCATGGGACAACGGGGGCCATATATGACGTTGGATTTTTGTTGCCAGGTAGGGCCGCTTCAGAGATATGAAGGTCAACTTTGTTTCTTTAAATGGGATGCTATGATTTGGTACTTATTTTCTGATATCAAGACGAATCCAATGATGTACACCAGTAATGTCTTTGAAAGTCAACGAAGGTCACAAAAATGGCATGAACGTCCATTTACAGAAGGTGTTTGAAGTGATGACTATTGGTATCAATGGAGTGCTGCAATCTTCTTATCATGGATTGAGTGGTATTCCTTATCACATCGGCACTTGTCGAAGCACATACTCTAACAAATCTCTCTCGGATATTTTCAGGTGTAGTTGGAACGTCTTTATAAACGAAGTCTTTTACGAATCCCCACAAGAAAAAATCCAGAGGCGTGAAGCCTGGCGAATGAGCCGGCCATGACATATCTTCGCGACCAATCCAACGATTTGGGAATTGTCTCTGCATCTCATTTCTAGTCATCAGCGAAAAATTTGCCGGACACCCACCGTGTTGATACCACATTCTATTCCTTGTTCCTAAAGGTATTTCTTCCAATAACAGACCTAATGTTTCTTGCAGCAATATGGTGTACTTCCTGTCATTAAGTTTTCCTTCGATGAAATAGGGGCCTATAATTCTGTGCTCCAGAATCCCATACCATACATTCACCGACCACGGTTTTTGGTGTGCAACTTGTCGCAGCCAACATAGATTTTCAGTTGCCTAAAAAATTAACATTTCCGTTGGTTCGTGAATGTAACCTCGTCAGTAAATGAAATCAAATTAATAAATGTGACATCCCTCTTAATCTGTAGTTGAGCCCATCGGCAGAATTCAATGCGACGCATACAATCCGTACCAGATAATTCTTGGCGGAGACTGATATGGTAAAGATGTTATTTACAGCGATGCAGAACACAAACAACACTAGTCTGGCTCATGCCAGATTCCCTTGCGATTTGACGCGAACTAAAAGAAGGATCTCGAACCACAGTGGCAAGTGTACAAATTTTTGTTTCCTCGTGAACCATGGACCTTGCCGTTGGTGGGGAGGCTTGCGTGCCTCAGCGATACAGATAGCCGTACCGTAGCTACAACCACAACGGAGAGGTATCTGTTGAGAGGCCAGACAAATGTGTAGTTCCTGAAGAGGGGCAGCAGCCTTTTCAGTAGTTGCAAGGGCAACAGTCTGGATGATTGACTGATCTGACCTTGTAACAATAACCAAAACGGCCTTGCTGTGCTGGTACTGCGAACGGCTGAAAGCAAGAGGAAACTACGGCCGTAATTTTTCCCGAGGGCATGCAGCTTTATTGTATGATTAAATGATGATGGCATCCTCTTGGGTAAAATATTCCGGAGGTAAAATAGTCCCCCATTCGGATCTCCGGGCGGGGACTTCTCAAGAGGATGTCGTTATCAGGAGAAAGAAAACTGGCGTTCTACGGATCGGAGCGTGGAATGTCAGATCCCTTAATCGGGCAGGTAGGTTAGAAAATTTAAAAAGGGAAATGGATAGGTTAAAGTTAGATATAGTGGGAATTAGTGAAGTTCGGTGGCAGGAGGAACAAGACTTCTGGTCAGGTGACTACAGGGTTATAAACACAAAATCAAATAGGGGTAATGCAGGAGTAGGTTTAATAATGAATAGGAAAATAGGAATGCGGGTAAGCTACTACAAACAGCATAGTGAACGCATTATTGTGGCCAAGATAGATACGAAGCCCACACCTACTACAGTAGTACAAGTTTATATGCCAACTAGCTCTGCAGATGATGAAGAAATTGAAGAAATGTATGATGAAATAAAAGAAATTATTCAGATAGTGAAGGGAGATGAAAATTTAATAGTCATGGGTGACTGGAATTAGAGTGTAGGAAAAGGGACAGAAGGAAACGTAGTAGGTGGATATGGATTAGGGCTAAGAAATGAAAGAGGAAGCCGCCTGGTAGAATTTTGCACAGAGCACAACTTAATCATAGCTAACACTTGGTTTAAGAATCATGAAAGAAGATTGTATACATGGAAGAATCCTGGAGATACTAAAAGGTATCAGATAGATTATATAATGGTAAGACAGAGATTTAGGAACCAGGTTTTAAATTGTAAGACATTTCCAGGGGCAGATGTGGACTCTGACCACAATCTATTGGTTATGACCTGTAGATTAAATCTGAAGAAACTGCAAAAAGGTGGGAATTTAAGGAGATGGGACCTGGATAAACTGACTAAACCAGAGGTTGTACAGAGTTTCAGGGAGAGCATAAGGGAACAATTGTCACGAATGGAGGAAAGAAATACAGTAGAATGGGTAGCTTTGAGGGATGAAGTAGTGAAGGCAGCAGAGGATCAATTAGGTAAAAAGACGAGGGCTAGTAGAAATCCTTGCGTAACAGAAGATATATTGAATTTAATTGATGAAAGGAGAAAATATAAAAATGCAATAAATGAAGCAGGCAAAAAGGAATACAAACATCTCAAAAATGAGATCGACAGGAAGTGCAAAATGGCTAAGCAGGGATGGCTAAAGGACAAATGTAAGGATGTAGAGGCTTATCTCACTAGGGGTCAGATAGATACTGCCTACAGGAAAATTAAAGAGACCTTTGGAGATAGGAGAACCACTTGTATGAACATCAAGAGCTCAGATGGAAACCCAGTTCTAAGCAAAGAAGGGAAAGCAGAAAGATGGAAGGAGTATATAGAGGGTCTATACAAGGGCGATGTACTTGAGGACAACATTATGGAAATGGAAGAGGATGTAGATGAAGATGAAATGGGAGATACGATACTGCGTGAAGAGTTTGACAGAGCACTGAAAGACCTGAGTCGAAACAAGGCCCCCGGAGTAAACAACATTCCATTGGAACTACTGACGGCCTTGGGAGAGCCAGTCCTGACAAAACTCTACCATCTGGTGGGCAAGATGTATGAAACAGACGAAATACCCTCAGACTTCAAGAAGAATATAATAATTCCAATCCCAAAGAAAGCAGGTGTTGACAGATGTGAAAATTACTGTTTAATAATTAGTTTAATCAGTTTAATAAGCCACAGCTGCAAAATACTAACACGAATTCTTTATAGACGAATGGAAAAACTAGTAGAAGCCGACCTCGGGGAAGATCAGTTTGGATTCCGTAGAAATACTGGAACACGTGAGGCAATACTGACCGTACGACTTATCTTAGAAGAAAGATTAAGGAAAGGCAAACCTCCGTTTCTAGCATTTGTAGACTTAGAGAAAGCTTTTGACAATGTTGACTGGAATACTCTCTTTCAAATTCTAAAGGTGGCAGGGGTAAAATACAGGGAGCGAAAGGCTATTTACAATTTGTACAGAAACTAGATGGCAGTTACGAGAGTCGTGGGACATGAAAGGGAAGCAGTGGTTGGGAAGGGAGTAAGACAGGGTTGTAGCCTCTCCCCGATGTTATTCAATCTGTACATTGAGCAAGCAGTAAAGGAAACAAAAGAAAAATTCAGAGTAGGTATTAAAACCCAAGGAGAAGAAATAAAAACTTTGAGGTTCGCCGATGACATTGTAATTCTGTCAGAGACAGCAAAGGACTTGGAAGAGCAGTTGAATGGAATGGACAGTGTCTTGAGAGGAGTATATAAGATGAACATCAACTAAAGCAAAACGAGGATAATGGAATGTAGTCGAATTAAGTCGGGTGATGCTGAGGGAATTAGATTAGGGAATGAGACACTTAAAGTAGTAAAGGAGTTTTGCTATTTGAGGAGCAAAATAACTGATGATGGTCGAAGTAGGGAGGATATAAAATGTAGACTGTCAATGGCAAGGAAAGCGTTTCTGAAGAAGAGAAATTTGTTAACATCGAGTATTGATTTAAGTGTCAGGAAGTCTTTTCTGAAAGTATTTGTATGGAGTGTAGCCATGTATGGAAGTGAAACATGGACGATAAATAGTTTAGACAGAAAGAGAATAGAAGCTTTCGAAATGTGGTGCTACAGAAGAATGCCGAAGATTAGATGGGTAGATCACATAACTAATGAGGAAATATTGAATAGGATTGAGGAGAAGAGAAGTTTGTGGCACAACTTGACCAGAAGAAGGGATCGGTTGGTAGGACATGTTCTGAGGCATCAAGGGATCACCAATTTAGTACTGGAGGGCAGCATGGAGGGTAAAAATCGTAGACGGAGACCAAGAGATGAATACACTAAGCAGATTCAGAAGGATGTAGGCTGCAGTAGGTACTGGGAGATGAGGAAGCTTGCACAGGATAGAGTAGCATGGAGAGCTGCATCAAACCAGTCTCAGGACTGAAGACCACAACAACACACAGTGAGTAACTTTCCTTTGCCGGATATGTTACCGATGCGTGAAAGATCCAGTTGCTCTCAATTTATCATCCGCATATTTAAATGTACGGCGTATAGGGTGAGTACGTTGAGGATACCTTTCAGCGTGTAAGTCTCTAGCTCTCACTGAATTTCGTTGGCAATCTCCGTAAATGAGAAGCATATCGACCTGTTCTTAAAGGAATATATTCCCTTGATTCGACGATACCTGTCTTACCGTTCCCATTAGTGTTGCATTGCGAAACCGTCGAATGGTGTTTACATGTCAATGGGACGTTAGATGGATACGCAGTATTCGGCGAATGTTTACTATTTCCACGATATACGAGAGAGAATTGTCAGAGTATGTGGTTCGATAAGTGCCGAAGTGATACGGTATACCACTCAATCTATGATAAGAAGATCGCAGCACTACATTGATATCAATGATCATCACTTCGAACACCTTCTGCAAATGGACGTTCTCGTCATCTTTTTGAGCTTTGTTGAGCTTCAAAGACCTTACTGTTACGCATCATTGGATTCGTCTCGATAGCCGCTATCAGAAAATAAGCACCAATCTATAGCATCACATTTAAGAAAACAAAGTTGACCTTCATCTCTCTGACGCGACCCCACCTAGCAACAAAAAACCAACGTCATATTATGGCCCCGTTGTCCCAAGAAACTTTCGTCCCACAAACTTTGCAGCTCCTATCGTAGTTTGGGTGCCACAATTTACTTAAACTAAGGTTCGATAAATGATTCCAGACTAACAATCGAAATGTTGGCTAGTGCTAGGTACTGGTAAAATGTAAAGAAGAATAGATTAGCACACAATCCCTAGAATGCAAATGCGTCCCAACTGCTGGCTTTTTACGACACACTTTCCTGTGTATGCACATAGCTTACAACTGCAATGTCTTACAAATGCAGCTGCCATTGGTCCTTCTGAACATTGATAGCACAGGTCTGGAGAATACACAATCCCTTTAACTTCCATTTCTAAAATTACTAAATGACGGTATTACGCAGAATTATTCATCTTTAATCGTGTTGAAACTCTCATTTTGTCCGTTTTTATTTTCAGATATATATTTATGCAAATGTAGTTGAGAAAACATAAATTATTCTTATTCACAACCCAAAAATGTTTCGGTTAAGTTTCACCATCGTAAGTGGGTTAATTTATTCACTATCAGATTTCTTTGTGTTATTCGACAGAGAATAAATGAAGTCACTGGTGATGATGAAACTTCAGCGGAACACATTTGGGTGTTAAACATGAAGAATTTGTATCTGCTCGAAGGAGAACCATATTTCCATTATTATATTTGCAGAATTATAATCGCTGTGGATGTGTGTCTTTTGTTCTTGTTGCTGCTGTTGTTGTCGCTGTGGTCTTCAGTCAGAATGTTGTTTTGACACAACTCCCCATGCTGACCTATCGTGTAAAAGCTTCTTCATCTCCGTGTAACCCCTGTAAACTGCGTACTGTAGACTTCAACCGGCTTCCTGTCGCGGCTTCTTCTACTTCTACAGTTTTTATCCCGCACACTTCTCACCACTACCCAATTCATGATTCGTTGATGCCTCAGATTGTGTGTGCTATCAACCGATATCTTCTTTTAGCCAAGTAGTGCCAAAAACATTATTTCTCCCTAATTCGATTCAGTACCTTTATGAAAGGAAAATTCTGACGTCACCTCCACGTGGGAGAAGAGGGTAACACTATGTCTCACGAGCGCCTAAAGACGCAGTGACTGACCATCTCCCATGATAAGGAGATCCCTTCTGCCGAGTCTCAACAGCATCCTTGGAGGGTGGATGAGCGGTGAGAAGGCAAGGTACTCGCTTGCGCTTGAAGTGGGGAACCACTCCTAAAGGCGAATGAGCGTCGCAAGGCCAACGGCATAGGATACGGAAGGCAACACTGGACTGAGCTCTCGTATATGGTTGTTCCTCAGAAGAAATATTCCGGAACAGGCCCACAATCGGATCTCCCTGTGGGCACTTATTCATTTTCCCTGTTCCAGTCGCGTAAGGTTCATGGGAAGAACGATTGTTGGTAAGCCTCCGTGTAGGCTTGAATTTGTAATTTTATCTTCAAGGTCTCCTCGCGCGATATACGTAGGAGGAAGCAATATATTCGTTGACTCTTCAACTAATGTACACTCCTGGTATTTTAACAGTAGATCATACTGTGACCCAGGACGCCTCTCTTGCAGCGTTTGCCACTGGAGCTGACTGAGCACCTCTGTGACGTTTTCACGTTTACTAAATCAACCTGTAAAGAAGTACGGTACTTTTATTTGGATTTTCTATGTTTTCTTCTTCCATCCTATCTGGTGCGGAACATAGACTCAGGAACAATATTCAAGTATGTTTTTGCGAAGCTGAAATGCTGCACTTACAGGTTTACAAATTTGTTAAGGCTTTCGTGGCCACTTATTGACAAACTGCCTATTGGCTTCTGTCTCGAGTTCTTCGGCCGACGTTCATCTAATGATTTTACTGACGTTTCGCCAGCACGAGTGGCCGGCAGTGTCAAAGCTTCACCCTCCATTGCCGGTGGTGAACTGGAGCCGAGCTCGCGGCCGCAAACTATATGTACCTGGAACGCCAACGTCCGAGGGCTTCTCCGCTGTTATTTCCGGTGCGGTTCTCCTCTTGCTACCTGCGACGGTCGTTCGCTGCAGTACGGGGAGCCAGGATCCGTTTACCTTAAGGCTTTCCTTTTTCTTGCTGGAACTGTTCGCGTGTTTTTGTATTTCTACAGCTTCTCTGAACAAGCGCGTGTGATAGTGCTTCTCTACAGCCTGAACTTCCGTGTCAGCGAATTTTATTACGTGGTCGGTCTCACTCAGTGCGTGCTCTGCAATGGCCGATTTCTCCACCTGCCCCAACCTGCAATGTCGCTTATATTCTTTGATCCTGGTGTTGATTGATCGTCCAATCAGTCCGACATAAACTTTTCCGCATGTGCATGGTATACGGTATATTCCTGACATTGCAAGTGGGTCCCTTTTCTCCTTTGCCGATCTAAGATACTCTTTGATCTTGTCGCATCGTCTTTACGCCATGTTTGTGCAATATACTGCCGATTCTGTCTGTCACTCTGGGAATGTATGGCAGAAAGGCCGTACCCGACGTTTCTTTTTCTGATTCCTTACTTCACCGAGTGTTTCGCTCTGTTACACTCCTAATATAATTTGTGGAGTACCCATTGCTCCTCAGAACACTTTCCAGGTGTTGCATTTCGCGTCTGAAGTAAGGCGAAGTAAGGAATCAGAAAAGTGTAACAGAGCCAAACACACGGCGAAGTAAGGAATCAGAAGAAGAAATATAGGGTACTGCCTCTCTGCCATACATTTCCCGAGTGACGGATAGAATCGGCCGTATATTGCGCAAACATGGCGTAAAGACGATGTTCAGACCGACAAGTAAGATCAAAGTGTGTCTTAGATCGGCAAAGGAGAAAAGGGACCCACTTGCAATGTCAGGAATATACCGTATACCATGCACATGCGGAAAAGTTTATGTCGGAATGACTGGACGATCAATCAACACCAGGATCAAAGAACATAAGCGACATTGCAGGTTGGGGCAGGTAGAGAAATCGGCAGTGGCAGAGCACTCACTGTGTGAGACCGACCACGTAATAAAATTCGCTGACACGGAAGTTCTGGCTGTAGAGAAGCACTATCACACGCGCTTGTTCAGAGAAGCTGTAGAAATACAAACACACGCGAACAGTTTCAACAAGAAGGAGGAAAGCCTTAAGGTAAACGGATCCTGGCTTCCCGTACTGCAGCGAATGACCGTCGCAGGTAGCAAGAGGAGAACCGCACCGGAAATGACCGAGGAGAAGCCCTCGGACGTTGGCGTGCCAGGTACATATAGTCTGCGGCCGCGAGCTCGGCTCCATGAATACCGCCTTGATACCCTCAAGGAAGTATTCAAAAAACACGCCACACGACTATACAGGAACTCGAGACACTAGAACAATCCTTTCATTGTCACTCTGGGAAACTACGATCACAACCACAGGTGGAAGCACAAGCGGCCAAAGACGCTGCTAGCTAGGGCATAGCCACCTATGGTAAACTAATATACGCAAACAAGCGACAAACGTTGGCAAGCCCCTGCATATCAGCAACACTGACTGGTAACTACCAGCTGCTATTAGAGCCGACCAACAGGCCACAGCAGGGACACCGACGAGCTCGCCCACAGACGAACGAACAATCTGCCAACATTCCCTCACACTGTTCTTCCGGTATATGACCTATCGGACACAAGATCGATAACAAACCTAACTGTTGCAGGTTGCTGACGCTGAACGAGGACTCTGTACCAGCACCCAGCGCCAGCCGCCGAGCAGCACAAACGCACAACGTCAAGGTATCGACATGCATGATACCCACTACTAACAAAGCCTATCCTTGCACGACCTATCGCAGGCAGCAAGACAACCGCTACTGCTCTTACCACCCGACCTAACTATCGCAGAGGCTTTTTTTCCCTTGGCTCTTACCTTGGCACTTTTTTTCCTCTGCCCTTCAAAACGCTACACTTCGTTCGATTTCGACCAATCTATCTCCAGATGAGCGTGTATTAATGGTTAACCCTAACCAGACGTACGCAAACATCGCAGTACCCACATCCTGCGACACCTCACTTTAGTGAATACTAACCCTTATGCAGAGAAGGCAGTAGACCTTTTGTGTTGGCCATCATGCCGGTGTGGGCGTGGAGGGGCTCCACCTTTTTTTTAAAAAAAAAAAAGAGAGAGAGAGAGAGAGAGCTTTGCTCCAGTTCACCACCGGAAATGGAGGGTGAAGCTTTGACACTGCCACCCACTCGTGCTGGCGAAACGTCAGTAAAATCATTAGATGAACGTCGGCCAAAGAACCCGAGACGGAAGCCAATAGGCAGTTTGTCACTGAAAGATTTCTCCACTAATACCTGTGCGCTAAGGAAGTGTGCAGTTCAGCCGCCGCGCAACACAAAAATCTCTCCAAAATTAATAGTTTTTGATGTAATTTTGTTATTTGAGAGTGTTGGCAAACGTAATGTTGGTGGATGACTTAACTCTGTCCCAGGTTAAAACAGTTTGAAAATGACTTCATTATTATGTGAAAAGGAGTTTTTAATACAGGAACTAGCAAAATTTGTAAAACATAAACAGAAATACTTCAAGCACAGGTGAAGGAAGCACTGAAAAATATACAATTTAACTGATAAGCCATGTTATATACCACTTCAAGTGCATTGCTTTTAGGACAAATTATTGTGGAACAGTTGAGGAAAATGACGTCCGCAGATAAAACTCTTACTTCTGTTCTAAGTTAAAATGGTTTGAAGACTGATTTGTTATTATGGGAAAAGGAATTTTTGATTATAAAACTAAATAACCAACTTTGGAAGAACATGACGACAGAAACTTCAGACAGTAGTGGAGAAAACATTGAAATGCCCTGGGCAGCACTTCCAAACTAAGCTGCCAATGTTTGTGATCACAGGTCCACACTAGTCTGTGTTCACAGTTCTAGGTTAGTGTTTCAACTCTAAAATGATAAAGAGCTGTCTGCGAATGACGACATAGGCAAAAGGAATGGCAGGTCTCTACAGTACAGATGTTCTTAAGGGATACTAATTTGTTCAGAATTAAGTGGAAAAGCAAGTTTCCACGTCAGCAGAAAATATAAGCGCTGTCAAATGACCAATGTTTTGCTGAATATGGTTTGGGTTCCATATTAAAGTGTAGATCCCAAGAGCAGTTTTTATACTACAGTTATGTTGATGGACCAGCGGCATAACGTCTCAGGGGAGAGAGCCTGGAAGGAACTTCCTTATGAAAACTTTCAAAATTCTTCGGTTCCAGAGTTATTTATTATTTAAGTCATCAAATTTAATAGGTTTAGTTGAAAGATATCTTTCTCTAATAACGGCAATAATGAGATGTGTGATGTCAATACATGTACCGCAGTTGGCACATATATCTTATTTTTTAACGTAATACTGAAAAATAATGAAATATGAAGAAAAAGACATTACTTACTTGACAAGTAATGACACTGAAACTCGAGAAAAGTAACAACGGAATTTCCAATAAAAAAACTTAAAAAAATTTAAAAAAAATTTTTCTTGTCCCTACCTATAAGTCATGCACAATCCCTCTCCTGTAACAAATACCACTGGATTTGGGTGAGCAAAATGGCTCTGAGCACTATGGGACTCAACTGCTGAGGTCATAAGTCCCCTAGAACTTAGAACTACTTAAACCTAACTAACCTAAGGACAACACACACATCCATGCCCGAGGCAGGATTCGAACCAGCGACCGTAGCGGTCGCGCGGTTCCAGACTGTAGCGCCAGAACCGCTCGGCCACCAGCGGCCGGCTTGGGTGAGCAACGTGACATTCTCACAATGACTTAAATCTGAAGGAACATGTAACTCTTACTTGAACTTTCTTCACCCTCTTTATTTCCCGTACCTTGTAAGGGTCGCAAACAGATAAGAAGAGTAAAAAGGGAGACATGTCTGTTGAAGGGTGCTGCATGGAATTTGAAGATGAGGAATAAGAAAGGAAAACTAGAAAACGTTAAGAGAGAAATGGAGAGACATAATATCAGTGTTTTAGGTCTAAGTGAAGTTCGATGGGAAGGAGAATTTGAATTTGGAGAATACAACGCAATTTACAAAGAACTGGAAAGAAAGGGAAATGAAATTATATGTAGGAGACATATAGATAAGAACTGAACAGTCCTAGTCGTAGTACTGGACAAAAACGTAAGTGCGCCTAATTCTGTCGTCAAAGGACATTAGAAACAAACCCAGAGAAACACACAAACTTATATACACTTTATTTAATAATAAATTGCGAACAAATAACTGTCTGGATAGTTTACAAAATTTTCAAATAACGGTGACAATGGCACAGAGCGAACGGCATAGCCTCCAAACAAACAACCCATACGGCCATGCTGACCGCAGCCTTCAAAGAATGCAGTAATACGGGTCAGCTATTTGGAACATACATAAATTTAAAAAATTACAAAACGTACACTGACAAACAATCATCCAACATCATTAAAAGCAAACTGCTTGACACTTATGTGTCCGATCTTGTAGTGAAAATCGACTAAATTAGGTGAGTTCAAGAGCCAGTAATAGAAGTTAATATTCACTAAAAAGGTTATGACTAGGAAGGCCAAAGACAAAATTTTGACAGAAAATACACTTTATCTTAAGGCAGAATTTTAACATTTGCAACTTATGTAAACTTAATTTCGGCTCAGTACAGTCAGCTGACAGAGGGCCACAAGGCATTACAAGCTATCTGTAATCTTTTGTAACTTGCTTCATGCATCATAATCAATTAAATTAAAAATGTGGTACAGAAAGTTTGATTGCACTAAAATAAGAGGACCAACACAATAAGAACGCTTAAAAGGTATTCACTCAACAAACACACAATGAATTTTAAACAGTTTAACCTCTATTCTTAAAACAACAAATTCTTGAACC
Organism: Schistocerca americana; assembly: GCF_021461395.2. Taxonomy (NCBI): domain Eukaryota; kingdom Metazoa; phylum Arthropoda; class Insecta; order Orthoptera; family Acrididae; genus Schistocerca; species Schistocerca americana. Next base: position 433,898,318 of record NC_060121.1, on the reverse strand, counting down.
AACAAAGCCTTAGGGCCTGTCAGATTCAGGAACTTCAAAGACCAGACACATACCCGAACGTTCAGAGCACGAATGAGCCTCTTGTCCTAATGCCAACTGCATGCAAACGTGATGCTCATCATGCACTGAAGTGTTGCTTTGTCCTTCATCAGCAACATATCTCGGAAAGCATCCTTAGCAGGCGACTAATATGGAGAGTGACTGACAACTCCGCCTGGTGTTTCTTATCTCCGACGTTGACCCGCTCTATTAACAGGCAATATCTGTCAACGATCCGCTATGGCTAATACGGTAACTGCACTGCAAGGTGCGCTACGTCGCCCAAGGAACGACACCACGTATCCAACTACCAGCGCGCCGCTGCACAACTCCCATAGAATCTCCCCTCAACTCACAATAACAGATTTGGCGGTGCAGACACTGCTTGTCCGGCGTCATTTGGAGCTCTGCTTGCAGACGGGACCCAGAGACTCCTTAGTAGGACCGTGCGTGCTCCGTTATTCCCGCAGAGCCGAGATTCAACATATAGATAATGGTTGCTGTAAATTAAGCACTGCAATATTTGTTATGAAACAGTTGAAACACCCACTTTGAAAAATTCATGAATTACTGTGCTGATAAACCTCCTATGTTATTTGATTTTCAAACAGCTGAGCAAAACTGAACGTACTCAGTCAGTTCTCTCTTTACTTATTCTGAACATCACTAATCTGACACACAATATTTTTTTAGCGCAACGCAATCTGACTTTCAACAATCCCAACAAAAGAATGGCCCGGCTAACAATACCCTATACCTTTCATGAATCACTTACCCCACAAAAATCATCGTTACTCGACCTACTGCAATACAGCGAGCGCCAATATTGTCAGGTATATGAAAGATTCTAACTACTGAAGGCACTAACTACTGAGAGTCATAGTTAGCTAATGAAAGATTTTGATAGAGAACAAACAATGTATTTACCTTAATAGCGTTCAAAAGTCATAATATATATATGTAATTTTGTGACATCCAATTAAATAAATTTCCTTTTTCTGACGGACACACGTCCAGATCGTTCTCTCAAAACTCTGGCATCTCTCTCCCCACATCCACCACTGCTGGCGGCTCACCGCCAACTGCGCAATGCTACGCGCTGTTCGCATCCAATTGCCCAACACTACAATAGCGAATGTTCCAACAATGCTAACCAGCAACAGACTGCACACAGCACAGTCAGTGATTTTCATACAGAGCGCTACGTGGTGTTACCAACATAAAAAAGTAAACAGCCTACTTACACAGTTTACATATTACACCAACTAGGAGCTTCTATTTACAATGTATCATGCTCTATTTGAGCTATACCTACAATAAGGAATCACAGTTTAGGGAAATTGCAGCAGCAAAAATACAAAAACAATATTTACATTGGAAAAAGAAGCTGTCAGGACCATATGGATCAAGAAACAAAGAGTCTGATGCAGAACTGTTTTCCACATCTAAAAATACTGACATTTCCATCCCTATACATTTACAAAACAATAACATCATTAATAAACGGAATTGCAGCACTAGAAAGAAACGTATATGTTCCTACATATGAAACAAGAAATAAAGGCCAGCTGAGAAGTGTACAACACCAACTGAGAGTTGTTGATAAACATCCTCGATACTTGGGTGTCAGACTCATAAAGTGCCTTCCAAAGAATTTGCAGGACAATGTGAGCAAAAAGACATTCCAAAAACTTTTAAAGGATTATTTAATGGAAAAAGAATTTTATATTGTTGAAGGGTATCTGTATCAATGAATGAAAAATACTGCTATTACTGTTATTGAGGTACTGTAACAAATTGAATATAGTGTGGTATGTAAATAACTTGAGAACAAGAATACTGAGAGAAAAATGTAAATATGAATATAATGTAGTATGTAAATGATTTTCAGGACCTAAAAAATGGGTGAAAAATGTATGCAACATTATTATATTCGTAAGTATTGCCACTTTGATGTATTAAATTGTAATAAATAGGTTAAATATTGCAAGAAAATAGGTTTAAGCTGACTTGACCTATATTACCAGTACACACTTTGTACAAAATATAATCCAATTGGACCAAATAAAAATTGAATCAAATCAAATCTATCACCTCCTAGCAAGGCAGCAGGTAGCACGGCCTCGAGTGTGGCCCAAGATCTTTGACAATCAATCAACGACCTGCTCAGGAACATAGCTAAGAGTATTCCAGTTATTGACACAGTGTTAGCAATGAAATTAAAGGCTAACTCTACAGATACTCTGATTATTCAAGTTTACATGCCAACATCAGAAGCAAACGAAGAGAAAGTGAAAAAAATATAAGAGCGGATTGAGAAAGCATACGAAGATAATGGGAAGGACAAGTAAGAACTGTAATAATATGAGACAGGAATAGCATAGCGGGGAAGAGAAGAAGAGACAATCTAGTTGGACACTAAGGACTGGAAACACTGATGAAAGTTGAGAAAAGTTGACAGCCTTTTGTGAACGATTTGATTTCTAGGTTACTAATACTTAGTTTAAGCACTGTCAGTGAAAACTATACTCATGGTAAGCTACAGCTGATATAGCTAAATATCAAATAGATTTTGTTATAGTTAACCAGAGAAGCAAAAACAGCATTAAGATGGCAAAAACCTTTCCAAGTTGTTTTGCACAGGATAGAGTAGCATGGAGAGCTGCATCAAACCAGTCTCAGGACTGAAGACCACAACAACATGAGTCTCTTCAGTGTACAATTTACAATGACTTGTCTTCAAGACAGACGCTGATCATTATTTTAAAGAGAGCTGCATCGAAGCATGCATCAACATCTAAATACATAGAGTATTACCTAACTAATTTTTCTCGTTATGATTTCGTTGTCTTCTGTAAGTGCATGATGTTAGTCACGAACCTTGTTTTCGTATGAAAGTACTTCTAGTAAGAAAGTTAACTTATGAAAGTGATGTGATATTCATAAACTTATTGAATGTGCACAACGAAGAAGAACAAAGATATAACACATAAGGCAAAGAGGCTTCATCTGTGACAATAATATTTTCTGGTAAAAAATAATAATAAGAAAATGAATGAACGGAATTTTGAGTAAAAATTTTTAGTATTATTTCATACGTAAAATATATGTAAGTGTGAAATAACTAGTTTTTATGAATGTGTGTTTATATGAAGTCACCTTTATATAACTGAAGATATCGATACTCTCTGGTGTTGTACCATTGGCCTGATTCCATAACAAGGTGAGTATGCTAACACCCATCATACTCGTGGCAGACATTAGGAAAAGATTAAAGCATGTCAAGATAAGACAACAGATATAGTGACAGGACGTTGAGAAATTAAAGAATGAGAATTTTAAGAAGGAGGCGAAAATAAATTGGAGCATGTAAGGAGAAATAAAGAAGTGACTGAAGAATGGAATACCATTAAAAGTCCATTGTTAAAAGGACTCGAGTTAGAAACTGAAGAGGTGAAAAAAACTAGTAATAAGAAAGAGCGAATAACAGAAGGTACAACGGATAAAACGGATAAGTGCAGGAAATGTAAAGAAGACAATTCGGGAGAAGGCAGAAGCCACTACAGAAAATTGAACAATGTACTAAGAACGTAACTGACCACTCTATGGACTGAGTGTACAGAACAGTGCAATCCTTAACAAGAAGAAAAGCAAGAAATATAAGCAAATAATGAATGTTAAATGAGCACGGGGAAAAGATAGTGTGTATAGAAGAGGAGAAATAAGTTTGGATACATTATGTGGCAGTGTTGCAAGGTGCCCAAGCGGATAACACCGGACTGGTTTTGAAAGATGCTGGTGAGCAGAATGGAGACGACCGAAGGCCTAACATACTGAAAAGGGAACTGCAGAAGCAAGTCACTATATCCGGGAAGAGAAAGCAATGGGCTGTGATAGAATACCATCTTAGCTCCAAATTCAGTAGCCAGATTGATTGAGATAGTAAACAGAGTTTACGACACAGGAATCTGGCCTCAATATCTACTTCATTCTAGCGACTTTACCAAAAAAGCGCAACGCAAAAGAATGCAAAGACTACAGGCAATTATCTAACGAGAACTGAAACGAAAATTCTGGGAAAAAGTGGGGAAGACCAGTTCGGGTTCAGAAAGAATAAAGGAAAAAAAGATGCTCTATATTGTCTTGGATGATTGGAGAAAGAAGAATGGAAATGAATAAGGAGGTGTATATTTGTTTTGCCAACTGGTAGAAGGCTTGCGAGGTGCCGGGGTGGAGAAGAGTTTGTACCTCTTTAATTCAGACAACTTTACCATGAGAACGAGACATGCACTCGATCCCCTCCTTATCTACCAGGTAATTAATTATGCGCGCAACGGTAACGGAAGGAAATGATGGTGGACCCTGCTAGTTGGTAAAATAAGGAGTGCACACTCACAATAATTTAATAAAAATCGTGATCTACTCAAAAAAGAGAACTTTATCGTAATAAACAACAGGAAATGGGATTCTACATATATCTGCCAAATGATACGCGGATTAAATATTACAATGAGATTTATTATACATCACAACATAAATGCACATGATTATCGACACAAACAGTAGGTTAAAGGATAGGGTATACTGAAATATTATGAGAATAAGAGCTGGATCGAGAACAAGGGGCTCCTACTCTCTGTGATGCAATAGCTTGACGATAATGACTGGAGGTCCTAATCAGTCAAATATTACTCTCTCGACTATATTACAGTATCGCGATTAGTAATGAGGCCTCACATGAGATCACATAGAGAAACAAGCAAGGAGGACTTGTGCAAAGCGAGCGCGCGTGCTGCTGAGGACTTAAGTATAAAATTGATAGGTCCTACAATGCCGGAGCCGCAAAATACTTTACCAATCCTGAAATTTGTAGCAGGTGTTCAGTAGGCAGCTTTCTGTTGATGTAGACGCCGACTTCTGGTGTGCAGCAACTCTGTGTCAACCCCTGGCCTCGAAGCCTGTCCGAGGATTCTAAGTTCTTCCGAAAACGAGCGACCAAGTCGCAAGACCGTCCGACTCCGACGAAGATCAGATCCCGAATCCACTGCCCGCGTAACGCAAGAGCGAAGCCAACATTGCGCTGCTCCTCACTCTCCTCGAAAAAATGCGAATCCGCATTCAGTTCTGATTCCAAAATTCTCCCACACTGTCTCAGAGCATCATTCTTGCCAATAGCGACCGTTCCCTCCAATTTCGAGCAGGGCTTTATGACGTCAACTAGCCTCAGTTTAAGTTGACCAATCATGCCTCTGCTATTCAGCTGAGGGCTGTGAACTTGCCGTTTGACCAGCTATGAAAACAACCTGCCTAGACCACCGGCCAAACGGCGCCAGATAGTCACACCCAGCAGGGCACAGTTCACAAATATTCTCAGAATCAAGAGAACAGTGCAGTCAGTCGGTGCCAGGAATCTTCGTTCCGGGCGCGCCGGAACAGTAACCACATAAACTGCGGCGACACACAGACGTCTCACAGGTCGTTTCGCCCTACATACAATGGGCGAAACTCGACGAACGTCAGTCGTTCCGCCAGGCGCTTAAGCCTATTGTACGAATCCCTCAGACTTCAGGGAATTGCAGCCCCCAACCGGAAACGCAGTGTGATGCGTCCTCCAATGCTTGCCTCGCACTGACCACCCAGGCAAGTAAAACATATTTAGGAGTCAAGTGAAAAGTATGTTTTGAGCTCTCAGTACAAATACTCTCACTACAATAACCTTATTCGGTCTGTTACTACCGTGCAATGACATAGAACATTAATAAAATTGATGAAAATAAGAGGCGACATGCAAAAGGGGGCATGGAACCTCTCAGGCTTTCGATAGAGCCAATTGAAGTATATTGCTGAAAATTTGAAAATATGTTGGTATAGACTGGAAATATGGAACATTAATAAAGGAGATGCATATAAAGCAAAATGTAACAGACTAGGGAATGAGGAGATGGAACAGTAGAACATTCGAAGGATGTAAGGCGATGAAGAACTGATAGAGGAGAAGAACCGATAGATGAGAAGGAAGAAAAACTGATACGTAAGGCTATAGAGAATGCAAGAGGCATTCTGATTGGAGGAGAACTGATAAAGACTATAAAATATGCTGATGATGAACCAGTGTTAGCGGTATCAGAAGAAGGGATACAGAAGATGATGAAGAGGATTGCAAGAAGGGACAAGGGGTATGGAATAAAGATAAATACAGGAAAGAAAAAAGTGATGAGAATAAGCAAGAAGGTAGCTCCAGTTAACCAACTGTTCGACAGAAAAAGATGGAACGAGCAAAATCCTTTCTGCACATGGGAAGTGTAATGACATGGAACGGAAGCTATACAGATCAAAAGAGGTGGAACATATCTATGGGAAAGACGACATTTGAAAGGGTGATGAGAATAAGCAAGAAGGTAGCTCCAGTTAACCAATTGTTAGACAGAAAAAAGATGGAACGAGAAAAATCCTTTCTGCACCTGGGAAGTGTAGTGGCATGGAACAGAAGCTATACAGGACAAAAAAGGCGGATAAAATCTATGGGAAAGACAGGAGGAGCACTTACTCATATCTAGATGAATTCCAATGACACTGAGGAAATCTTTGCTAACTGTTATATATGGAGCGTAGTGTTATACAGCAGTGAATCATTAAAAAGAAAGAAGAAAGATGATTAGCATGTTTTGAAATCTGGCTATGGAGAAGAATACTGAAGGTGAAGTGGGCTGACAGACGTAAGAATGAAGAAAATAAGGGAAGAAAGAAGGAAGAGGAAAACAACTTGGCTGGGACATAAAGTGAGCAGGAATTGTCTGCAACAAAGATTATAGAGAGAAGATCGGAAGGAATGAAAGGGAGAGTGAGGAAGAGAACTGGAATGATGAACGTTATTAGAAGGAAACGAACTTACAAAAAGGTGAAGGAAGATGCTCATAACAGGACGTAGCGGATAACCTTCATTTGAAATCTATCATAAGACAGATACACTAAAGAAGAAGAAGAGGAAGGCCTCTTTATTAGTTACACTATCTACCCATCTGATCTTCGGTAGCTTCTATGCTGTTCTTATTTGAACTGTTCATCAGTCCCGTTTCGCTTGCGTATAGCCTAAACTCGAAATAATTTCAGAAAAGTCTTCGAAAAACTTTAATTTGTATTCAATATTAATAAACTTCTCTTTTTCAGAAACACTTTTTTTCTGTTGCCAAGCTAGATTGGTTCTATACTCTCTCTTCGTTCGCCATCCTCAATTACTTTGCTGCCCAATACTAAAATTCATCTATTTATTTTTACTCTCACATTCTAATATAATTCTGTCAGGTTCGCCGGATTTAATTCGACTACATTCCATTACCTGGGTGTTACCTTTCTTGATATTCGTCTTACATCCTCTTTACAGATTGCTATCCATTACACTCGACTAACCTTCCAAGTCCTTTGCCCTCTCTGTCAAAGTTACAATAACGTCGGTGAACCTGAAAGATTTTATTTATTATTCCTTAACTTCAATACATTTTCCAAATATCTCCTTGGTTTCCTTTACTGCTTTCGCAATATACAGATTGAAAACATCGACATAGGCCACAACCCTGTCACTCAACTACTGCTTCTCTTTCGTATCCTTCGACTTTTCAAATTGCAGTCTGGTATCTGTAGTTGCAGATAACCTTTCGTTCACTGTGTTTTTTCCCTGGCTCTTGTATTAAATTACACAGGGTGATCAGTTGCCCCTACCGATGTCGTTGTATGCAACCCGCAATGTTACATCTGGCATTCAAAAACCACACGCGAGGTTTACATATTTTTTCGCTCGTTGCACGCAAACTAAGAGTCCTACAGAAAAAATGAACAGGACTTTTTTGTAGGAAATTTAATCTTGTTAAATTTCGTACTGGGATACTTTTTCGCCAGTGGCCACGGTTTTTGAATTATTAAAAAAAAAAAAGTACAAAAGTGACCAACAAACGCACCTACTACAAGAACTATTTCCAATATTCGACATTCTTTGGTCTCTATTGACTGGGCTATTATGCCATCAGCATTGCCGGCTATTTCGTTAACATGTTAATTTGAACGTGCCTATGAGGGAAATGAAAGAAAATACAACGATGTAACTGTTTATTTTAAGCTGTTAAAATTCACAAAATTGTTAGGTAAAATGTACCCAAACGTCAGTTTTACACTTCTTAAGTGCTCGACTGATCCAGTGGTGTAATAAGGCCAGTCAATGAAGAAAAAAAAAGGTTGCATGTAGCAAATAATTCGTGCAGTCGCAAACTTTTGTACAGTGGGAGGAGGGATGGTTCAAATGGCTCTGAGCACTATGGGACTTAACTTCTGAGGTCATCTGTCCCCTACAACTTAGAAGTACTTAAACCTAACTAACCTAAGGACATCACACACAGCCATGCCCAAGCCAGGATTCGAACCTGCGACCGCAGCGGTCGCGCGGTTTCAGACTGTAGCGCCTAGAACCGCTCGGCCACTACGGCCGGCTGGGAGGAGGGAGTACCATGGACAGCATACTAGAAATCCTGACCGGAAGGGGCTGAGTGTGGGGGTCTGAAGATCGCTTCTGTACGTTTACCTTGAATAACTCAGAAACTACGTCCTCTAGCAAAAATGTATTTCAATACTAAATTTAATCACCGTAAAAAATTTAATTGTATTGAATTTCGTTCCGAAAGGTCCCGTTCATTTTTTTTTCTGTAGGACTAATAGTTTTCGCGTAGCGAATATGAAAATCCTGTTCATGGTTTTTGAAGGCCAGGTATAACATTGCATGTTGTGCAAAACAACATTGGTAGGAGCAGCTGATTCACCCAGGATTGGTTCATGCGCCTAGACGAGACGTGCGGTCTTCGTCTAAATGTTACCCGCCTATCTGGAACAGGGCAACCTTGAAATTTGAAGCTGTTCTCGTAGTAACAAGAAGACATTCCGACTCACGGCCCGTCTTGTGGTCAGCGACTGGAAGGCGTCCTATGTGGCGGGCAGCAGGTGCAACGAAGCACGTGTGCGCCTTTTGATGGGAAGCAGCTTCCAGGATCGCTTTCACAATCTCTTACGTGGAACGGCACGACTGCTTCATAAGGTGTTCGGAGAAAAAAACACACACTATTCTCAGAATATCGGATTTAACTTCGTAGCCCTCAACTTCAACTGGACAACAACGTTTCTCAGCACCAGAACTTAGCTTAGGCTCCGAATATCCTTAGGTAGGACTGGCGTATAACTGTCGCGGAAAGTAAAGAGAAATTGACGCTTTAGATATAAGGTGGCAATGGAAAACACCAGCAACGCTTGTTCTACGTTACTAGAAGAACGAAGAATTCTGTCGTGCATACAGTGTGAATCCAGGTAAGTACAAAACAAAAACGACTGAGATTTGGTGGTTAAAATGGCCTGCCTGTGCACGTTACTTAAAGTTGGCGTTTTTTAATATAGCGTATTGAGCACAGTGGTTATTCACAGTGTGAGACGGAATGCCAATCACATTCACTAAGAATCCGGTAAATGTTTAAGTAGTGAGTATGAGACAGAAATTTTGCGGTAGTCTCCACGTGGTCGATAGTAAGTGATCTGTTACTTTACTCGCAAAAACCATCGTAGAAACCAACCGGCCCGGCAAATAAATAAGGAATAGGTACTTTGTTAGAATATTCGCCTGTGGTAGTCAATGACGTTACTACTGATTCTTGAACGGGTCAAAGCTAAAATAATAGCAAAAAAACCTCAGTAAACACAATGTGTATGTTAAAGTCAATCTTATTTGTAAGGATCCCACACAGCACAGCAGTACTCTAGCAGAGGACAAAAAAGTCTAGTGTAGCCAGTCTCTTTGTTAGACCTGTTGCATCTTCTAAGTGTTATGCCAAGAAAACGTAGTCTTTGGTTTGGCTTCCCCACAACATTATCGGTAATTTTACGACTTTCGGAGATATTTGAGACGATAATATTTGGTCACGGTAGGCTGCGACCTCGGCTGTGGTGTGGCTTTTCTCTACCGCAGGCTGCGTCAGACTACTATCGACAACTGTTCGCTCGCTACTACTCGCGATAGTAATATCTCAGCCTCACAGATTGTGTATGCGCACCACAGTAGAATCAGATGCAGTTTTCCAAATAAATATCGGCGTCCAACTTTCATAACCCCACCCTCACTATTAAGAATTTTGCGGGGTGCCTCTTTCCTAATATGTTGACAAAGACCAAAACGCAACATTCTTACATAACAAAACTGAGAAAACTGTTGTGGATTGGCTGGAGACCAACCCACTAAATTTAGAGGAAGCCGAAAGGCACGCGTTTAAGCTCACGCAGGCTGGCGTGAGATCTGGAACAGGACAAGGAAATTAGAACTTAGAAAAACGGACGCAGATGGTGGAATACTTAACTTTAATCCATTAATGTTGAACGTAGCTCTTGTCTGTACATTATTTACAATATCAATAGCAACTGATAATGGCGCCTTGCTAGGTCGTAGCAACTGACGTAGCTGAAGGCTATGCTAACTATCGTCTCGGCAAATGAGAGCGTATTTTGTCAGTGAACCATCGCTAGCAAAGTCGGCTGTACAACTGGGGCGAGTGCTAGGAAGTCTCTCTAGACCTGCCGTGTGGCGGCGCTCGGTCTGCAATCACTGATAGTGGCGACACGCGGGTCCGACGTATACTAACGGACCGCGGCCAATTTAAAGGCTACCACCTAGCAAGTGTGGTTTCTGGCGGTGACACCACAAAAACTGGCGTCAGATGTTTTGCAGAAGTGGTAAAAAACATAAATATAAACATAACATTACACGAGTTATGCACATGATAGGAAATTGATAAGCTGTACAATGCAATCAAGGAAAATAATATACAAGTTTGAAAATGGCAATCATTTCCCAAAACGCGTCGTGCGAAAAATAAAATAAAGAAATTCGTTACTGGTAGCAGATGAGTTATTTATAAACAAACCTAGTTTTCATAGTTGTCGTAGTACTGAAGAAAACGACACAAAAATGCAAAACCAATATCTTGACACAAAACTGTTAACTTTACTGTTACAAAATTAATAAACAAATTCTGAACCAGAATATTGTTGAAATAAAAAAATGAACTAATTCGTAGCAGCACGCAAGCAACAACAATCCTATGCAGCAACTATTGATCAACTAATATAGCATTAAATTGTGCAAATGTGGTAGCAAGACAAATCATTTCTAACTGCGAAATCATCCAACAAAACGAAATCCTGGTATGGTCAACAGGTGAAATTTATTTACTTCCGTAGTTTGTAGTTATTATTGTTCTGGTGAAAGGTATAGAAAAATGTCTAAAGCTCTACCACTGATAATATTAGTATCCTGACTGAGAACAGAAAAGATACAAGCATAAATAATATCATAAAAAATCAAACTCTCTTGTATGTGACTGCGATTATAAAAATATTCTCTAAAATCTCCTAACAATTAGTACAGTAATGCTCTGCACGCAACAGACAACTTACCTCATCTTGCTGCTGCGTGAATGATCTGCATCCAGCAACATGCTAAAATAATTCAAAAGAAAAACTGCAATCCATGCAAAGGGCAATGCATTGTCACAACTACTGTTATGACTTCTGCCATTTATATAAATTGAATGATCAGGAGGGATTTGGTCAACAAGCCTGGAGCGAAGTAAGAAAAAAAGAAAAAAAAGGCTTTAATTTACTATATTCTGAAATTTGACCATTTAAGCACTGCCAAACTTTACTTGGACCTTTGGTTTTTTTTGACAGTTTGATTAGCAACAATTTTAATTATCCCACAATGTCTATAATATATCATCACATATCTGGTCACAACAAAGATAGGAATACTATTCTCAATTTATGCATAAACAAATCTGACAAAGTCCCTCCAGTGCACAAGCAGCAGCAACTACGCGCAGCAAAAGGCCAATTTACCAAAATCCCTCATTTAAAACCAAAGTCTCCTCCAGCGTTCTAGCACGGTCACGGCAGGCAGTGACATCATCTGTTGGACAGCTTCTCTCCACTGCAGGCTGCGTCCGACTACTCCCAACAGCTGTTCACTCGCTACCACTCGCGATAACAATATCTCAGAGTCCGTGTATGCACACCACAGTAGAATCAATGGCCAACTTTCCAAAGAAATATTAATGTCCAAATTTCAAGTTCCTGAAAATTCAGAGTTAAGATGCCAACCACAGAGTAGCTCTACTATCTGCTGAATGAATTTCTCATAAAGACACACATACAGAGGACAACTCTGAAAGAAAATGTTCATTTTAAGTGGGTTTTTGGTTCTTGTTTCCACTGCCACACAGGGTTCCTGTAAAGATAATATTAACCACGTACAACATCACTACTGAGACAAAAATCTTCCTTTACCCCTCGTTGGCTACCTGAAAAGATAATCCATAAAAACATCCACATACATCATCTTATACTCCTCATTGGCTTCCTAAAATACTTATTCTTAAAAACATATCATCACCTAGATACACGTCATAATTCATAAATGTTATTCCTTGATTACTGCTCAAAAAAAGTAGCATTTACATTATTGCATAAACATATTTCATCATACAAATAAATCATAAGCACATCATTTCTTACTTTCTGGTCTCAGTAATTTTTTTTACATAAATGTCATACTTTACCCATCGTCAATCACTCTTTACACTGTGTTGAGTTTCTCACAGTATAAACATTCGGCTGTAATTTGCAAGTAATATTTCCGTATTATCAGTAGCCTAAAGCTGAGGATTGTTAGCTTCACAAAGTTATTCTCAAATATCTCAAAAAGCCATCACTACAGTAGACTTCTGAAAGATGAATCACAAATTATTAAAAATTCGTAGCAAATTTCATTTATCACAAGTTAGTAAAATAATTTCTTGTGGTGGAAGGTCCACCATACTTACACTAGGATAGTAGGAGAGAGTTATTTACTCTCATTGCTTAAATAGAACAGTAGAAGTAGTCAAGTGCACCGTGAATTAAAAGAAGGAATAGTAATACCCAGCTCGAGGAGAGATTACTTGCCCGCTGATGTACCCATCATAGAGAGATGGATCTTCTACCGACATTGAATTTCATTCTTTCCTCTTTCCCTGTATACGTATGGAATAACATATGGCGGAAAAACTTCTTATATTCCTTGCCTTTAAATTCATACAGAACATTTCGTGTGGTGTGAGGTTTGTTGACGAAGACTTCAGAATGTCACTGTAAGATATAAAATTACTCTTGCCTGTCTACTGCAGAAGCAACTGCTACAATTTCTACTTTATCATGTACAATTTCAGAGATATCAAAAGACTGTTCCACCTCCTGAAAAGTCCTTGATTTACGACCGACAGGTTCCGTGGAAGGTTGTAATTTTCACGAAGATATAAATTTTAAACAGTTGACGTCTGCTTCCTCCTTTGAAATCGCGTCCTCGAATTGTAAACAAACTAACTTGCCACGGACGGTAGCTTTCACCTTAGCATCATTAAAATTTAGAATAGCCTTGAATTCAGTCTAGAAATCAACACCTAATATCATTTGTGTGATAATAAGGGGCATGATTAAGAAGTTGGCAGAGAAATGATGACCTTGACAAATGAAATGTAAACATATCTGTTTCATCACCTCTACAGTTTTTCCAGTAATTACACACTTAATTTTGCTTCGATGCAATGAAAATGTTGGACAGACAGTCACTTCCAGACATTTACTGAAAGATGCCTCACTGATAACTGAAATAAGACTACCCTAGTCTAATGTCGCCGATAAATAAACCTTTCCAACAGAAACAGACACTACAGGATGGATTAAGATGTTCTGATTGTCTCTCTTCTCTTCCAAAAAGGTATCTCTAATATCGTCAAACTGGACAAAATTTATTCGTCTCTCAAATGGCTCTGAGCACTATGGGACTTAACATCTGAGGTCATTAGTCCCCTAGAACTTAGAGCTACTTAAACCGAACTTACCTAAGGACATCACAAACATCCATGCCCGAGGCAGGATTCGAACCTGCGACTGCAGCGGTGGCGCGGTTCCAGACTGAAGCGCCTAGAACCGCTCGGCCACACCGGCTGGCTATTCGTCTGTCCTCTGAATTCATGTCACAAAACGTTTTTCCTAAGAAAGTGTAACAAAATCCATTAACATCTCATTAGTTATGATCCCTACTGCTTGTGAATGTACATCTGTTTCACATTCGCTGTCATCATCTGACAATGGCATGTAATTAGTTACCCAGTCTAAAACATTGATTTCCCTTACGTTTAGTGCTTGGTCCTCTACAGCCTCTACATTGACAGGATTATGGTCGGTTTCAGCTAACATGTGATCCTCATTTTGATTAGAAATGGGCTCATACTATTCATTTTGTTCACAATGTGTGATTTCTATGGTCTGAACGGAGGAATTATCTGTATCGACAAACGAGTCATTTGCCGCGTGTGCCATCAGTCATCCCTATGATGGCCCGTCACGTCTAACATTATCACAAGGATTAGGTAGTCTAATCTCAACTACTTCAGCACCTAGTTCGGGACTAAAATTTCGACGATTGCGGCTCTCCTGATCATTTCCTTCGTAGTAACTGTTACGATCAAGCGAACTGTCTCTCGTTTGGTTGTAATGATACTCATATGATCTGAAATCAGTGCTCTCAGTTTCTCGATTTAAGGTTTCGTCTTTCACGCCAATTACTGTTATTTCTTTCATTATGCTGACTTCTTTTGAAATCACCATTATTGCCGTAACTTGTTTGGTTCCTAAAACCACGTCCTCTGTTCCTACCCCTTAAATTGCCGTGATTGTCAGGCTGTTCTCTCGGATTCAAATTGTATGAATAATTGTGTTCACGGCTATTAGAAGATTGACCCTGCTGCTCATAACTGTTGTTACGATTTGCAGAATATCCTTCATCAGATATGTTTCGTAGTGATTGGAAATTTTGTCTGTTCTTGTCTTTGTGTTTATTTCGCCAGTAAAATTCCTCACTGTCAACTTCAAGTTCTTGCAGTGTGTTTCGAAAAGACTCAGTATCGTCTTTAGAGCGTCCTGCCAAAATAATGTGTCGCAAACACGTCAGTAGTTTAGTTAAACAAATTATTATTAATTCAGAGGGACTGCACGGATTCGATAGGAAGCGATTCCTGCGTATCATGTGCTGAAAACAGTCTGCTGGGCTGGAAAAGTCTGAATACTCAAAATTCTTTAGAGTAACGATATTATTGTTTACTCTTTCTTGTGTTGCTTCAGGTCAGTGTGCAGACGAGAATGTGTGATATAATTTACCTTCCTTTTGGCATTCTTATACGACTGCTTTCATTTTTGTGATTCATTCAGATTCTAAATAGCCACACGTATATTCAAGTTTATGACCAATTAGCCATGAAGATGGGAGATATTATTGGAACTGTTGTAGCCACTCTCCGTGGTGGATGTTATTGGGAGAAATACGACAAATTTTTAACTTTCGAACTGTAAGAAAATGTTCCTAATCGAATGAATCATTGTGGTGAGAGGGCAAATTATTTTTCACGCTATGTGAGGTATGCGCACTGTGTTGTCTGCGTAACGCGCTGCGTTCGTGTCTCAGCTCATCCACAAACTACGAATAAGAAATATCGTTAGACGTATTAAAATGCAAAGTAAGACTGTTGGCATCATCATGCCCGTGGCTAGTTTTCCGTTCAACACACGATAAACGGTCATCAAGTTTCCTTACATATGACTTGTGCTGTCGGTTAATGGTAATTTTCCCTGTTTAAAACGTTGAAGAGAAAGATATTCTTTCGAATCGGAAAATGGAACAGACTGTGTAACATCAGTATTCTGAGAGGATCCCTGCTTAGTTGTCCTTTCTCTGTTTACAGAATTACCAAAAGTTACATCAGCTGCAGCCTTGGCATTTGACCTAGCCCTGATAGCCTTTGACACTTTAATGCAATTATAGTAACACAGCAAACAAAAAGGAAAACTCTCACAAGCGGAAGAGCAATACGACAAAGATAACTACAAAAAATCACTTCCTATAAATATTAATGAATACAGAAAAATATTTAAATTAGCACTGATGGAGTTCACTGACTAAACATGAATCCAAGCTTCTTATAATGTCGCAGTTCAATGAAATACCTACAATTTAGTAAATGACACAATGTAGTATATACCATAAAAATTAGTGTCTGTGGAACCTGTAACATTTCAAGATTCAGTAAACAAGAATACTTTCAACTGGGAGTATATCATTAGTAATAGCAAAGATCAGTGGCAAAAATCACTAATTCTAAGCACAATATAACATTGCAAATGAATAAAATGAAAGAATCTCACTTTTGCCACACACTGTAAAACACTTTTCACAAAACAGTAATCGGAATTGCAGAAAACACACAAAACTCTATTCCTGTGCAAGCGAACTTTAACTATTCTGCAGGAAATATGTCTGTATTGTTGGCCGGTAACAAATATGCAAAACAAAATGCATTGCTGTAATGGCATACAATGTATAATTACTTCAATTGCTGCACCACAAATCTTGAAAGTAAATTCTACATCCAAGCATATAATTTAAATCATAATTTGTCATTGCAGAAAACTCTTTATTTTATTGCAAAAATCATCAGACTATCAGATAATTACGCACCCTGGCAGGGTCGCCAGGTGAAACATGTCTGTTTATTTAAACTCATGTTTGTAAGTGTCTGGCTGGTATCTGATAAATATATAAAACTTACTTTGACATCGAAACACGTAAATGTCAGTGCAGAGCAACAGAACTGTCTTAAATTTTGAACAGAGATATGTGAAGCCCATGCAACAAAATACAAAATCCACGGCTAGCCTGTGTATCAGACAATTCATCTGCGTTTTCGATGAAATTTACATGTGCTATCTGACTGCAAAACAAATGAATCAGATAAAAATGTATTCCTGAATATAGATAATCTTTATCTTTGGTCTTGCAAACAATTACTGTACTGTAACTACGCAGCAAATGAACATAAGGATTAATGTATATGACTTTCTGATAAAATTGCTTGAAAATTCACAAGATAGTGCTTTACTGAGATCTTCTACTGGTATTAAGTCTCTGAACTGATATGATATTTTCACAATGGACCTACAATGGACATGAACCTTGATGGTAGGACATGAACCTTGATGGTAACCAAATTTATTGGCATACTTGTGTACATGGAATGCTCGACTACTGTGCATCTTTTCGCTGTTAGGAATATTGATCTGACTGTTCAAAACCAAATTTCGTTTGGTGTACTTGCGCTGTGCAATGCAAGACGGTATCTTAACAATTTTCACAAAATGCTTCCCATTAAAAAACCTCGCGATGAGCAGTGCGAGTAAACAAACACAGGCATGAGAGAAAATGAAAATAAGGAACTAATCATAACGACTGATAAATGAGAAAAGAAGACTCCAAGTATAACTATACTTCATTAAGTCATAACAACACCACACGCTTTCATAAAGTTCTTACAACTAGACAAGTTAGCAAAATATTTCTTAATAATTTTCCTGTGTACAATTACTTAATAATTTTTCTGTGTACAATTAATTTCCTTGTCTCTTGTTTCTATTATGAGACAAAGACCGTATGATGTGTTATAATATTTCTGCAGTGGACTTCACCCATACGAAATGTTCAAACAATAAGAAATTATACAGTTACAGATATATATATAAAAAACTAAATTATCTTACAGTTTCCTCTTTTGACATTTTTCTATTGATATATCTCGTTGTCTTTCCTCAAAACACATTATAACAAAATACATCTTATATAATGCAGCCTCCACTACACGGCAGACCAGCTTCCACCCCGTTGAAACCTAGTACATTGCCAGATTGACGAACACACACTATGCATTGCTATTCTCTAACTTTCTCTAACATCTTTGGTCTCAAAACACAGACACACAGAGGATATGACTATACAAATACTACAGAAGTTGAGTATCTTTATCAGATTCTCAACTTCATTCGCAATTACGGCTAAAATTTCTTAAAAATCGACATGCAAAATCGGACAGCCCCCTTTCATATAGACTGAGGCAGTGAGTGACAATCCCGGCCTTGGTGCAGATTTTCACTTGCCGGTTCAGTCTGTATACATAAAATCATATCTGCATGAGACCAGTAAAGTCTTTGAAACTGCTGGGTTTCAGGAGGGATCTACCATTTACTTTTGATGCTGAGGTGTTATTTCAGAACATGAAAAGCCTCGACAATGCTACTCGTGTGCAAGGGGGAATATACAGTAGACTGGGGCGGCAGCGAGAATTTGGATCAAGGAGGTAAGTATACCAGGCTAGTCCGTATAGTTGTGTGAACCGCTGTGCCAAGGTGGCTTAGTGGTTAATGCACTTGTGTAGTAAGCGGAGGTCCAGGCTCGATTCCCGGCCTTGGAACAGATGTTCACTCGCCGATATACATAAAATAATATTTGTTTGAGACCAGTAAAGCCTCTAAAAATGTGTCATTTCAAGAACATATCACCTCTTATTACGTCGTAATAAACAAAAGTTTCGTAACACCTATTTTGCTCCATCCTGTGTATGCCAGAGCATTAATCGCAATGGCTGGCGAGTGGTGGCGTGTGTCTCTTAGGAACCACTGACCAGATGTTTCTGGTGGCTAAGAAAGCCGAATAATGGTCTAGCCAGGCCAACAGTAGAAATGCCCTTGATTCGATGCTGATAAAGAGAGACGGGAAACAGTTGGTCTTGCGCTGAATTGTTGAAAGATAGCATCACAGAGACCTCTAAGGCAGGACACAACAATCTGTCTTAACAAGTCAGAAACGTCACGCCTGCTTTACAATCTATCGGCTGTGCAAACCAAAGGTTATCGTATTCTGTAGCCGATGGCCCCCCGGTATCATTGCGCAAGATACTGGGCCCATATGACTAATGCAGTCAGCCAACATTCCTTCTCTTTCTTGCCTCCACACACGGATACGTCCGTTGTACTGCGGTACGCTGAGACTTGTCTGAAATGACAACTTACGTCACTCCTGAATCCACTGTCGCCGTTGGACACACCACTGTCAGCACATGTCTTTCTACTGCGTTGTTAAGGGATTCACATATAAAAGTCGCAGTGGTTATATTCCGCGGCGCTTCAGACGTCTTGGCCGTGTCCACGTCGATACTTGTCTTTCTGCAGACAAGTCCATTCCCTGACTGAAGGTGTGTGACGTGGAAATGCGATCCTCCGCAGCCAACCATACGTCTTTCGTCTCGATGGTTGCTGAGGTCATCGATGGCTTTGAGAATGATCTTCTTGAATCCTTTGATTCCGTATTTGCACATTGGTCGTGGACGCTGACCAACTTGAGCAGCGGTCTTAACACTATTAACTGCAGTCACGCTAGGCCACGACCCTGCCTCTATCGAAATCCGACGCGTCGTGGAAGACGTTTCTCCTCGTCACATGAGGCATAACACGATATCTCCCCAAACAACCAACATCGAGTTTCCGAACGACCGATCCGCTGCAACATCTTTCTTTACGTACAGGATGTAAATAGCATTAATTCTATCACCTTTTTGGGGATGCCCTGAAATATTTACAATTTGTGTATCAATTTATGTGGTACATTTCATGCCAATTTGACGTTTGTTGTATGCTGTCTTCATGGTGTTGCGATTTTAATTGCAAGCAGCGTTATATTTTTATTGTGGTGCTTAGTCCGATGACTGGTTTGATGCCTCTATCCACGCTACACTATCTTGTACAAGTCTCTATACCTCCGAACAACTACTGCTACCTACGTCCATTTGGATCAGCTTACTGTCTGCTTGGTGTCCCTCAACAATTTTTACCTCTCACACTTTCTACCAGTACGAAGCTGAGATTCCTTGATGTCTCAGTACGTGTCCTATCAAAGTATCCCATCTTTTAGTCAAGCTGTGCCATAAATTTCTTGTTTCTCCAATTAGATTTGGTACCTCGTCATTAGTTATGCGATCTACTCTTCTAATCTTCAGCATTCTTCTGTAGCCCCTCATTCCAAAAGATTCTGTCTACCTCTTGTTTGGATAGCCTATCGTTCACGTTTCACTGCCATACAAAGTTACACTCCAGAGAAAAGACTTCCTAACACTTAATTTATCTTCAACATTAACCAGTTTCTCTTTTTCAGAAATATTTTTCGTCCTACAGGGAGTCTACATTTTATATCGTCTCTACTTCGGCCATCATCAGTTTTGTGCTACCCGATTAGCAAAACTCATCTACTACTTTTAGAGTCTCGTTTCTTAATCTAACTCCCTCAGCATCACCTAATTTAATTCTACTTCATTCCTTTACCCTATTTTTACTTTTGTTGATGTTCACCATGTAATCTCTTTTCCAGACTATCCATTCTGTTCAACTGCTCTTCCAAGTCCTTTTCTGCTTCTGACTGTCAAACCTCAAAGTTTTTATTGCTACTTGTTTAACTTTAATTCCCTCTCCAAATTTCTCCTTGGTTTCTTTCATTGTTTGTTCAATATGCAGATTAAATAGCATTGTGGATTAGCTACAACCCTGTCTCACTCATTTCTCGATTACGACTTCTCTTTTACCTCCTTACTCTTATACTTGCAGTTCGCTTTCTGAACAAGTCGTAAATAACATTTCGCTTTCTACATTTCATACCTGTTACCTTCACAATTTTGAAGTGTGTATTCCAGTCAATATTGTCAAAAGCTTACCATAGGTTTACAATTCCTATAAATGTAGTTTGCCTTTATGTAACCGATCTTCTAAGAGAAGTCGTGGGGTCGGTATTGCCTCGCGATTCTCTACATTTCTCTGGAACTCAAACTGATTTCCCCAAGTTCGCATTCTAACAGTTTTCCCGTTCTTCTATAAATAATTCATGCCAGTATAGTGAAGCCATCACTTATTAAACTGATGGTTCGGTAATTTTCGTACCTGTCAGCATCTGCCTTCTTTAGAAATTGAATTGTTGCATTCTTGAAGTGTGAGCGTATTTCGCCTCTATCGTACATCTTGCACACCAAGTGGAATAGTTTTGTCACAGCTGGCCTTCCCAAGGATCTCAATAAATCTGTGATTTCGTTTACTCCACAGGCTTTGTTTCGACCTAAGTCTTCCAGTGCATTGTCAAATACGTGTTGCAGTATGATATCTGACAAACTCATCTTCATTTACTTCCTCTTCCCTTCCTATAATATTACCTTAAAGTTAATTTCTCTTGTATAATCCCTCTAACTGTTCCTCCAGCCTCTCAGCTTTCCCTACTTTACTTAGTACTGATTTTCCATCACAGCTTTTGATATTCACGCAATAGCTTCGGTTTTCTCCAAAATGCTCTTTAATCTTCATTAAGCGGCATCTATCATTCCTCTAATTATTGCATGATTCTACAGCCTTGCCTTCGTCCTCTAGCCGTTCCTGCTTAGCCACTTTGCGCTGTGTGTGCGTCTCTTCTTTTACACTACGTCTGTATTCCCTTTTGCCTACTTCATTTTCTGTATTTTTATATTTTCTTCTTTGTTTATTTATATAGAATATCTCATATGTTACCCAAGGATTTCTTCTAGCCTTTGTCTTCTTGCCTACTTGATCCTTCCCGGCGGGGTCAGGGATTTTCTCTGCCTCGTGATGACTGGGTGTTGTGTGATGTCCTTAGCTTAGTTAGGTTTAAGTAGTTCTAAGTTCTAGGGGACTGATGACCATAGATGTTAAGTCCCATAGTGCTC